>NC_135211.1:8049051-8365718 GCF_052324685.1 Brachyhypopomus gauderio | reverse complement strand
TAAAGCACTTGTACGTCACTTCCAAGGTCCATTTCAATATTTCCCAGCATGTTAAACATAATTAAGTTAAATATTTATACATATACTCGAAATAATTCGCTTTTTATCACATTATTTAATGGTTGTTTATTTAAAAAACGCCCAATCTTCACGTCTTCACGTTCTCTCATGTTTCGTCCTGGAATTACAAGAGGCTCGTATTTGTTAACCTAATACAAGAGAACTAGTCAGTCAGACAGCTATTTGTTGTGAAACCAAGTAGTTACAATTTCAAGCATTTTAAAGTACTTTAACCTAAATTCCAGCACTTTTCAAACCTGAAACATATAGCAACATTAAAATTGGTCAGGTAAATGTTAATTCCCCTGTTTTGAGGGGTGTTTCTACCACATATCGTTTCGGACAAAACGCCTATCGTTTCGGAGAACACTGCAGTGACGCTCGCGAAAGTATAAACGCCTCCACCGTTCGCGCACCGTCCCCCCCCCCCCCCCCCGCCCCCCCCCCCCCCCCCCCCCCCCCCCCCCCCCCCGCTCAACGACTTACGTTCGCCACCCCCGCCGCACCGGACCTCAGGTCACAGGTATCTGCCAAAATTGGACCGCGGACAAATTTAGTTGAGTACGCCTGCCCTAGGGCAATGTTTCACTGGCTTTTATAAACCAAGTACAAATTCTTACCAAACCACAGCTTCAAAGTACCTAAAAGTTCATCATCTTTTAGCAGCCACAGGACATCCTAGGGACAAACATATGCAATCGGTACGAGTAAATGGACTAGCTATGTTTCAGATTAAGTTGTTAAAAATTACGTTTTTATAATTCCAGAATTTACATGTATTTACATATGCAGTTTACATAGTGCTATACACCATCTTTTGACTATAGGTGGAGAAGTCTACAATGTTAACCAATGATTTGTTGGCTGACTTGTTTGAATACTGAATGTGCATTAGAACAAAGTGGACAGGCAAGTCACTGGGTCACACTGCAATTCTGGAACGTCTTAAGTTTTGATGGTTTGGCTATGGCAGTAATGTTAGTGGTGCTGGTGTCATAATACAATGTTGGTTACGTTGAACAAGTCTCTTTCATCTGGGGCACCTCTTGGGAGTGCTCCAATTTGAGGACCGATGCATTGGGGGCATCAGTTACATGATCCCATCCAAAAAAAGACCATGCATTACACTATTAGCTGTTGTCTACCATTGTAATTTCACCCTTTTTAAGTGGAACAGCTTCTACCAGCCACATGTGGGTCCTCAACCATGCTGGAATCCACCGCCAGACTGTTTTTGATCTGAAGAGGTTTCAGAAAGATTGGAGTTCTATACCTAAGTAGACCCTGTTATTTGCAGTTGAATCATGAGATTGGTTAGCAAGTCCAACTACCAAGAGTTATTTGGAATTATAACAACAATTATAACTTTCACTGAGACATAATTGTATGCCTTTTTTTTCAAGCATACACAGAGATGTGTACAGAGTACTCCACTGGTAACACATACTGGATGACCTCACACTCTTTCATTCACACACATGCTCACACACACATATATGGAGTAGTAATGCGATAACTGTTAATGTGTACTGCATAACTTCACAACCTTTCACACACACACACACACACACACACATACACACACATACACACACAGGTGGTACTTCTGATTAAGTGAGGAATAAGTAGTTAAGTAGTTTAAGCTGCCTGTTGAACTCCAAAACACAACCACCTGACAGATCGGCCCATAAATAAGCTTATACACCGACAGGAGGTTAATTTAGCCCAGCAGTATCTCTTACACCAACACCATTCCCTGTATTCCACCCTCCTAACTTAGGAGAGCACTTTGATGCAAGCGAACATGACTTGAACTGTTAGACATACTTCAAAGGACTGGAGCAAGGATTGATGAGACTTGGATTTGGCCATAAGTATTCTAAAGTATACTAAGGGGATGTGTGTATGTGTGTGTGTATGCATGCATATTGTGTGTCACAAGTACATGCCACAGAAGCAAAACATGCCATTCACTCTGTGGAAGAGAGAGTGTGTGAACGTGTAAGAGAGCAAGAGAGAGAGAGAGAGAGAGGGAGTGTCAGGGTGTATATGAGGGTGTGTGTGTGTATTGTTAAACCTGCAGAAGGAGGTGTTGCAAGAGTTTGCAAGGTAAGATGAAGGGTTGGAAGTCATGGGATCTCTCTCTGAGAAGAAAGCAGGCATTTTAAAGACACACACACAAAGACACCTATACATCAACAGAAGAGAAAGCAAGAATGTCCTTGCATTCCAGCATTTGGATGGAACATTGAGGCAGCTTAACATACAACCCTAGCAGCATATCTCTGTAGTCTACAGTCATTCAAGGACTATGTCCAATAATATTAATGCTGCAGTTAGTTTGCCTTCAGATCAATCTGAACTATACATGATTTAAATGTGTTTAGTTTCTATTATGGGAAAAATCTTTTTCCCATATTAGAGAATCAAATCAAATTGTCGTTTTCCATCAGTTACAGAGCACAATGTGCTCACTGGCATTCACTGAGGTTAAAATTTGAGTGTGTGTCTGCATGTCTTCATTACAGTAAGATATCCTGTTTTGTGGTGATGTGAGATCACTGATCACTGTTCAAATCAAGACTTATATATAGCTGCTATTTATATTCCAAGCAGATCAAGGTGTTCCCAAAAAGTAAAAAAACAATTTAATTAAGTGAAGCAGGCTTGGGAGATATGTTTAGATACCACACTCGAGTTCAACTCATGTCCTGACCCATTTTCAATTTCCCACTGGTGTCACGTTGAGGACCCCGGCCCCTCCCTTTTGGGCGTGTGTAAACGTTGTCCACGTGCTTTGTCTGCGTCTGCGGAACTCTGTGGTGAAGGCTATGTTGTGTGAATAATGTGTCTCACCTGTGAATCGTCTCGTAATCACATGGGGCTAATGTGGTCTGTCTATTTAATGTGCGCTCGCGCAGTGTCCTGTGCTCGTCGTTGTCTAAGTCTGCACGTTGTGTGAATCGTGTGTGTTGCTCGTGCGCTATTGCGCAATCTCTTTGTTATTAAAGTGACGTCTGCCTGGAAAGCAAGGATTCCCGTGTCTCGTCCTTCGCCCTGCCCGCGCGTCACAACTGGGATCATTTACTTACATTTTTATTGTTACATTTTATTATTATTATTATTATTATTATTATTATTATTATTATTATTATTATTATTTCATTTTTATTGCTGCCTGTGTCAGTCTCTCACCAATTCCAATTCCCTCTACAACCCACACGTGGGATTTTGTTAGGCAATAGATCTTTGCTTTTGATGATGATAAATTGTGTGTGTCAGTGTGATTAGCAGATCTGGCACCGCCTTGAACAAGAAGTGATTCTTTCTCCTTCTTTTTCTGTCATTATTTCCTACGGCTCATTCCTCAGCACAGGAAACTGGGTGTGGAGGAGCTCAAAAGGGACTTGTTGACACGACAGGGGGTGGAAAAGAGAAGAAAGCAAGAAAACCATTTCTGATCTCTCAATGGGACAGCCTCAGGCTCTGGGGCTGCGGTGATGATTAGGCAAGTCTACCACACACGTACACACACACAATAAGCCTTAACTGCAACCAAACGGAAAATATGGAACTCAGAAGAACAGAAAAGAAAACATGCTCACAGTATCACATTATCAGAGTATAACATGCTCACAACCTACAATTATTATGAAAGTCAATTTATGCATGTGTTGTAAAAATCATATAGAGTAGCATATAGTATTTTTATTCAGAAAGCAATAGGCCTACAGTCTGTAACAATTCACCAAAATGCTGGAGCAACAACACTGCATAAAAAAAATTATGAAAAAGGGGAACTTGGGCAACTTTTGTTAAAATAACCCTAGCAATTATTCTGTTATATCAAGAAATCATGTTAACTTAAGGCTTCAAAGGCAAACACATCAGAAATTTTGTGAAAATCCAGAATTTTCGCTACATAAATCTACTGTAAATGAACATTACTGGTCACCGTGTTTCTTTCTAATAAAGTGATAGCACAAAAGATCCTACTTCTTCTATAATTTCTTTTGAGAAGACATTCATGTGTGAAGCATGTTCTAGTGCACACACAACAATAACAAGCCCTGGTTCATAGCCAGACCAAGATAACTTCTTCGTAGGAGGATGCAAATTCACACTGCTCATCCATAAGAGCCAAACAACAAGAGCCCCCTAAAGGAGCCTCTTGCCCCTCCTTCGATACTCAGTCTGCTCTCAGTATATGTGAAGCACGTGTGCTGGCTCTTTCAGAGACAGAAGACCAGGAAAACACCCAGTCCAGACAGTGCCACCCCCTGCTGTCTTAAAGCCTCTACCCACAAATCATGCAGATATTCAACGGATACATGGAGTTGTGAGAAATCCCTTCCTGCTGTAGTCCTCGGGAGTTCCTGATCATTTCAGTGTAATCAAACCTCATGACTGGTTCAAGACGTCAC
This sequence comes from Brachyhypopomus gauderio, assembly GCF_052324685.1. Taxonomy (NCBI): domain Eukaryota; kingdom Metazoa; phylum Chordata; class Actinopteri; order Gymnotiformes; family Hypopomidae; genus Brachyhypopomus; species Brachyhypopomus gauderio. The sequence continues at coordinate 8,361,234 of NC_135211.1, read as the reverse complement.
AGCATAAAAACATTGTGTCATGTCCAGCCCCTCCCTCCTCCCTGGTCCCGCCTAGCTCCCCACTCCCATTCGTTCCTCTGTCTGTCACTCCCTCGTCGTTAGTCCCTTACACCTGAGTCTCGTTTCACCGTCTTGTTTCTGTCTATAAAAACCCCCTAGTGTTTTACTCCCGTGTTGGTCATTCCCTGTACGTGAGTCCTTGGTTGCCCCTCTGTCTTGCCTTTATATCTCTGTTCATGTCTTTGCTCTCGTACTCCCTCTCGGTTTCGTTCCTAGTCTTCATTTGTTGTTCACGTTTCCCCATGTCCAGCGCTTGTGTTTTCTTTGTGTATGTCCCCAGTCCTTTGTAGTCTTTTGCAGTTCATTATCTCATTGTCTGTTTAGTTAGTTAATGCTGTTGTGTTACCTCCTCCTAGTCACCCTTGTATCATTGCTTCTCTTGTGTTATGTTCCCCCCCTGTATGCGTATATGGTTTCTTAGTTGTTATGGTCTACATGTTAACGTATCCCTGTTATTTAGCTTACCTGTTATTGTTGGTATCCTCTCCCTATTGTTTAGCATAGTTCCCTCTGCCTTCTGTGTCGTAGTAGTGTTATTTGTTACTCTCTTCTATTAAATACCCTACATCTGCACTTGCGTCATGCCTGCCCGCCGAAAACGTAACACATTGCTATGTACTTGTGATGAAAGTGCTGGTTTGAAACGCCATTGTAGTTTTGGTCTGTTGATGACAGTCCAAGTAGAAACTATATACAATGAAATAACTGTAAATAGTTTGCCTTTATCTTTTATTATCTAAAAATAGTTTACATATTCACATTTGCAACCTGTGTCTTCAGGGATCGTGGGGATTCATTGAAGTTTGTGATTTTTATAGCAAAAAATATATATTTTTTTCTAATCTGATTTTTATGTTTTATGTGTTTTTGGGTCCAATACATTGATTAAAAAAAGAACCACCAACCCATCTACTGTATGTCCAGTTATATAGGTGATACTGTACTGAAAAACACACACCAAACATTTGCATAGTAAATATTACTTAAGGTGGTATATAAAGGCAAAATCAGAAATAAAAATAGCCTAAGACCTCTAAGGTTTAAACAGCCCAACATCACTGACCCCAAGAAATCATCAACTGAAACAGTGGTGTTGGCCCACCTGAAGAACATCACAGGTCATCTACTGGAACCCCTGCAGGTCAGTGGACACCATAGTCAGTACTGGACTGCACTACATCCTGCAACACCTCGACTATTCCCAAGGATATATGTAAGGATCCTGTGTTTGTACTTCACCTTGGTGTTCAACACTACCATTTCAGGAATCCTTTTATCCAAGCTCTCCCAGCTCACTCCTGCCATCTTTATGTGGATCACCAGCTTCATGATAGGCAGGAAAAAGCATGTGAAGCTGGAGGAAGTTCAGCACTGGTGAATGTCTACATTCAGGGGTCTACAGGGGAATGTCCTTTCACCACTTCTCTTCTCTTTCTACACCAACCCCTCAATCTGAAAGGACCCAGCTGTTATATGCCCAAGACTTGCAGATGATGCTACCATCATCAGAAATCGGACAAGTCTACACATTGTTGAATGGATGGTGCTTTGGAGCTGAACATACTCAAGACTGTGGAGATGGCAAAGGACATTAGAACATCCCTCAGAACATGAGACACTACAACATTAGACATCCCTCAGCACTGCTCACTCTCACACCATCCAGCAGCCCTGTGTCAACGATGGGTACCTTCAGGTTTCTTGGACCTACCATTTCCCAAGACCTGAAGTGGAAAACCAGCAACCAACAAAGGCTCAGCAGAGGGTGTACTTTCTGCAGCAATAGAGGAAGTATTGTCTACCACAGGAGCCAGTTCTACACTGCAGTCATCAAATGCATCACATCTACATCTATCAGTCTGGTTCAGAGAAAAAAGTATGTTCGCTAAACCCCCTGCATCGCAACTGCCTTGTTGCAAGCAGGGGCGCAGATGGCACTGGGGACGGGGGGGACATGTCCCCTCCAGATTTATATTGACCCCATCCGAAATCTAGCATCTACAAGCATAAACGTATATATTGTACAGCTTGGTCCCCCTCACTTCAGAATTTCCATCTGCGCCGATGGTTGCAAGTACACCCTTTATGTAGTGTTTGTCTTGTACATAAACTGCACATTGCTTATATATTTTGTATTCGAAGATCAAACTTTTATTCATGTTTTGTGAATGGAAAAGGTTTAATATTTAAACCTTCGTTTAGAATTTCAAAATTTTTGCACTCCGTTTCCAGTGTTGCGAATAACGCCATTAAAATAACGGCATTAGGTAACGGCATCATTTTGTCAGTAACGGGATAATATAATTTTCCTGTTGTTACAACGCCGTTGATGTTACTGGTCATTAAAAGCGGTGCGTTACTATATATTGATATACTAACAGTAATCCGAGCCGACCGCTGCCCAGACTAGTGAGGAGTAAAAGATCTCGATAGGTCACAGTTCTCAGTGTAACACCTGTTTAACTTAACAAGTCAGTAAGCGATCGGCTAAGGCAGCGTTATGGTAGCCAATCAGAGCCAGTGTTTTTACACGCGTGCCGAAGCACACGACACAAACGGAGAAGAGGCAGAAATGGCGAGTCAGGAGCAAGCCGAAGAAAAATTATCATTTTCAAGGTGGCGATATAAACATTATTTAAGAAAATACTTGAAGTTCCTGAATGTCTACCAGACTGAATATTTGATTTATTTAATTAAGAATAGCGGTTAAGTTTACTTTTGTTGTGAACAAATTTAATTTAATTTGATAGATGTAAATGCACTTTACTGTATATAGTGTAACTGTTTACTTTTGCTTCTTTTTTTCAAAGATTTGGGATTTTAAAGGATTTTATCCTGCACTGGTCTGTTGATGTGCAATAAATGTCAAAAGTTAAACACCTTTATGATCTACTTATTTCAACTGACTGAAAACTGCTTTTTCAAAAAATCTTTATTCTTTGGCACATAACTTTTTTTTTTTACTGTAATGCAAATAGTAACTTTCCCCGGTAACGAGTTACTTTTATTATAGAGGAATTCAGTTACTAACTCAGTTACTTTTTTTGAACAAGTAATGAGTAACTATAACTAATTACTTTTTTAAAGTAACGTTCCCAACACTGTCAGTTTCATACAACAGCCTTTAGGACAAAATACCAGATTTCAGTAACACAAAACTCACCTGACTCACTTTGGAGGTGTGGTACTACCTCTTGAGACGCACTGGATAAAAGCCTGCGCTAAATGCTGCAAATAACGTTCATTCCTCGTCCTCTAGCGCCCCCTTGTGTAATGTTTTTGTAACTATGGCAGAGGTGGAAGATCTTGCCTACCCAAAAGCAGGAGCACGCCTATCTACTATTCTAATAGGCTGGATGTAGATTTAAGATAATTGATTGTTTATGTGAGATATTGCCCTGCTTATTTGGAATACTGGCACTTGCTGAGATGTCTTTTTATAATTTTTATTATTATAATTTTACATCAGAATCAGAATCTCTTTATTTCGCCAGGTATGTTAAACATATTAGGAATTTGTCTTGGTGAGTGCAACACATGTATGACATGTAACACGTGCACAGACTGTTGACAAACATAACTCTTAAAGGTACAATAAACAATAAATAGACTCTAGAATATAGTAAAGTACTAGAAAAAAGAACATAGACAAAAAGACATAAATAAAACTATATGAAATATAAAATCTATACTGTACACATGTATGAGTATATATGTATCCAGATGTTCCTGAGTTAGGTTTATATTAAATAATGTTGTAGATGTTGCAGATGATCTTAACATTGCACAGCTGTGCAAAATAGCATAGTGCAAGTAGTCCATAGCTACATATTGAAAGGTGTAGAACAAAGATTGCTTCCAAGGTGTCCAATGTTTTTAATTCAACATTTCCAGAACATTAAAGGCAGAGCAGATTAAACATTTTAGTGTAAAAAACAGCATAACCTATTCAAATTCAAGTTTAGGTGACATTCACAGCCTTTAGGTGATGCTTTAATCCACAGCGTGTCAGTAACAATCCCCATCGGAAGACAGTATAGTCTGTAGAAATTCCAGGATTTATGCATGGTCCTGTGTCAGGCACAGAGTATGTGGTGCACCACACCAAGAGTACAGGACACTTCCAAGTACGTTTTACATACTTAATTTATTAATAAACAAAGAAAAATCAATTATTTCCAGATATAAAACAATTAAACAGGACTAATGTCAGCAGTCCTCTTAGCAATATACATTAATAGATTAGACGCCAGCAGGTAATTCAACAACATGTTCTTCTACACCACCCTTAAATACATGGAGCCCCACCCCAGGCTAAAGCAATACATCAAGTAGGTGAGTCTTACAGAAAGGTAGTAAAATTAGTCTTTGCACATAATACACTGCAGTGTCTCAACGTCTGTCCAATGGCCATTATCAACACATTTTACCAGTATGTATGAATGTTTAATGACTGTCCTTTCTTCTCCACAGGTGTTCTTTTGCAGCTCCCCTTTGTACAGTCATGGGCCCTTCTGATGGGGCAGATCTCTGACCTCATCACAGTGGGTCTCAGACGTTTAACTGTATTATGTCTAATTAAAAAACATTTACAAGAGTAAAAACAATTCAGTTCTTTAAAACAAATGTTGAATAGAAATGAAAGTGGAGCTGTTTGAAGAAAGACCACATCCTGAACCCTAGAATGTAAGTAGAGGTGAAGTACGTGTATTTTCCGTTTAGTGTGCATTCAATTCACCCTCTGAACTTCCAGTTGAGAACGATCACAACAAAAACGTTCATCTTAATTAAAGGAAGCATGGATTTGCTCAATTGAGCTTTCTGGAAGGTTTTCACTGTAGGCATGATATCTAGTGGATACATTTGTAACTACATTGTTGAAGATGTTAAGCTTCAGTTCCAATGTTCACCTCTAGGGCCACATCTCATAGATGTTCTTAAAGATACACCAAGGAACAGTGTTATTCTTTACTTAGACCTACAACTCAGTCGTTAATTTAGATTGGCATGCATCATGCAGAGATAACATCTAAGGAGATTGCGGAAACCATTAAAATGGGGTAAGAACTCTCCAATGCATTGTTAAAAACTGGAAGGATAATGGGGAGGAACAAATGTGGCCAGAACAAAGTCCTAAATGGTCATGATCACCAATCACTTAAACGTTCGATGAAATCAAATAGAAGAAAACCAACAGTAGAACGCAGGGCTATGTTTAATATTGAAAGTTAGAGCATTTCCACATGCACACACATATATATATCAGTAGCGAACCATGACCATTAAACCTGGGCCCGCTCCCACCCACCCCCCCAAAAAATAGTTTCCTTTCCAAATTAACTGCAATAAAAAATAAAAAAAACCTGAGACGACAGTACAGCCTTGGAAACGCAATAAACAATAATATCTGTACTAGATAACTTCTTAAGCAAAATAAGGTTCCAACAAAATAAGGTTCACAGCTCTGTGTTCCTCGGAAGCGGAATATGTAAACAACGCGCACGAGGGCATCAAAGGAATGAACCGAAACTAGCTAGCGGTGGTACGCTAACAACAGCTAGCGTCGCCACAGCGGGCGGAAATTATCATACAGGTAAGCCCGCCCACTAAGAGGGAAGATATGATTGGAAGATATGATTGGTCATTTGAAACTGGTATTGCGCTGAATTATAACTGCCAGGCCCTCTGTAAATGAACAGCGGAAATCACAGTCCTGATAGGAGGAGACACAGGCTCACATGCTTCCACTTAACCCCTCACCTTCCAACACAGATTGAATAGACACGGTTGAATAATTTCTTTGCTTATATTTTTGTAATTGTTTAGATGTCGATTGTCAAACTGTAAGTAGATTAAAAAAATTTGATAAATTGTATTATATATATTTATGTTTTAAGAATATTTTAGGCCCTCTGAGAGGGCGTAGAGGGCCCTGACGGTTCCCCACTGAGATATATATATATATATATATATATATACACTGCTCAAAAAACTAAAGGGAACACTTAAACAACACAATATAACTCCAAGTCAACCACACTTCTGTGAAACCAACCTGTTCAGTTAGGAAGCAACACGGATTGTGAATCAATTTCACCTGCTGTTGTGCAAATGGAAAAGACAACAGGTAGAAATGAGAGGCAATTAGAAAGACCCCCCCCCCCCCCCCCCCCCATAAAGGAGTGGTTCTGCAGGTGGGGACCACAGACCACTTCTCAGTACCTATGCTTTCTGGTTGATGTTTTGGTCACTTTTGAATGTTGGTGGTCCTTTCACACTGGTGGTAGCATGAGACGGACTCTACAACCCACACAAGTGGCTCGGGTAGTGCAGCTCATCCAGGATGGCACATCAATACGAGCTATGGCAAGAAGGTTTGCTGTGTCTGTCAGCGTAGTATCCAGAGGCTTGAGGCGCTACCAGGAGACAGGCCAGTACACCAGGAGACGTGGAGGAGGCCGTAGGAGGGCAACAACCCAGCAGCAGGACCGCTGCCTCCGCCTTTGTGCAAGAAGGAACAGGAGGAGCACTGCCAGAGCCCTACAAAATGACCTCCAGCAGGCCACAAATGTGCATGTGTCTGCACAAACGGTTAGAAACCGACTCCATGAGGATGGTACGAGGGCCCGACGTCCACAGATGGGGGTTGTGCTCACAGCCCAACACCGTGCAGGACGCTTGGCTTTTGCCAGAGAACACCAGGATTGGCAAATTCGCCACTGGCGCCTTGTGCTCTTCACAGATGAAAGCAGGTTCACACTGAGCACATGTGACAGACGTGACAGAGTCTGGAGACGCCGTGGAGAGTGATCTGCTGCCTGCAACATCCTTCAGCATGACCGGTTTGGCAGTGGGTCAGTAATGGTGTGGGGTGGCATATCTTTGGAGGGCCGCACAGCCCTCCATGTGCTCACCAGAGGTAGCCTGACTCCCATTAGGTACCGAGATGAGATCCTCAGACCCCTTGTGAGACCATATGCTGGTGCGGTTGGCCCTGGGTTCCTCCTAATGCATGACAATGCTAGACCTCATGTGGCTGGAGTGTGTCAGCAGTTCAGCAGACTGTCCAGGAGTTGGCGGATGCTTTAGTCCAGGTCTGGGAGGAGATCCCTCAGGAGACCATCCGCCACCTCATCAGGAGCATGCCCAGGCATTGTAGGGAGGTCATACAGGCACGTGGAGGCCACACACAATACTGAGCCTCATTTTGACTTGTTTTAAGGACATTACATCAAAGTTGGATCAGCCTGTAGTGTGTTTTTCCACTTTAATTTTGTGTGTGGCTCCAAATCCAGGCCTCCATTGGTTATATAACCAATGGAGGCCTGGATTTGGAGCCACACACAAAATTAAAGTGGAAAACACACTACAGGCTGATCCAACTTTGATGTAATGTTTTTTTATATATATATATTTATATATATATATATACACTGCTCAAAAAAATAAAGGGAACACTCAAATAACACATCCTAGATCTGAATGAATGAAATATTCTCATTGAATACTTTGTTCTGTACAAAGTTGAATGTGCTGACAACAAAATCACACAAAAATCATAAATGAAAATCAAATTTATTAACCAATGGCGGCTTGGATTTGGAGCCACACACAAAATTAAAGTGGAAAAACACACTACAGGCTGATCCAACTTTGAGCGGCAGTTCTGTGGGCGCAAATACCTTGTTGATGCCAGAGGTCAGAAGAGAATGGCCAGACTGGTTCAGGCTGATAGAATGGCAACTCAAATAACCAGTCATTACAACCGAGGTATGCAGAAGAACAACGCACAACACGTTGAACCTCGAGGCGGATGGGTTACAGCAGCAGAAGACCACAACGGGTGCCACTCCTCTCAGCTAAGAACAAGACACTGAGGCTACAGTTCACACAGGCTCACCACAATTGGACAATAGAAAATTAGAAAAAAGTTGCCTGGTATGATGTGTCTCTGCGACATTGAGATGGTAGGGTCAGAATTTGGCATCAACAACATGAAAGCACGGATCCATCCTGCCTTGCATCGACGGTTCAGGCTGGTGGTGGTGGTGCAATGGTGTGGGGGACATTTTCCTGGCACACTTGCTCATTAGTACCAATTGAGCATCGTGTCAATGCCACAGCCTACCTGACTATTGTTGCTGACCATGTCCATCCCTTTATGACCACAGTGTACCCACCTTCTTATGGCTACTTCCAGCAGGATAACGCACCATGTCATGAAGCGCAAATCATCACAGACTGGTTTCTTGAAGATGACAATGAGTTCAATGTACTCAAATGGCCTCCAGTCACTAGATATCAATCCAATAAAGCACCTTTGGGATGTGGTGGAACGGGAGATTTGCATCAACAGTATTTTACCTTGCCCTCTTCCCTGATGTCTGTAATGTACTGTGGAAATTCTAAAGGAAAAGTAATCATTCATAATTATTATTAATTATTAGAATAGCTTTTTCGTGGTCATTTTTTTGGTCAAAAATACTACCCATCTTAAACCCATCGGGTTTAACTGTATGGTCTATTTAACAACATTCTTCTGTTATTTAAACTTTTAGTTCTAACCAATCTATAATATATATTCATGGTTATGTTAAATTTTTTCTCAAAGAGCAAAATCAATTAATACATTTTAACATTGATTTACTAATTGATTTGTAAATAACACGTTCTGGCCCCCTTAATGTTATTTTCTGAAACAGATATAGATTAAGTCAAATCGTGTATATTTTTTTCTGTTTCATGACATAGAACATATACAGATATTTTGATTTATACTCTTTGAATCAGCTAGCAAAATAATTTATCAACAGAAACCAAAACCGCCATGGCAGTGCAAAGTTGTATCTTTTCACCAGTGTTGTACAGCTGCAGCAACGTGTTTGACTGCACTAAAAATGCAAAGAAGAGTTTTGAATCATATAGCCTAGGCAATAGAATAATATGGATGCGTAATAAATGCTATTGAAGTATGATGACTAAAATAAGGTGAATGCTAACATGATACCATATTTTCTATATTTACTTCAGTATTTTTACCGCACCATCCTAACAATGAAAAAGACATTCTTTGAGCAAAAGCAGTGATTTCAATTTAACTCTGATCTAAACAGCCCTTTTAATAATAAATAATGTCTCTGTTTTAGAGGAAACCCTGTCTGTTTTAGGAGGCATCGGATATCAGCACTCATACATACACCATCCAATGTTGTCACACCTCGTCTTGCTACACTGTAGTCCCCTGGCCAGTGGTCACAAGGTCATTCCCTGTGCCACACTGGTCTGTTTGCCAAGGAAATAGATTAATTAAACCTTGGACAAATCCTTCCCAGCACAGTGACAAAGTATATGCCACTTATTTATCTAATAATTATACATATTATAAAATGATGTAAATCAGCACCATTATTACAATCCCTGGGTTCAGAAGCATCATCTAGAGATCCTCTTTAGAGAGCCAATTGTAAAAACCTATTTAATCTTTGTAACTACATACAATGTTATATATACCCACATATTAAAAAACAAGGATTCAAAGTGTAACAATAGTGTGTGCATTATGTTCAAGGATCTTAAAGATTTCCTCAATTAATACAAAGATTAATTACCGGTAATTCCTAATTCAATTTACCAATAAAATTATTTTTTCCTACTCTGCATGTAAAATGTGTTAATAAATAAATAAATAAATAAATAAATAAAATACATTTACTTGCCCCATTATGTCCAGTACAACAATATTTTAACATATGTGAATGTTGTTTAATAAAGAAGAAAATGCAGCAAACACAAATTTTACCAATTACATTAAACCATTTTCTAATTTTCAGTGGATGAGTCATTTTGAGAAATTGGCAAAACAAATTAGAGGTTATCTTCCCAATTATATAGCAACATGATAAAGTACATACCAATATACTTTGTGCAGAGAATACATTACCAGATTCTCATCTTAATGATTAATAGAAGATTATTGCATAACAGATGCAAGGACATTTCTGCTCAATTAATTTGCAATTAAATGTTTAAGCTGTAATGGGCATTCCATCTCTTTTGTGAAAAAGTATTGATATTAATCACAGCTAACACTTGATTAAACATCATTCAGCGAAAGGATCAGTAGTGTAGACTGGAAATGCAAGCACGTGCTATTTATAAGTATTATTTATTAGCAGCAGTGGTAATAGTACTAGAGGTATTAGTATTATAAATGCCAGTCCAGGAAAAATAAATATTTTGTTCAAATTTTCAGGGTTGCAACTACATACTTTCTGAGGTGTATGCAAACATACTATTGGCACCCCCTGCACTCCCCCCCCCCCCCCCCCCACCCCCACCAACTCGGCAAATAATTTTCCAACATCGATTCGGCGCCCCCTCTAGTGCAGCACCCCTATGCGTCGCATACCCTCTTTTTGCGCCACTGCAAATTTTAGAAATTTTCTGTGCAAGTGCCAAAAACCACTAAGAAGATAGCTAACAGTTAGGGGTTTTAACCAACCAGTGTTTCTGTAACATTAGATGTAATCATAATAATTTCCTTTTGAAGCTGCCATTTCAACCATGTCTTTCTGATGGACACAAACTCCACAGGTGTCTATATAGTGCCTTGTTGGCATATGTGAAAGCCTGCATGTATCCGTTATTTTGTAACGTGGTCTATTTCCACTGGCAAGTCTTTATTCCCAGGTCAGGAATTTTTAGAACCCTGGAAACACATATGGTGGGCCAAAGAGAAACACAAACCACATGGAAAAACGGAAAGGGATGAACAGTAGCATTCATTCAACCTGCTGAAAGAGTACGTGGACTGACTTCTGTTATGCACCATCTAGAACCGGCCTAATTCTTCAAACAACAGGGAGCGAGGGATAGGGATGGCGTTGGCAACCCGGGCCTCCTGCAAGATAACTACGCTGCAGCCGAAAGAACACTGGCACAACCACGACGGGAAGTAAATAAAGGGATATTTTTTATAGTCTTTTGCACCACACGACTATGAAAACTGTCAGAACGTTACACAACCTGCTGTCTTATAATTGAGAATCGAAAAGTTGTTTGATCACAGCAAAAGGGATGGGGGTTTCAGAACAGGTGTTACACCGAAATCTGTGACCGCAGACACCATTGCTGCGCATTCTCTGCACGTGTGTTGTCGAGAAATAAGGTACGATACTTTACCTCAAAGTTATCTGGCGATTAAAAGCTTGGACATGGATTAATCTGAACTGCAATATTTAAGAGTTGTTTGGCGGACTTAGAAATTTGGGGATTCAAGGCGAATTTAGCTAGGGGGCCCATCAACATTAATATGCAAGAAATAAGTTAGCCAGTCAGGGGGCCCCTACAGTGGGCTGCAGTGGGAGGGGCCCAGGGCAGTTTCCTAGCCACGCCTCTATGCAAAGACCCCCTCTGGTGTAAACGCTCTTATTCGTGCCTTTCCTTGACAACATACAGGCATAAAATGTGCAACAGCAGTCTGCGGTCACAGAATTCCATAGTAACAGATTCCAATGGGAATGGGAAAACAGGTAAAGTATCGAACTAACTAGTGATGTAAAATTTGAAGTGATGCCTCGGAGCCTGTATCGAGCAAAAAGGGGCATGCCAGATGAAGCCTCGGTTCGAGGCGTGTGTCATTACCGTAAAAATCACGTGACTGATGACAAACGAGGCCTCGGATTCAGTGGGCTACGTCATCGTTTCATTTTGAGTGTCACAACCACATAAAGGGGGTTTGAGCCAAAGTCCTGCACGGGTCCGTTTTTTGAGACCCGCACCCACCCATATCTGCAGAGTACAGCACCCACCCACCCACGAACCCGTGGCTATTTCAAAGTTAAATCCGTACCCGCCGGGACCCGTTAATATTCTACCCGTTACCCACCCGTGCCAGTGAAAAATCCAAGGGTGGAAAGTAACTAATTACATTTACTCACATTACTGTAATTGAGTACTTTTTATGAGTAATTTGTAATTTTCTGAGTAGTTTTTGAAATATGTAATTTTTACTTTGACTAAACTACATTTTGACCCAAGTAGTTTTACGTCACTACATTTGAACGCCCTCACATTACGGAGTAAAAAAATATTGATGGTGAAAAATTAAATGCGGGCAGAAATTTAAACTTCTGAGTCCCAGAACTGAAAGCCAATTGTGTGGCCTTGCCTTGCGCGCGCCCTTTCCATTGTCTCATAATCAGGTCGTAATCTGGTGCACTTTTTTTTCCAAAAGGATTGTTCTATCTTTAAATCTTCTATATATCAGGTTCTGTGGGATCCTGTGGACATTTTATTGTGAAAAGTGGAATACTGTGGGAGCTGTATTTTGAATAGTTGGATCCTGTGAGCGTTTTAAATAGTGGAATCCTGTGCACATTTTGTTTTATTTTGAGATGTGGGATCCTGTGGGCATTTTATTGTGAATAGTGGGATCCGGTGGGCACTGTATTTTGAATAGTTAGATCCTGTGAGCACTTACTTTTAAATTGTGAGATCCTATGAGCATTTTTTAATTTTTGATGTGGGATTCTGTGGGCATTTTATTGTGAGTAGTGGAATTCTGTTGCATTTTAGTTTGATTTATGGCATCTTGTGGGCACTTAATTTTGTGTCCATTTTGTTTTTTGAATAATTTGTAATTTAAATTTCTTTATTCTTATCATAGTGTTGTCCAGGTGCGCCGCCTGGGGTGGGCTTCCGCCCCGAATGATTATCCAGTAGCCCTGAACCTTTTCAGTCAGCTGTACTATTAATGAGGAGGCCAATGCTGCAGTGAGAATAGGAAATCTCTTAACGCCAATCATAGTGCCGCTTCAAGGATAAAGTTCCGCCTTTCAGGAGAAACAGCCAATCAGCTTGCTGGTTTTGCGGGTGCGGAGGAGAGCCCACCCCCACCCCCGTGGAGGAGCGCACATGTGCTCTAGCCATTTTTGGCAGCAGGTTGCAGGTAGCTGATTGTGAAAGAAAATGGATATATGGCGTTTTTTCAAGGAGAAAGGTAACAGTAGTTAACTATGTAAACTGTGATGACATTGTTTGTGGAGCTATATGATAGCTGGTTAAAAACACACGTCTCAGAATCAAAACACACAGATCAAACCCACTGTGTGCTTAATAAAATGCAGCTTGTCACTAGTCAGCTTCAGAATTAGTTAGCTAACCTAGTATAGCCAGAATTTAGTACAATACTTTATGATGGTTGTTTTAAAGCCGTTTCTTAACCCTGGTCACTGCCCTAAAATTGTGTTTTCCACTGGAGCCAACTGATCAGCTAATAAACAATCCTTTATTGAGTTTACACAGTACAGGAGACCTGGAGAGGAGAGAACAGGAGAGGAGATGAGAACAACACAGACAACAGGAGAGGAGAACAGAGGACTAGAGAGGAGAACAGACAACAGGAGAGGAGAACAGAGGACTAGAGAGGAGAACAGAGGACTAGAGAGGAGAACAGACAACAGGAGAGGAGAACAGACAACAGGAGAGGAGAACAGAGGACTAGAGAGGAGAACAGACAACAGGAGAGGAGAATAGAGGACTAGAGAGGAGAACAGACAACAGGAGAGGAGAACAGAGGACTAGAGAGGAGAACAGACAACAGGAGAGGAGAACAGACAACAGGAGAAGAGAACAGAGGACTAGAGAGGAGAACAGACAACAGGAGAGGAGAATAGAGGACACATTAAACACATTATTAATAAAATACACATGTTTTTAGTATGAAGACTAGCAAAATAATGCCAGATGTAGTTTGTTTTAGCACAGTCTTTTGTATTTAAAATATTGTTTCCAGCTTTATTTTAAGCATGCTTTCCTGAATTACTATTTAACAGGGTAGAAGAGAGGGTGGAGAGAGAGGAAATATGAAATGTGGAGAGACCTGAAATGAACTGAACTGATCAGGACTGGACTGATCTAAAGAAAGAACAGGTTAGAAGAAAGACTAACATACAGGATAGAGAATAAGTAATTCTTAAAGAGTATTAATTGTGTAGACCCCTTAGCACTAATAATTATTAATATTTCTTTCAATAATTTGTTTCAGTGTGTCATAAAAGGTAAAAGAACAATTTAGAAACAAGTGAAATGTTTACATTATTACACAGTTGCATGAAATCCATTGTTGACATACTGTTTTGCATACTGTATTGAGGAATGGATTTATTGATGGAATATACCTGGTCCATGTCCTTTAGTAAAAGCTCACTATCTTTAGGTCACCAACAGTCATTCTGCAGAATTTGTGCACCCTTTGTTAAATTATAATCTGTTGAATAAAATCTGTTTATATATATATAAATTAATTGGGCTGAGCCCCGGATCTTTACATACCCAGGCAACTTCTTGTGCTGTGAAGAAGTATGTTCCTGAGCCCAGCTGATCTTTTTGCAAGTGTGGATGTGCACTTAAATACACTTTGAAATCGATTAAAACAACTTGTGCTGAATTTGGTTCATGATTCATCCATGCATTAAATAACTGAAAGTAACTAAGTAACTTTTACTCAAATTACATTTTAAATGAAGTAATTTTGTACTTTTACTCGAGTAAATTTTGAGATGGGTAATTTTACTCTTACTCTGAGTAGATTTTAGGCAAAGTAATGATACTTTTACTCAATTCCACCTCTGGAAAAATCACACAAATCGAAAGTATTCCTATAGAGCACTTTATTTTTTAATGCGCCTCTGAAAAAACTTCAGTACAACACAAAATAAAATCTAAGGTTGCTGTGCAGGAACAGTATTCCTATCTAAAAGTAGCAACTGGTAAAACGCAAAAGACAATTTATGTAGCCAACCGGTGCCGTAACACAATGCAAAACGAGAGGGAACAAATGCAGTGTAACAACTAAATAAAATTGCATAGGTTCACAAATCTATCCTAGGTTACTGTGCAGGAACAGTATATCGTCCACAGTCCCATGTTTGAGCTGCGTTCTGCGTTCTTGGATCACAAAACCAGCGGTGGAAAAATCTCTCACTCGCAGTGCTGGATGCGGGGATTGAGAGGACACTTCGGGCAGTTGTTGCCAGGTTGGGGAAATCGTCTTGCTGTTCTTTCCACCACAAAAGAACATCGAACGATTCGTCCTTAGGTGGCTTGAGTTTGATGTATGCTGAAACTTCATCCTCGTTTGGCTCACCCGTATTTAACTTACCCGCCTGCATACCCACCCGTAAAATTGCGTTATGTGTAAAACCCACCCATTTCAGCATCTATTTGCCCGTACCCGACCCGGTGCAGAACTCTAGTTTGAGCCTTGCGGCCCTTTGTGGGTTTTAAGTTGGTGTTGTGAGAGGTGTGCATTGGTTAATTAGTTTAGTGGTTAAAGTTCTGTTATAAAATAGATTAGATCAGCTATTATTTATTATTCTTATTATTATAGGCTTTAAGCTAGTTGTAAGCTAGGTAGGCTTCTAAGGCGTCTAAGAAAAGGAATCGACTCAACCCCAACACTGTTAAAAGGTTTCTTTAAAAAAATTAAAAATGAGTAATTTATATTTGTTCCATCTGTTGCAGTTTCCTGTCTTTCAGTTCCACAAGCATTCATTTTAAGTATTTATTTTACGTGTTCAACATCACATCACTCAAATAATAATATTTCCATGTAAAAACACACTTTTATATTCATTGGGACGTGGCAAAAATATTTTATTTTATACACAGACATTCCAGTTTTCTCTGACTCAGAATGCGTAACAATGGTCTCAGCGGTGACAGATTTCGGTGTAACACCTGCATTTGCAGACAGTGATTAAGCCGCAGAGGGTGGTTTGAAATGTGATTGGTCAACCTGGGTGCCACCACAAACTTTTCTTTCACATAACTGGCTGGCACCGCTTCATAAGAAAGTTATTAAGCGTATGAGAGGGAAGCAGTGTTGCCAGGTGTACGATAATTTTGCCCTCTGTACGCTCAATAATCCTCAAAAGGCCAAATATACGATAATTTGACCATTCCGTGAATGTGTGGTTGTAATCACACATTCGCAACTGTCTGTCGGTGTTTTTTTGTGAACCCTGAAGGCATCTGTGTGGTTGCTGATGAATCCATTCCGTACTGCCGCCCCAAAGCTGTGTGCCTGTTAGACATTACTCAACACTAGAGTAACTACAGCGCATCAGTAGACTTCTTCCCTCAAAATAAGTTAATTTTATGTCGTGTGATAATCTTACATTTCTCACCTGGGAACACTGGAGATAAGCTAAATTAAATTTTTACCAAAAAAGTCGACTTGCTTATGTTCTCTTCGTGCGTTCTTACTTTGGTACTTTGCAGTCCCTTTTGCACTCATTTTCAATACTCCCGATATAAACGTAACTAGGCCTGTCGCGATAATTACATTATCGACTTATCATACGATAAATTTTTTTTACCGCGATCATTTTTGCTGATGTCGATAATTGGTCATTGGGTTTCCGCGCACATTTGTTTACATGTGAGTAAACCGCAACTACGTTAGATTTCAGAAAGGCACCCAGTGCTGCTCTCGAAGACGAATCTGTGATCAGAGAGCGACATCTACAGGTTAGGAAATGAGTGCAGTACACGGAGAGCGCATGCGTAAATAACAGTGCCTCCACACACACATACACGTGGAGATGTGTTCGCGAACGCATTCGAGGCTAATAGGACTCGAAATGATTCGAAACAATTAGCTTTTTATCACATTATTTAGTGGTTGTTTATTATAGTGACCTTAGCGTGCGACTCCTCCGTGAACGGTGGAAGCGTTTATACTTGCTTTTCTTTGCAGTGTTGTTCGAAACGATATGTGGTAGTATAAGAAACACCCCTCAAAAACAGGGGAATGAACATTTACCTGACGAACTTTAATGTTGCTTTTGTGTTTCAGGTTTGAAAAGTGCTGGAATTTGTTCGTTTCACAACAAATATCTGTCTGGCTTAACAGTTCTCTTGTATTACGTTAACAAATACGAGCCTCTTGTAATTCAAGGACGAAACATGAGAGAACGTGAAGACGTTAAGATTGGGCGTTTTGAAAATAAACATCCATTAAATAATGTGATAAAAAGCAAATTATTTTGAGTATATATATATATAAAGATTTAACTTAATTAAGTTTAACGTGCTGGGTATTATTGAAATCGACCTTTAAAGTGACGTACAAGTGCTTGAATTCCACCTTTTAAACGTGTATGAATCCTGCAAACATGACTCAGGGTATCTGCACATTTTTAAATCTCAAATTCAATGACTTTTAAGACCTTTTTAATACCTCTCACAAGAAAAAATAATACTATTACTGGGGATGCAGGTGTGTTCCACATCGTTGACGGGGGGGGCGAACGAAAAATGTTGACGTTGTTGATGCCGTATACTCCAACGCTAGGAATCTAGCACTAGGACCCTGGAGCGGTTTTTTTCTGCAATAGCGCTAGATTCGGCAAAGTTCACATCGCGCCAGAACAACTGAACAACACACTTATAATAATTTAATGCCTCCCCTCATAAAATTCCAGACATTTTAAGACATTTTTAGGCCTTGAATATGGAAAACTAAATTTAAGACATTTTAAGACTTTTTAAGGACCCGCGGGTACCCTGTGACTTTGTTCATTGCGTTGAGGTGCGGCGTGCGCAAAGTAAAATAAATTGAGGTGCACAGGGTTGCCAGGTCCTACAAAAATTTCCCTCACAAAGTCAGTGTAAAACCCGCCCCTCAGAAGCCTAAACTAGCCCAAAGCCCAAAGTTGCTGACGGGTGGGGGGGATTGCAACTCTGGAGATGCACGACCTCGCGAATCGACAGCGCGCAACACCCTCGCGCACGGGTGGAGCCACTGCGATATTATCGTTTATCGCAATAATTTCTGGGACAATATATCGTTATGAAAATTTTTTTATCGTGACAGGCCTAAACGTAACTTAGCAAAATAAGCGAGTATTTTATATTTTTTCCGGCAGAAATAAGGATTCGAGTGGCGTCTCTGGCACTGACAGCCTGGTTGGACACAAAAACTAATTCCGACATTTACGTTCAGCGACAACTAGCAGAAACAGAGACCAGAATATAATATGACGAGAATGGCATTTAAATTCACACACTAATACGGATGAATAAATGACAAAGTCATGGCGAATGTGAATATATTAACAAAGGCTATATTTGTTAGCACTGGGTAAATCGTCAGAAATGGCTACTACACTGAAAACGGAACGTATGGGTCAGCGATACCGTTCTTATGTATTAAAGGCGCAACAATATTATTTATAAAAGAATATTGATCATGTCGTGCACTGCTCCAGTGACTTCTGGTGTTTGAAAAACAATTGGAAATATGACAATATAAAATTTACCAAAAAGTTAAGCTATCCCCTTGCATAGCTCTAGGCCCCACGCTCTTACACACACACACACTACACATTCCAGAAACTAAATGAATTCAGTTTGTTCATAGTTTTCACCTAATGCATTACAAGGAGGCTATTTCTGCTGCAAAATCTGTTCATTATCGGACATTGTTTACGGCTTCTGAGGGCAACACCCGCGCTCTTTTCCCTTCTGTAAACAATATGCGCCAACCACCGGTCACATCACCTACTCAATTGCATTCTGTTAAACTATGCGATATGTTTATGACATTTTTTGACTAAAATCCAAAACATCCATCAACAGATAACCTCTCGCCACTCAGTTAATGCTACCCCTAAATGCATTCCTGATCTATTGCTATTCTTCTTCCTTTTCTACCTTTACTCTCCCTACAACTATTGAAATAGCCCATCTTATTAAGAAAGCTAAGCCTACAACCTGCATTCTTGATCCCCTTCCAACAAATCTTATCAAAGCCTGCTCATCCTCTCTATGTGCACCTATTACTGCTATTATTCAGTCTTCTCTTTCCACTGGTTCTGTCCCTGCCTCTTAAACTGGCCATGATTACACGAATACTTAAGAAACCTGGATTAGATCAGACTGATTTTAATAATTTCCGGCCTATCTCAAGCTTAACATTCATCTCAAAAATTCTAGAGAACATTGTCTATACTCAGATTCATACTTACCTTAGCAAAAATAACTTATATGAGACCTTTCAATCTGGTTTTCGTCCTCTCCACAGCACAGAAACTGCTCTCCTTAAAGTAACTAACGATCTTCTAGTGGCAGCTGATTCAGGTCGGCTTACGATTCTCATCCTCTTAGATCTCAAGGCTGCGAATGACACCATCTCTCACCCAATCCTACTTGATCGCCTAAAATCCATTGGGCTCACCGATACAGTGCTTAAGTGGTTCTCTTCCTACATTAGTGATAGTTCCCAGTTCATCCGCCTCAAGAATTACCAGTCGTCTCTATCCAAAGTCACTTGTGGCATTCCGCAGGGCTCTGTTCTCGGACCTCTCCTATTCATAATCTATCTTCTCCCAATTGGCCAAATATTTAGGAAATTCAAAATACATTTTCACTGTTATGCTGACGACACCCAGCTTTACCTCTCCACCAAACCCAATGATACTCTCCCACCCTCCTCCCTGGTAAACTGTTTAGACAAAGCAAAAGAATGGTTCTCTGAAAATGTTCTACAATTAAACGCCAATAAAACTGAAATTCTCCTAGTAGGAACTAAGAGCATTCTCGAAAAAATTCAATCTTTCACTTTGAATTTTGATCATTGCGCTGTCTCTCCATCCTCCAAGGTTACAAGTCTGGGAGTTGTTTTTGATAGCCATCTTTCCTTCAAAACACACATCTCCAATATTACACGTTCAGCCTACTTTCATCTTAGGAACTGTTACGGCCCTGCGTGCCTTGTGTTGTTGTTGTTGTTTTCCTGCTGCTCCGCTGTCGTCCTTGGGATGCCGCCGCACTCTTTCGTCCCTAACTTGTCCCTGGTTGTTGGTTAAACATACATGTACATATTATATATATATTATATATATATATATATATATATATATATATATAGCTGTATAAAGCCCACGTCTTGTAATTATTGTACGTAACATATGGTTTGGTTGTGGTTTGGGTGAGTAGGGAACACGACGCTCTTATTTGCAGTTTTGTGTTTTTTGTTGGTTGTTGGATTATTGTGTTATTTTGAGCACTGTCGGTTCCTGAGAAATCAACCCTCCACTGTATAACAAATGCACATATGTAAATACAACCCCCATTTACTTCCGCATATTTCCCCGAGTTCGTCTTCGTTGCCGTTATACCCCGTAGCCTAGACCGGGACGTAACAGGAACATTAACAGACTGCGTCTATTTCTTAGTCAATCCTGTACAGTTATTCTGGTCCATGCATTAGTAACATCGAGACTAGACTATTGTAATTCTATTCTTTATGGCCTACCTCAGAAATATGTCCACAAACTCCAGTTAGTTCAAAATTCAGCAGCTAGGATTATCTCCAGGTCTCCTATCTCTGAACATATCACCCTGTCCTTAAAGAGCTTCACTGGCTCCCTGTTAACTACCGGATCCAGTATAAAATCTTACTAACTTCATTCAAAGCTCTACATGGACTTGCTCCCTCTACCCTCCGATCCTCTTCAGCCGGCCAGCTCACTCTCCCTCCAGTCCGATTGTCTACTGTGGGAGCTAGAGCTTTTAGCTACTCTGCCCCATTACTTTGGAATACCCTTCCTACTCAAATCCACAATATCGACTGTCTATCTACCTTCAAATCTCGGCTTAAAACCCACCTATTCACTTTAGCATACTCCTGACTCCTCATTTTCACTTCTCCCTGTATGTCTTATATTTTATCTGGCTGAAAGTAATTGAATATATGTAGATCTGTTTGTCTGATTTTAAATTTATTAACTGTTGTAAGGTGTCCTCGAGTGCCATGAAAGGCGCCATCAGTAAATAAAATGTATTATTATTAACTGTAGCTACTGGCACCGAGGCGCAGCTCATCTCGAACAAGCCTCGTGTCTGCAGGGAACGTTATTCTTATTTGTCTGGTTACTATTTCTGCAGTTCTGACAATAGATTTTTTTTTTGCAAACTCAAGCTTGCACATTTGTCTGTTTTTATTGACTTGTAGCTACCTCCTGAAGTGGCCTTGGCCACCTCTTTTATAAATTACTAGAATTGCTACTGCACGCAGATGCTCTTTACCAGGTTTCACAGAGACGACTTGTCGAGGACTGAGCTAATTTCAACCGAGAAACTGCGGTTAATACGTCAGTTAATACGTCAGACAGGCTATTTAAAATGTTTCGCGTTTGTTGGTCATTTTTAAACGCAAACACCAATTTTATGGATTTATAGCACGACAACTGGCAGTTCACTTGGGATGCAGCAGTTACAACTGAGCGACTGCCCTTCTCGCCCTCCTGATCACCCAGCTACTAGCGTTAGCAGAGTTGGGATTTTCCTCTAGCCGTTTGATTTGTGTGTCGTGAGGCACCATCGAGTCTTTGGGATTGGCACTTTTGAACAACACATGTAGAGATGGAGAGCGAGCTCGTCATAAACCGCATATGTAAAGTTAGTAATCTTCCTGAGAACCTGCCACCATTTAATGACCTCTTGACTGCGTGGCAGATTATTCAAAACATAGTCTGTGTTCGAAATAGCCTACTACATACTACTGGCGTACTGATCGAGCCCCAAATCAGTATGCCGTATGCAGTATGTGACCAAAATGAAATTTTCCAGTACGCGAAACATACCCGGATGACCTACTACTTCCGTAAAATATTCCAGTATGTGAACAGAGCTATCTTCATGGTGTACTGCATCCCATCATGCAATGCTACGTTCACGTGACCCCGTAGTATGCTTTGCTTTTGTCGCATACTGGAAACTGTACTGCATACAACTACGAGGACCAGTATGCAGTATCCAGTATATACTGAGTCCAGTATGCAGTATACAGTATGTAGTAGTCTATTTTGAACAGAGCCATACTTTATGCATTTACAACTGTCCACTGGCATTTCATCGTGTCTGGACAGAATTTGTGACCTGCTCCAACTCCACCTGTTAGCTCAACAACCTACAAGTTGTAATTAGTGTTGCCACCTGTCCCGGTTTTCACGTGCCTGTCCCGGTTTTTCTTCTTTTTAATATTCGGTCCCCGCAAATAAAACTAGGTTATTTCAAACCTCGATTCAGACCGTTTCTGCACTTTAAATCCGTTTTTTTTTCTTCTCTGTGTTTAAACCCCTCCGGTAACATTTTACATTCACCGCCGCTGCCGCATTACAATTGTTGGTTCGATTAAACTCACAAAATGGCCAGAAAAAACAACTTTCAATTGAAACTCGACAGTCTATTCCATGCGAGACATTGCCAAGAAACTGAAGATTTCCTACAATGGTGTGTACTACTCCCTTCAGAGAAGAGCACAGACAGGCTCTAACCAGAGTAGAAGGAGAAGTGGAAGGCCCTGCTGCACAACTGAGCAAGAAGACAAGTACATTAGAGTCTCCAGTTTGAGAAATCGACGCCTCACAGGTCCTCAACTGGCAGCTTCGTTAAATAGTACCCGCAAAATGCCAACATCTACAGTGAAGAGGTGACTCCGGGATGCTGGCCTTCAGGGCAGAGTGGCAAAGAAAAAGCCATATCTGGCTAATAAAAGAAAAAGATTAATATGGGCAAAAGAACACAGACATTGGACAGAGGTAGATTGGAAAAAAAGTGTTATGGACAGTTGAATCAAAGTTTGAGGTGTTTGGATCACACAGACGAACATTTGTGAGACGCAGAACAACTGAAAAGATGCTGGAAGAGTGCCTGACATGGTGGAGGTAATGTGATGGTCTGGGGTTGCTTTGGTGCTGGTAAAGTGGGAGATTTGAACAAGGTAAAAGGGATTTTGAATAAGGAAGGCTATCACTCCATTTTGCAACACCATGCCATACCCTGTGGACAGCGCTTGATTGGAGCCAATTTTATCCTGCAACAGGACAATGACTCAAAGCACACCACCAAATTATGCACAAACTATTTAGAGAAGAAGCAGGCAGCTGGTGTTTTATCGGTAATTGAGTGGCCAGCGCAGTCACCAGATCTCAACCCCATTGAGCTGTTGTGGGAGCAGCTTGACCGTATGGTACGAAAAAAGTGCCCATTAACCCAATCAAACTTGTGGGAGCGGCTTCTGGAAGCATGGGGTGAAATTTCTCCAGATTACCTCAGCAAATTAACAGCTAGAATGCCAAAGGTCTGCAATGCTGTAATTGCTGCTAAGGGAGCATTCTTTGACAAAAGCAAAGTTTAAAGTAGAAATTTATTTCAAATAAAAAAAAAAAAACATTATTTCTACCTTGTCAATGTCTGGACTATATTTCTTTTCATTTTGCAACTCATTTGATAAATAAAAGTATGAGATTTCAGGGAAAACACAAAATTGTCTAGGTGACCCCAAACTTTTGAACGGTAGTGTAGGTGGCAACCTTAGTTGTAATACAATAATAAAAGGTTGTTCATAAAATGGCTGATGAGGCAGTTATCACACGGAACCCTGCTACATGATTTCTTGGATAATAACCAGTGTTGCAAAATAATTTTTGCACTCAGTGCTTTAACAAATACAATTTGGTTATTACTGTGTGCTCAAAAGTCCCATCTTCAATATCACCAAGACTTTTCCAAATAAGCGTCATTAATGTTGATTAAATCACTGGGTTTTTAAAAGCTTAAAGTTAAACTGTATAGTACTTTAAAACACCTGCTCCATAAAACTGAAGATGCTGAAACAAGTTGTCCTGCCAGCCTTCCCTCTTAAAAGCTCACTTATCTGGACAAGTATACAAGGGAAGGGGGAACCGGCTACATTTTTACTCACACTCTTACAGACAAATATGCTAATGCTGAAAAAGCAAGAATATTCTCATGTTAGTACAGCCCTTGAGATTGAGAACTGAATATCATCTTTGAACAAAGATGTACCATTTTATAGAGCCCCTAACTCTTCAGCATGGTAGATAGACAAGAGTGGGACAAAATTCCACCCATAGCTTGACTTGGGGAAATCGTCAAATGCGAAAGGATACAAAATTCTTTTCCCTCAAACATCATGATTTGACTAAAATGATTCAATATCTTAAAACTTTAATAAAAAAATATATATATATATTTTTTAATTGAACATTAAACAAAATATGAAATCATCCACCAGCAGACATTTGGTCCAGAACTGAAAACGCCTGAAACAAGAAAGATGTCAAGTATCAGACAACGAGATAATATATACATGATTGACTAAAAGCACTGGTTATGGAATGGTTTAAAACATTCAGTAAAATAAATATACAATCTTGATTTGCAAACGTCTATTGTCTGGAAAACTGGCAGGAGTGCACACCTCAACCAACTAAGGTACTGTGTAAGATAACTCCGGTTCCAACACCTGGGGCCTCATGTACGAACGGTGCGTATGCACAAAAACATTGCATATGCTATGTTTCACGCAAACGGTCAGATGTACGAAATGTGATTTGAACGTGAGAAAGTGTGTAAACCTACGACACCTTCACCTCTGGCGTACGAATGTTTCTAATGTGTTTTCGTCAATTAGCGACACTTAGAGGTGATGCATTGAAATTACAACTATTAAGATATCCTTCACGCACACATTGTATTAAGCCCTTACTGGGTAAAATAAAGTAAATTAATCAGAAAATTAAACAGTAAATTAATCAGACAATTTCACTGCCTTACTGAAATAATCAATCAATCATTCAACATTCCACTTAGCCTAGATTATATAAACATGCATTAAATGTTGCGCTGGAGTTCTTGGGAGATGGCAGCGTTGGCATTACTGGAAGATATCGCTAATGGCCGAATTCGCCGAGAGCGCGTTTTCCATGACCATTATGATTCTGTAGCCCATGATGATGACTGGCTTATAAACCATTTCAGATTTCCAAGAACTGTCCTCTTGTGTTGAGTTGGGTCCAGTTTTGGAGAGAGAAACGCGCGCATTGCCAGCGACAACACTCGGCTTCCTGGCAACTGGCTCGTTGCAAAGCGAACTGGCAGACCGGTCGGGGACGTCCCAGTCATCTTTGAGCCGGGCCATGCCAGCTGTTTTGGATGGGATCATCTGCATGTCAGCTAGTTATATAAAGTTCGCATTAAGAAGCGGTTGACCAGGCAAACATTAAAGCGCAATTTGCAGCGATAATGCAACCCTAATAATATATATATATATATATATATATATATATATATAAATATATATATAAATAATCGGAGCGATCGACTGCACACACATTTCTATGAAGGCACCATTTGAGGAGGAATTTGCTTATGTGAATAAAAAGCACTTTAATTCCATAAACGTGCAAATAATCTGTGATGTAAAAACTTACTAATGTAGTGGCACGTTGGCCTGGATCAACCCAATGATTAGTACATCCTTACAAACTGCATAGTTGGGATAAGATTACAAGCTAGCAGAGTGTGTGACGGGTGGCTACTTGGTAAGCAACAAAATGTAAGCATTTAAATAAAAGCATTTGACATTTCCAGCTTAGAATAATTCATTTTAAACATGGGTAATTGTTAAATTACTTAGGAAACAGCAGCTACGTGCTTAAGACGTGGCTGATGACCCTTTGTAATCCACAGACTGACCGGGAGCGGAGATACAATTCTCTCCATTCTCGCACCCGGTCAGTCGTGAAGAGGGCGATTGGACAGCTGAAAAGCCGGTGGCGCTGGCATGTGGGGTCCTGCACAATGTTGTGCACAGGTATGCCGTGCCATTGTTAGAGGTGGTGGAGCAACCAGTGGACCCAGAGTGAGGACAAATTAATGCGCAGCGCAAATTTTAACCAATTCTTTTACTGAGTCGCTGATGCTAGTGAGCGCATCACTGATATTTTTAGGTGCATTATATTATTCTGCCAGTGTGCATTATTCTGACCCCACAACATTTAAAGCTTCACACACGCTATCCCACTCAGACCTTTTGCGCTTTGCCGTAATGCCACAACGTGCCAAACAAACATTTTTTCCGCACCTCTACCTCATTCAGGAGCGTCTCTACTTTCACATTCGGTGAAGTTCCTCTTTTTTCCCCCGTTTAGACATGGTTTGTGATGGATCAGAGAGCAAACTTCTCCGGTGCAGGGCAAATTTAAATGAATTTGCATATTTATAGGGGGTCGTGTCACCATGTGTGCTCAATTCCACGTTGATTGGGATGTACAAAAGAAATGTGCGTGGATTCCGGCGTACGCACAGTTTGATACATCCGGATTTTTTAATGCGTACGCCAATTTCTGGATTTGTACGTATGCCAATTTTTAGTAAGAAATCCACGCAAGTCTTTGTACATGAGGCCCCAGGACTTGAAATTCTTACTGGCACCACAGTCATCTGATAGAGAGAGCTGATGGGACCAAGATGGCCTTTATTGTATTCTACTCCATCAATGCAGACTGAGGCTAATTGAGGACCAGGACAATAAAGAGTGGGTGTTATATTCAGCACTTGTACAAAACTGGAAAAATAAATCCTAAACCAGAGTGGCCCATCACTTCAACAGCTGAACTCAGCCATTACTATAGTATTCAGAACGGCTAACCCCAACGAATGAAAGACAACCCAAGGCAATTTGTTTATGATTATTGCAAAGGGGTTAGGCATAACTGAGAAAGGCATCACTGACCTTCACATGGAAACCATTTGGGCATACTGGAGCTTGCATGACCTGTTCACACTGAGGATTAACAAATCCACCCGTTCAGTTATCTGTTAAACAAGGAAAATATAATTTAGAAAAAAAACTGAGAAAATTTCAGAATGTTCTACTCAGTGCGATATGCAGTTCTAGTCATAGGTGTCTCATGCACCACCAACAAATACATTACTACTCCAACAAAGATAAACCATTAACAACTGGTATTACGTCTGCAGTGTAATTTGACCAACCATGAATAGCCAAACTGTTACCCAATTTAAAAAAATATTCACATAAAAAGAACTCACATTTGCCTCTTACCTACCAGTCTGGTACGTAAAATACCTCACTTCGGTAGCTGTCTCTTGCTAGTCTTACATGAGCAAGTATTTTCTCAATAAGACTGCTGTCCCCTGCTTCACCTGCTCCCAGCGAAGATCGTGCTACTTTTCTCCCTTAGCTGGCGATTTCCATTAGCTAGCCTCTCAGCTGGCTCTTTCCAATGGCTAGCCTCTGGATGGACTGCTCACCAGCGATCTCTTCTCATTGGCTAGGCTTTAAGCTGGCTCCTTCCGTTGGCTAGAATCTCAGCTGGTACCTCATTGGATAGTCTGATTGTGAGCTTGCCTCCCGCTGGCAAGGGGAACCAAACTCAAATGTGTTTGTTCATGAGATGGCTACAAGTCTCAGCACTGGCAACAAAATCTGAAGTTAAACCTAAACAAAAGCAAACTGGTAAACATCTCATTGTTTCAGAGTAATCGAGTACTATACTCAAATGCAAAATTAACAGCAATTTTCACAGTTATGTAATCTTTCTGAAAAGCAATTTTCATATAGATTTGACCTGAACTCACCAAAGGCTGCAAAAATCTGACAACCTCCCCACCTACAACTTTACCATTAAGAGTAGGTTGACAAAAGGAAAAAAAAAAAGTGTACACCGAAGTGAAACGCCATTATTTCAAAAGTAGCCAGTACTGAGACTCACTATTTCACCAAGTAAAACGCTAAGGAACACAGTTAAATAAAAAAAAACCAAGAGCTGTTTATTTTGTCTTGATTGGTGGCAGTTTACATAAAAAACCCCTAAGGTTGCAAAACACAAAGAAAAAAAATCCTGCCTAAAAACCTCATTGGAATGATTTACACTTCATAGACACAAGGGAAAGCTACAAACTAATAAGTGTCCTCGAGGACAAGAGTACTTTTGACAAACATTGTTGGACCTCACATGCCTCCCCAAAACACCCCACAGTCCACCCAACCTCCCCACATGATTTTCCTCCCCTATTATACACGTTTCTTCGCGTGGCAGACGTTAATATAGCCACCACGCTGCTCGGCTGGGCAGATCTAGGTGTAAACCTGCTTCCTTCATTCTCTCCTTTCCCTGTCCTCTCTCTCTGGCTCTCCTCTCCTAAGTACTGTGGCCTGTTGAACAATATGGAACATACATTCAGTTACACTTTGCACCTTTCTTTGCCTTTCTCCATCAATAGCTACACTGCAGGGGAATGATAAGCAGTACCACAGAAGCAAACCTTCAGGTCAGCTAAGATGCGACACTGCAGGGTAAAGGGTATGAAGAGGATTTCGCACATGCCACGACGTGGATGTTTCAAACTCTGCTCAAATTGGCTCTCCGCTGGTGAGATTGGATCTTAGCATGGTGAGAGTTGAAGGTTTGCTGCTGGATCCCCCATACTTACTGAGAACTCAATTGTAACATTTACGGTCCACTTCAAATACTCAAATGCAAGTATGGTCAACCATAGATTCTACAGGTTAAAAAGACATGTCGAAATGTAAACAAGTCTAATGAACGTTGGGTGATCTAATGCATGGATGAGCCAGGCGTCAGTGACAACTAGACCCCAGCACTGACTGGGCCAATGCTTACCTTGAAAATCTAGAACCTCCTTCCACCTGATCCACCTCCGTAGCCACCACCAGAGCCACCGCCATAACCACCTACAAAGAACATGACTTGAGGTTGAAAAGCAACAGCCAAAATGCAACGGATTCAACTCATCCAAACACACCAAGTCAGGTTATATATAAAGTATGGCTATTAAATATTAGACTGCACAGGCCTGAGTTTATCTTTAAAAAGTAGTGGTGAACCTTTAAAATATATATATTCAAGGACAAGGCTTGTATAAATAAAATATACTCACCACCATATGGGCCTCCACCACTCCTGCCACCACCGTAGTTCCCTCCTTTCATCGGGCCGTAGTTTGAGGATGACTGGTTGTTGTAGTTGCCAAAGTCATTATAGTCACCACCACCTCCAAAGTTGCCTGCAATAGTCAACACCATTGTTTATATTGTGGTTTCTCAAAAGACACTCAGACTCCAGACTCATCCTCTTAAGTCTCCCTACAATATTGGTCATCAAGTCACAAATTACCAACCTCCTCCAAAGTTTCCTCCTCCACCACCATTGTAGTTGTCATAACCTCCACCTCCATAGCCTCCACCACCCTGGTTGCCATAGCCACCGCCGCCGCCACCTCCATAACCACGGTTACCACCATATCCTGGACCGCCACCGCCATAGCCACCTGTGGAAGGTTTGAAAGAAGAAACCTTAGAACCTCTATTTACTGTGGAAGGAGTGGTTTCAATTATTCGCCTTTAATGCATGTTATTAATAAAGTACACGGGACACTATCAGATAGATTAGCACTGGGAGAGAGATAAGAGAATGTCTGGGTCACGTGTAATGCTCTCATACCATTTCCTCCATAGCCATTGCCATATCCATCTCCACCACCATATCCTCCTCGACCACCTCCATATCCACCTGTTTCAAGACTTGGTGTCAATGAATGCAAATGGAATGACCAGAGTTCACGTACATTGAATAGTTCTGCAACATAAGTCCATACCTCCATATCCACCACCTCTGCCACCAAAGTTTCCACCACCACCTCCGCGGCCACCTAAGACAAATTCATTTTAAAAGCCATAGTTATGACACAAAAACATAGTTAAGAGACAAACTACAGTCGATCCCTTAAGATGCAGCTCTACGTAAAATAGACCCTCAGTTCTGCAAGATTAATTTAACAAACCTTTCATTTCTTATAGCACTCTCACTTACCCCTTTGGTTCATTGAGACCCTGTTCATTTCTTCTCTGGAAAGTGCTTTCCTGACTTCACAGTTGTGACCATTCACTGTATGGTACTTCTGGACTGGAGGGAAAAGCAATACACATGATTACATGTGATGCGCACATCTGGCCAAGTGTTTCACCTCTTAAGAGTAACGCAAGTGGTCACTTACTGACTATCCGGTCCACAGCGTCATGGTCATCAAATGTAATGAAGGCAAATCCCCTCCTCTTGTCACTGTTCTTCTCAGTCATGATGTTGACTTCCTCAATTTTTCCAAACTGGCTGAAGTACTCACGCAAGTGTTCTTCATCAGTGTCTTCCTTTATTCCACCCACAAATATCTTCTTAACAGTTGAGTGAGCACCTGGCTTGCATGAATCCTTTGTTAAAAGGGGAAAAGAGAAAAAAAACAAATTGCTTTTAATAGATAAACATACATAGGCTAGACATGAAAAATTCAGCAAATTTAACTAAACAGCATACCTCTCGAGACACTGCCCTCTTGGGTTCAACAGCTCGCCCGTCCACTTTGTGTGGACGAGCATCCATAGCTGCATCGACTTCACCAACAGAACTGTATGTAACAAAACCGAATCCTCTTGATCTTTTTGTGTTGGAATCCCTCATCACCTATGAAACAAAGATGGTTTGTTTTAACACTAAAAAGCATCAGGAGTCACTTGAGAAAAAGGGGCATGCACAACAGAATTTCAAGCATTACAGATCTTTTAAAATAATGAACATACCACACAGTCCGTTAGGGTGCCCCATTGTTCAAAATGGGCCCGGAGACTCTCGTCTGTCGTCTCAAAGCTCAGCCCCCCAATAAAGAGCTTGCGGAGTTGCTCTGGTTCACGAGGAGTCTAAACACAAAAAACGTTAGTTGTTTTACTGAAATAAAAAACAAACAAAACCCCACTGTCATTCTAACCTTTCTCCAAGTCACAGATACAGGGTCCATCTATTTTCTCTAGTAAACGCGTTCCCTGACCCCCCCCCCTTCTTCCAAAGGCCTTCATTTACCATTTCAGTGCAGCTGCAGCCTTCACTGCAGGGGTGTTTTAGAGGATACGCCACTGTTTCTTAGGCCCATCTCAAATACATGAGTTTATTAGGATAAATAGGGACAAAGAAGCTAAGGCCCACTACCCCTTGGATTATAGCAAACAAAGTGCTTCTCTTCATCGAGTGTGAGGGGGCTACAGCTAAACCCCTTTAAATAATCCTGCAGTGTGATGTGGGGGTACCCTGCCCAACATCAAGTACACTTACAAAATCATACAATTTTGTCTAAACCCATGAAATGTAGTTTCCATATAGATATATAGGCCAACGGGGACACAACACAACATTTACATAGGAAAATGAAAACTAACTACCTAACTAGCTTGCAAACAGCTCGCCAAACTTGACACACATTTCTGTATTTGAGCCTAGCATGTGGCACAGATGACATAAAATTAACCTCTTCTGTTCTTTGAAAAGATATGAAATTATTTTTCTTTACTGTATTTTCATACGGTTACAAACGCCGTAGGGCATAAGGGGGGTAAGGTTCTGCGACGGGTTAAACCAATGAACCAAATACAAGGTAGCCGTTTGTTTTTACATATAATTACCAAGGTTAGCTATGCGACCAAGTGACACGCTTAAAAACAAAATAACAAAAGAATATCAAATAGGGTCCGTCCAGGCAGAAAAGGAGCAGACAACCCGGACTGGCCACCGTAGCTCGCACGCACTGAAGGGGTGAGGGGGCTCCCAAATTGCTTTCTAAAAGCTTAATAAAATATTGTATTAGTGCTTACTGAAAGCATTAATGCGTAACGGAAGCATGAAACTCTGGAACATAGTGCCGTGAAACATTTTAATAGCACCGCCTACTTCGAACTGACGTTTAGCGAAATGGCTACATATCCTCGCTTTACAAAAACAGACAAACACGGTCTGGTCGCAGGATATAAAATGGCGGAACTACACGGGTCTATGCAGACCGAATAAAAGAATACGAGGACGTGAACGATTGTCTTGCACTGTTTTAATTTTGTAGCGAAATAATACTTCGTTTTGTTGGACAGAGGACAAAGAGTCACCAATTAAACAAACTATTGCTCACACTAGCAATAAGCAGACTATAATAAAAAGCTAACTGGCTAACAAGGTAGCTATTTCTATATAGATAGACAAAATGGATGAACGGATTCTTTATCAGTAATACGGTTAGTAAACCGTAAATAACCCAACAAGAGCTAAAAAAAAAACCAAAATCACTAACGTGTTATTAAATGGTTTTGACGCTTTTTTGTTGTAATTTTACCTCTTTAGACATGGCGACGTGCTGCTGCAGTAAACCACAGACCTCGCTAAACGAGAGCAACAGCGCAGTCCTGTAACGACGGTTAAAACGTCACGGCCTACGTGACGCTTATGTCGTGGGTCCTGTGATTGGTGTGTTTTCTGTTCATGCAAAAATGATTGGTCAAAAAGCACAGCGGTTCCGGAAGTACCGCCTTTCCAGTCGGAAATGAAAAGCACTTTAGTATGAGTAACATACTAGTGATGGGATTTTCGGCTCTATTTTGAGATGCGGCTCTAATGGCTCTTCTGTGGAGAGCCGGCTCTTTTCGGCTCTCAAACGGCTCCCCATATATATTTTTTACATTATTAATTAATTAATAGCTTAAACCTAATTTTATAACATTTTGTTTCATTATTGACATTGTTAAGCACTTGTGATGAGTAAAAATGTTGCATAACAATGCTTTATAAATAAAACTTTTATTATAACCAATTAATAAATTATCACAAAATAGCACCAAAATAGAACGCAATACAGCTTGGCCAATTGTCGGCCGTTTCCACAAAAAAAGTGGAGATAACTTTTTTTTCAGTGTTTTCCCACATTATTAACTGAAAGCTGCGTGTGATTGGTCAGATGTGTGGAGCACATGCTTGACATACGGGCCGTGGAAACATTCTTTGCAGTGTTGTCCGAAACGATATGTGGTAGTATAAAGAAACACCCCTCAAAAACAGGGGAAGGAACATTTACCTGACGAAAATTAATGTTGCATTGTGTTCCAGGTTTGAAAAGTGCTAAAGTAGGCTACTTGAAAATGTAACTATTTTGTTTCACAACAAATAGCTGTCTGACTGAATCGATGTGATAAAAAAGCGAATTATTTCGAATAATTTCGAGTATATGTATAAATATTTAAGTTTAAGGTGCTGGGAAATATTGAAAATTGCCTTTTTCAATATTGAAAAGTGACGTACAAGTGCTTGAATTCCACTTTGTAAAGGTGTATGAACCCGGCATACATAACTTTTTCATTGCGCTGAAGAGGTGCACGACCCAAGTACCCGTCGCTGCAGAAGCAAAAGTCCAGTGGGTGGAGCTGGATCTTAGATCCAACTCCTCCCACCGTCCATAGTTTCTTTTCATTGGTTTAAATTCATCACATTTCAATTGGTCAATTGGTCGTTAAGCTAACACGTGTCGCTTACGTTTTCCGACCAGGAAATATAAATACAATAAATTCTCCCTTAAGACTTTTACTGTTTAAAGATCAAAATGTTCTTTAAATGTTATACATATATAAATACACGTTTTTTAAGTTTACAACGAAACTTAAAAAAACAGCCGGTGAGTCCCCGCTTAACGACGGGTCTGGTTAACAACGGACCGGAGTTACGACCGACTTTTCTTAATTTCGCGTGGTGCGCGGAGGTGCAGTGGCAGCACTGTTGAGTGTTGTTGAGTGTAGTGGAGTGGTGTGTTGTGTAGTGTTGTGTACGATAAGTGGAGGCAACACAGCCTCCACTGCAGCCCATCTCGGCAACACGATCGCTCTTTCTCGCGTTGTACGCACGAGAACATCGTTTTTTTCTATACTGTGTTTACGATCAAAACGTATCTAAATCTAGGGTCGCGCTTTACGATGGACTTTTCAGTCTCTAACCCCATCGTTAACCAATTGGTTAACCACACAATGCACATTTTGCACGTCCCGTGTCCTTGTCTTTCTCAAGCCGTAGCTTATTTGTCCAACTGAAGCAGCCATTGTTGAATCGGCCTTTACCAGCATTACGCTGATTTACATGTCATCAAAGTACAATCTACAGCTCCTTGGAGTCCGACGCTAACGCAGCGAACTAACGTGTGAAGTTACGTTAGTGGTCCGCACAATGAAAAAAAATGGCTATATTATATATATTTATTTTTTCTTCCGGTTATCGGACTGACATAAATTTATTGTGTCAAGCAAATTTCCATGACTTTTCCAAAACATTTGTGTATTTTTATTTTTTCCAAAACTTATCCAGGCCTGGAAATTGCTATTTTCTAATTCCATAACTTTTCCAGGTTTTTCATGACCGTACGAACCCTGAAATAAGAATACAACTCCTCCTACGTAGTGCAATTACTTCAGACCAATGAAAGCACGACGGTGGGAGGAGTTGGATTAGATCCAGCTCCGCCCCCTGGACCGACCAAAAGAAACTATGGACGGTGGGAGGAGTTGGATCTAAGATCCAGCTCCACCCACTGGACTTTTGCTTCTGCAGCGACGGGTATCTCGCACGACCTCGCTCGCTTTCTCACGCAGGGGCGGAGCCACCGCGATTGCGTCATTTTCGGCGAGGGCCTCATATATGTAATGCTGCAGCCCGGAGCCACGGTGGGCGTGGGTAAAGGGTGGAGCATGTGTCAATCATTTTCGAATGCAGCCAATCAGATACTAGACTTTTGTTGTCAATCAATTTTTATTATAAGGTGGAATTAAAGCACTTGTACGTCACTTTAAAGGTCCAGTTCAATATTTTCCAGCACGATAAACTTAAATAAGTTAAATATTTATACATATACTCGAAATGAATTGAAATAATTCGCTTTTCTATCACATTATTTAATAGTTGTTTATTTTCAAAACGCCCAAAAGTTTATTCCACAGTTGTGGAGCTTTAGAAGAAAAGGCTCTTCCACCTGCTGTGATCTTTTTGATCCTAGGAACAGTTAATAAGCCTGCGTCTGTAACGTGGCTCGCGCCACGGAGCGAGGAGACGGACACAAATGCAGAGATGAGCGAGATTTAATACAGGGAATACCAAAACCAGAGTCGATAGAACAGGCAGGGGTCATAACGTGCAAGCAGTCCGAACAAGAACAAGAAACAGGCATGACGAGACGAGAACAGGGAAGACTCACGGACCAGGCAGGAACAAACAGATGACGGGAAACACAGGGCTTGAAAAACAACGAACGTGGAAGCACAAACCGACTGATAGAACAAAGTAGACAAAATCACGGATACTGGACTGGGGAAATACTGGGACTTTATACATAGAAACTAACTAGGGACAGGTGATGGCAATGACACTGGGGCATGGCAACAAACAAGGAATAAACGCGACAAACGAGCAGGGCGGGACAAACAGGCAGGGAACATGGACATGAGGGAACCCAGAGTGACAGCTACGAGAGGGGGCGTTGCCCTACGTGACAGCGTCCTGTGAACGAAGTGAACGTGCTGGATTGTAATGATCAATAAGTTCACTAAGATACTCTGGAGCTAAGCCATGCAGTGTTTTATATGTTAAGAGTATTTTATAGTCAATACAGAATCTAACTGGCAGCCAATGTAATGACGATAGTACGGGAATAATGTGAATAAATTTTTAAGTTTTCGTTAAAACTCGCGCTGCTGCGTTCTGAACAAGCTGGAGTTTGTTTACCGATTTACCAGAACATCCAGCTAGGAGACTATTGCAATAATCTAGGTGAGAGGATATGAATGCATGGATTAGCTTTTCTGCATCACTAGTATTTAATATATTTCTAATTTTAGCAATGTTGCGTAAGTGAAAGAACGCTACCCTAGTTATATTATTAATGTGTGTATCGAACGAGAGATCTGGGTCTTTTGTGACACCTAAGTTCTTTACCTCTGCGTTGGGGGTTATAGTAAAGGAATGTAGATTCAATGCTACATTACGTATCTTGTCTCTCGCTGCCCTAGACCCAACTATTATTAGCTCTGTTTTATCTGGATTTAGTGCTAGAAAGTTACACGCCATCCAATGTGTTATCTCTTCTACACACTTCTCGATTTTACTGTTTACACCTAAATCATCGGGTTTAGCCGATAAAGCCAATATAGTTGAGTGTCGTCTGCGTAGGAGTGGAAACTGATGTCTTGCTTATGCATACTCTCGCCTAAGGGTAACATGTAAAGTGTAAATAGAAGTGGTCCTAGGACTGTCCCTTGTGGGACACCATATTTAACCTGAACAGATTTAGATGTTTTATTATTAACACTTACATATTGGAAGCGGTCGGTCAGATATGATCTAAACCAGGAGAGTGCAACTCCTTTAATACCTACTGTGTTTTCTAGTCGATCCAGCAAAATGTTGTGGTCTACAGTATCAAAAGCTGCGCTAAGATCTAACAGTATAAGGAACGAGATGAGCCCATTATCTGACGATATCAGTAAATCATTCACTACCCTGAGTAAAGCTGTTTCAGTGCTGTGGGTCAGTCTAAATCCTGATTGGAACTTTTCATGGATACTATTTGATTGGAGATAATGGTTTAACTGATTGTAAACTGCTTTTTCTAGAATTTTAGAGATAAATGGGAGATTAGAAATTGGTCTATAGTTGGCTAGAATCTGCGGATCGAGATTCTGTTTTTTAATCAAGGGTCTAATTACGGCGCATTTTAATTGTTTGGGCACATGTCCTAGGTTAAGGGAACTGTTAATCATATTAAGTAAGGGCCCTGCAATAGTTGGGATACAATACAATACTTAAAAATGATAACTGCACTGAAATAGTGTATAACCTTATGTTCCACATGTTAATTAAAGGTAATAAATAATGTCTTTAGGAGCCTTCATACTTTTCATAAAGAAAATTAATGTAAAATTCTAGCATGGAGTTGGGATTTGGCATAACACCAGCAGCATTTTTGTCTCACCGTGTATCTGACATCTTTTTCAACAAATCGGACTAAACGTTTGTCACGTTATTGAGTAATAGGTGCAACCTTTTTGGGTAATAGTGGTAATGTTACTAATGAGGTACCAGAGGTGGGGACTCGAGTCTGACTCGAGTCCAAGTCATGTGACTCGAGTCCCCACCTCTGGTACCTCATTAGTAACATTACCACTATTACCCAAAAAGGTTGCATCATTAATATTAAGACTTTTGACTTGACTTGAAAAAATATTCAGAGACTTAGACTTCTGCTAGGGGTCACCCCAGCCTCCTGGGGAGCCAACCCCTCCCGAGGCCTCTCATCGCAAGGTGGACTCCTCCACCCAACCCAGGAGCGCCAGAGACCGAGGCCCAGAGCAGCCCCGACGCGGGCTAGGGAGCAGCCCCTCCTGGTCACCCCGGGCAGGAGGGAGGATCTCCATCTCCAGCAGGAGCTTCTCAGACCGGAGCCCCATGGTCCCCAAACATCAGCGGGCCCCAGCCCTCTAGGGAGGGGCTCTTTATGACCGGGCTCCGGTCACCCCACAACACAAGGGGGCTCCTGCCAGGTGGAGCTCCCCACAAGGTCCAGGAACACCGCCAAGGAGAAGCACCTGCACAGAGAACAGCACACACACACACACACAAACAAAAGCGCCCTACCCTATTCAGGGCCTCCCTCTGGAGCGACGCCCTCCGTGCCACACCCCCTGGCACGGGACCACAACCGGTCCCCCCCCAAACACACATTTAAGGGGAGGAGCAAGCGTGGGATTACATACAACAACGACATTTCATGAGCACAAACAAACAAAAACGGTGTGCAAACACAGACGGGACCTACACATGCGCGCTCGACATAAACACACAGTGACGCGCCGCTCAGAGTCACAGTCGCTCCCCACATTTAACACAAGACACACGGGGAGCGAGGCGACAGTGACGAGCGGCGACCGCGTCACCCATAAAACATTTAACATTAAACACAACGAGCACGCATACTGATCCAAACGTCCGTCGACATGTACACACGTTTTAACCCACACAAGACATGAAGAGCCTTTCCAGGGAAGACGCCCTGGTCCTCGCT
Organism: Brachyhypopomus gauderio; assembly: GCF_052324685.1. NCBI lineage: Eukaryota > Metazoa > Chordata > Actinopteri > Gymnotiformes > Hypopomidae > Brachyhypopomus > Brachyhypopomus gauderio. The sequence goes on along the minus strand of NC_135211.1, from coordinate 8,323,353 downwards.
GTGCCACAAACACGGAGGAGCTCTTCAAACAAACAAACAAACAACAGACATGAAGAGTTTTCCCAGGGCTGACAGCCCTGGTCCTCGCCTGCCACAAACACAACACAAAAGCACGGCGGAACTCTTCACAAAACACCACGCAGACAAACACTTACCACGAGACATGACCACGAACGAAGGAGAAAGAAAAAGAGACTGGCGGCTTCCGAAGGGTGGCTGGTCATTCTGTGATGGGGAGGGTGTGCGAACTAAAAAGGAAGCGATCACGCCAAGTCTCAGGGAAAAAGGATGGTTTAATAGAAAGTGTGCAAACCAAAACCCGTGCAATAGATCCAAATTAAGGATATAATGACCAGCGGTCAACTGGTACAAAGACAAGACATATATAGACAAACAAACGACCCTCAGGTGAGACGGATCACGGGCTCCGCCCACCTGAGGGACGCACATGACGTCACAAAACAACAACAACAACAGCCGCTGTGGACGGAGGTGACCGGTAGGGGGCCGCCTCACCGTGACAACAACATTACAGCACTACATTTTCAAAAATTGTTACACGATGTCAGGAATGGCAATCACGCCCGTGACCGCCAGAGGGCGCCATCTCCCGAATATTGATCCGCACACCTGAACCTGATCGGCTACTCATCCACGCCCTACTTAAGGACTCTGCTCACAAAGACCAGTGCGAAGTATTGCCTCCCCATGTAGCATTACCAAGCCTTATTTACTATCCTGTCTGCATTCCTGGTTACCGATCTTAGCTCTGCCCTCTTGTCTTACGCCTGTTTGCCTAGCCCTTCTGTACCTCTGCCTGCTGCTATTGGACTGTCCTGGTTTTTTGACTCCCTGGCTGGTTTTTTGACTCTCCTTTTTGCCTTGCCCTTTTTGTACTTCTGCCTGCCTTCCCTACGGGGTCTGCTCAGTCCTTTTGTTTGATTAAAGCTACGTGTTATTCCACCTGCGTATGGATCCCTCACTACCTTCGGGTACGCCACCGTTACACACATATTACACAGTGTTACTGTTGTCAATTTGTTGTGCATGCACACGGCCATATATCATTTCATGATATCACAGCCTAATATTACCTACAAGGTATAGGGAACTAATCAATTAGTTTAGTTGCATAAGGGTTATACCTTCATAATATACGGAGCCCCGTAAGGGTCACTGGCGAAAAAAATATTTGAAGAGCAAAATCCGTACGCACGGATTTATAAACCGTACGTACGGATTACTAAACCGTACGTACGGATTACTAAACCGTACGCACGGATTACTAAACCGTACGCACGGATTACTAAACCGTACGCACGGATTTATAAACCGTACGCACGGATTACTAAACCGTACGCACGGATTACTAAACCGTACGCACGGATTTATAAAACGTGTGTACAGATTTTGCTTTCTCCGGGCCTCCGTAGCTTTCTCCCTAGTAACCCCTCCAGGGCTCCGTAGGTTTTAGACTACTCAGCCCATGTCCAGGTCGTATATGTCACGGTTTGCCTGCTTGTGTCTGGGTGTTTTCAGCCTCGAGCCTATGGCGTCAAATCCAATTCAATAATCGCGAGCGCGGAAAATCATTTCGCGCAAGGAAAAGTGCTTATTCGCGCGAGCAAAAATGCTCTCGCGCGCGCGGAGAGAGCTTCCTCGCGCGAGCAAAACTACTCTCGCGCGAGCAAACCTGCTCTCGCGCGAGCAAAACGACTTTCGCGCGAGCAAAACTACTCTCGCGCGTGAGGAGAGTGTTGCTTGCGCGATGAAAATTTGTCACACCCTTTCTGCTTGCGATTAAGCTCCTGCTCGCGTACCAGATTGTTTGATTTTTGACAGTCGTGGGAGGGACCCAGACAGGATTGGCTTCTGGATGTGAATTGTGATTGGCTGTCAGTAGGGTCCGTTTCATGTATATTTTTTCGCGATATCAACGCATTTAGGCAGCTGGATGCTCCAAATACTATGAATTATGGTAAAACAAATAACCAGCTAGCTAGTTAACCTAGCTAGCAAGTTATTTATAAGTCTGACGTTTGCATTGTTTACATTGTTTGTTAGCTAGCTAGCTAAGTTGGCTATTTGTATTACACAAAATAAAACTGCCTTAGCAATGCACTTGGCATGTAGCTAGCAATACACAATTAAAGCAGAGGGATAAATGGTTCAATACAGGTACTAGATATGTTGCAGATATCTTCCCATAATTTGGTAGAAATGGGAAATGTTGTCAGGGTGAATTCTGCAGAAAGTGCAATTCGCTTCCATGTCCTTTATAAACCATTGTTAAAAATGTTTTTGATGGATAAACTGTAAATTATTTTAAAATATACTTCTTTCACTTTATGTATGATATATATTTTGCTGGCAAGGTCCAGATCTCTTTCCAGTTGAGGTTGTTAAAGATGGTGTTCCAATAGATACATATGGATTAGATACACCATCTTTCTGAAACAGTGAGCATATATAATGATTACTATTGTGTGATGTAGAGAAACATATTTTCCCTATTTCAAGATTGGTTGGGTCGATAATGTTGGATCATGATCATGTCCTGGTGTACTTTTAAATAGCATACTCACTCCAGCATATATAGTATTTTATAACTAATTCAGCAAAAGGAATTGCAACACTGAATTTAATTACTAAATCTTAGTTACTAAATATTTACTAAATTCTTGATTTGTCAGTAGAGAGCCATTTGAGTTAAATAACTGTTGTACCAAGAGTATATTGTGAAACCATAGATGGTAAAATAAAGATTTGTTTCTATATACAATGTATTTGTTGTTGCAATCTCTAGGTGAATAATTATCAAAACAATTTTGGATTTTTAAATTTTCAAGTTGGTAATTTTTTTCATTATATCATTCAGGCCATGCCATATATGACCTATGTTGCTATAACTCAAACCATGTAAACCAACACTGAAAGCAAGGGGACAGTCCCCCGGCTTATATACAATCCTAAACACCATTCAGCAGTTCTAGCAAACAGGTTATCTTAAGCACAGCATGTTCCAAAACATAGGCGCCCAACAGGCTACTTTGTCTCACGTATGTGTATCTCCTAATATGGACTTCCCTAGAGTTAGCGGAAGAAACTGATGTATCAGTTGAACACAGAGAAAGCTAAATGACCCAAATATAGTAGACTAGTGAGTACCAGTTAACAGAGTGCTCTTACCCTTCGCACTCTCCCTGACCTGGGTCACAGTATAGCACAAATGCATAATATTAACTAAACATAAGTACATGATTACACTAAAACACACTACTTCATTATTGTAGTCCTTCTGCTTAATCAGAACGACATGTACTAAATCATAACGTTCATAATGATCTCTTATAATCTAAATGACGTGACCTAATCAAGAATGACATAATTTCTGTCACAGTGATCAACTCCTAATTTCAAATGCTGTCATGGATTGAGGTTCCTGTGATGTGCTCCAAGTTTGATTCAAATTGACCTGTCGGGGACGCTACTGTACACAAAAACCTCTAAAATTATCAAAACTAATGCTGCAATCCTATCATGCAGAATACAGAGAAGTAATGAATCTTGTATGATTCAGACCAATGAGCCAAATAACTTTGTAATTACATCTTATAACAAAAAGTATACTGCCTGACCAGGAATGAACATTTTATTTCACTAAAATTTCTTTTCATCGCTGTAATATCTGTATGGTAGTACTTTGGCTCCATCTACTGGCCAAATACTGGAACCTACTGAAAAGCATTGCTTACATGAAACACCTTGCAAACACATACACACAAAGCTAATCTCAGCATGTGATTTAGTTATATGATCTGAATAATTTTTTGCCAATACATTTAGCCACATTTTGATTTTTTGTAGATTTAGTGCCTCATCTGAGATAAAAAAAAAAACACTTCATACATTCATATCAAAGGTCAAACATTTGCTCAAAACACATTGGTTTTCTTTGGCTGCTTAGGCCTATACATGTGTGAACCTACAATCTCCGCTTGTGGCTAGATTTAAATAATTGTTTTTATTAGTCTGACTTGCATAAAAAGTCAAGTGGTTTATTATTTTACATAAAAAAATTTTTTAATTAAGTTATTCAACTGTCCACATATGTGGACACCATACAAGAACAGAGTGAATATTTTCTATAAAAATTGCCCAAATATATAACAAATTGTGAGAATCTATCCTCTTTTCATTAAAACAAGTAAGTTTTGTTCTGTTAAAATAATCTTGAAACAAACAGCTCTTAACATTTGAACAGTTGTAACGATCTGCGCTGGGCAGAACAGGGAGGCGGACACAAACGCTGAGGAGAGCGAGATTTATTAAAGGAAATTCCAAAGGCAGAGTCGAAGTCACGGGCATGGGTCATAACGGGCAGGCAGTCCAGACATGAAATACGAACAGACATGGCAAAACAAAGAACAAAACCAGGCAGGGGAACAAAGACTAGGCTGGACGTACTCACAAAGATGACAGAACAGAAACAGCGAACTCCACAAGGGCATACGGAACGAATGAACAAAAAGACCGATACAGACATAGGAGACACCGGGACTATTATACACAGGACTAGACAAAGACCAGGTGCGAACAATGATAACAGGGGCGTGGCAAACAATGGGAAATCACAGAGACAACGAGCAGGGCAGGATAAACAGGCAAGTAAACGCAGACACAAGGGAACCTAGAGTGACAGCTAGGAGAGGGGGCATAGCCCTACGTGACAACAGTTAATTGCAATTTAATGCCGTTCAGGCTACAATTTAGCTTGAATTGGATAAATAAAGATAGGCAGTGATGTCAAAATATTCAGATTATTCCACAGCTATTTCCTTGTGTGAAATCCCTCAAAAACAGTCTCATCTATTAGTGAGTCTCGAAAAAGATTGAAGAATAACTCAATGGGTACCTCACCCTGCGCTTTCACCTCAAAAATCCCCATGAACATAGGTGGGACTCAATGGGAATCAGTACCCTTGTATCTCCAGATTCTATTCCTGCCTCTGACATTCTGTTTTCTTTGCTAATTATTTAAACCTCCCTCATTTCCTTTGTTCCCTTCCTCGTTTTGTTATTTTTCGCTTTTTTTCACTTCGTCTCACATCTGGCTCATATTCTCCTTCGCTGATGTCACTGTCACTGTAAGTGGAATCTGACGCACTGCCTACTGGAATATCCTCAATAACTGTATAGTGTGATGTTGATGATCTACACTGCCCTGGTTGAAAAACAACACATATACATGTGTGCTATAATGTACTGTCGTTGAAATTTGAACCTTAATGGTGACCAAGAAAAGTCAAAAGCAGTTGGGTATGGTATCAGAGTAGAGTACAAAGTTTATTAAAGACAAAAGACAGAAAAATAGAAAGATGGATCGATCCAGAGATCTCCAGTACACACACTCAAGAGTGTCTGTAAGAGAAAGCTGCCCCCCACTCACAGACCATAGTTCTTATACTATTTTGCTACATGATTACATCATACTTCCATGACACGAGTTAAGCATGTTAGGTCTGATTGGTGGCCCACATGAGGTGAGGTGATGGGGTGAGGTATCAAACTACATGATTTGCTACATGATTACATCATACTTCCATGACACGAGTTAAGCATGTTAGGTCTCATTGGTGGCCCACGTGAGGTGAGGTGATGGGGTGAGGTATCACCCCCATCACTCCTTCCCTGCCACGGTACGTCAGATGCACCATTCAGATGCAGCTCATGCTTATCTACAAACCAGAGACCTTCAGGGCTGTCTGCCTTCATCTCACAAGGAGTGCCTTCACACAATTTACTACTTTATTACTAGAGAGTGCCTACAAGCATGTAAGGCATACAATGATCAACGTGTACTAGGCCTAACATATGTTCAATATATACCTTAATAACGTGATTTCCATTCTACTCACTACTAAGTACATATGTGTATATTGATGAATTTTACAGTAAGACAATATATCAAACACACGCACACACAAATGTTTTTAGATTTAGCTTTTTAGGCAATAAAAATGGAAAATTTTATATTTGTTTCTATTTACAGCAACAACACATTTTGTACAAATTTACTATTATTATTTATATGAACGGCTTAAAAATCTATGACATGGTACATCGTTCAACGTATTGCCATTATTGCATAATGCCCACATATGTGGACACTTGGTTTATGAGGTAAAAATCCTTAGATGTTAATGTGAAAACTAACAATACCTTGCAGCAAAACTTTTCTTTGTGTATGTTAAAATAAGTCTGACATTAGCATTGTATCCATAGTTAGTTAGCTAACTAGTCGGACTTATAAATATCTAGCTAGCTAGTTGGTTATTTGTTTTACCATAGTTCATGGAGCTTCCAACTGTCTAAATGCGTTGATATCGTGAAAAAATAAACATGAAACAGACCCTACTGACAGCCAATCACAATTCACATCCAGAAGCCAATCCTGTCTGGGTCCCTCCCACGACTGTCAAAAATCAAACAATCTGCTCCGCGAGCAGGAGCTTAATCGCAAGCAGAAAGGGTGTGACAAATTTTCCTCGCGCAAGCAACACTCTCCTCGCGCGCGAGAGTAGTTTTGCTCGCGCGAAAGTCGTTTTGCTCGCGCGAGAGCAGGTTTGCTCGCGCGAGAGTAGTTTTGCTCGCGCGAGGAAGCTCTCTCCGCGCGCGAGAGCATTTTTGCTCGCGCGAATAAGCACTTTTCACGCGGAGATGCGGAATCTGTCAGCAAAACTACTGTATGTCGGTCTGTCCGAAAACTATGTCCGGCATCAAAATGACTAGTGCCCGGTTTTGTGGTGTTTCCTGGGCTTAAGCCAGTTATGGACATCAAAGAGGAATTCCACAGCATCATTGGTTTGTCTTTAATTCACACGGACAATAAAGAAATTAAGCAAAGGAGAAGCATATAACAAACTTCATTCCATTTACATTTTAAGGATTTCCTAGAGTGATTGGCTGTATTGATGGAACCTACATATGCTACCTATTCCAGCACCATTAGAACATGAAAATTCATCCATAGCATTAATGTACAGGTACTAACCTTTATAATCCTTAATGAATAATGTACTTATCTTTAATGGTAACAAAAATAACGTAGCTATTGTAACTGACCGTTCTTCCCATCAAGATCATATGTGATGCTTCCCACCTCATCACAAATGTTGAAGCCAGATGGCCAGGATCCGTGTATGATTCCACACTGTACAACAAATCTGAACAGAGTAGGCCTGCGGTAGTTTTGCTAGTTGTTCACATGCAGTGTAATAGTTAAATCATTGCAAACCCTAGTGAGATTATAGCAGAGCCGGAGTGGCTAATCGGGAGATTCGGGAGGATTCCCGATGGGCCGGCTCATGTCAGTCTCTAGTTTGGGCCGATTGGGAGGGAAAAATAATTTTGGGCCGGATTTGGGCATGAAACTCCCGGGCTGAAAAAGTGTCCCACTCCGGCCCTGGATTATAGGACATGACTGCCTCCTTCATGGAGACAGAGGGTATCCCTGCCTGTCCTATAGGCCTACCTTATGACTACCTATTCAGATCCTGCACCTGGACCACAGTCCCACTACAATCAGGCCCACAGCAAAACTAGGGCAAGAATTTAAATGACCCTAGGAATTCTCGAGGCCAGGTTCCAGTGCCTGAAGGGGCTCAGAGTAACCCCTGATAGGGCGTGCCACATAATAATGGCATATGTGGTATTACACAACATTGCAACCATCGAGGAAGAGCGACAGCCTACCATCTCTGACATGCCCACAGACGAGGAACCTTACATGCATGTGGGTGACAACAGAGATGGTGGAGTTGTCAGAGACTCCATCTGCAATCACTGCTTTCCACATTAAATCATGCCCCATCCCCCACCCACCACACCATCCACCCTGTAACCTTTTAATATACATTACAGTCAAATTCACTGTTATGTTTCATTATTTCATATGTTTCATTATTTCATTTTTCCTGTAAATAAATATATTTTATAATATATTTTAAGAATAAGATATAGTTATATACAGCCATACCACTTTGTACTATATTCTTATACTTCATTTTTATCTGATGCCATGTGTGTTTCACACCACTCAGATTAGACCTGGAATTAGTAAGTGTTCAATAAAAAAATATTTAAAAACTCAATACAGTATTATAAAGGTGGAGAAAATAATAATATAATCGCACCCTTCTGATAAATATAAAAATATCATTTTCACTCACGCATTAACTCTGTTGGCAATTTTTTGACATGCTGACTGCCTTTCTCTAGCAGCTACCGCAGTATTACATTTACGTTTAATAATATCTAAATATTCTGCATACGCAGTCATTAATACTTCAAGCTACAGTGGTGTGAAATACGATGTTCGGCTGATTTTCGCGTTTAAGTCCATGATAAATCCTATTTATATGCGTTCCATTAAGAATGCCTTTCATAGTTACGCGTGAACGCGCTTCTGTCTGGGTCAACCTACTCAGAGTTGAGCGACCCTGATTACTTTAACTCCGATCAGCCGTTTTGGAACCGAAAACTCTGAGTATGTCAGATCGGGGTAAGACAACTCCGAGTTCAGGGTTAAGTTTAGAGTTTGTTAAACCCGCTTCTTGGAATACCCCCCAGGACATGGGCTGAGTAGTCTAAAACCTACGGAGCCCTGGAGGGGTTACTAGGGAGAAAGCTACGGAGGCCCGGAGAAAGCAAAATCTGTACACACGTTTTATAAATCCGTGCGTACGGTTTAGTAATCCGTGCCTACGGTTTAGTAAACCGTGCGTACGGTTTATAAATCAGTGCGTACGGTTTATAAATCCGTGCGTACGGTTTAGTAATCCGTGCGTACGGTTTATAAATCCGTGCGTGCGGTTTAGTAATCCGTGCGTGCGGTTTAGTAATCCGTGCGTACGGTTTGGTAATCCGTGCGTACGGTTTAGTAATCCGTACGTACGGTTTATAAATCCGTGCGTACGGATTTTGCTCTTCAAATTTTTTTTTCGCCAGTGACCCACTATAAAACCACCAGCATAAATCCTACTCTGGGAAGCAAACAGAAGCTAAATCTTTGTCGACATACCCAGCCAGAGCACTGGCTTGTACCACACTTCTGGGGCCCTTAAGATCTGGTGAAACAAAAGCATTAACCAGTGACACTCGAGCACAGTTAGGAGCGATGCACATTCACAGGGACTCCCCATAGACCAACTGTACACAGTTGAATGGCACCACAGCTGAGGGATGAGATGTTCCTTTTTGCTCTAACCAGTGATGTACTCTTTTTACTCTTGCTGTAAAGAGCTTTGTTTTAACTTTCTATGCTTACGTGTTGTACAGTAAGGAAACAACAAGGCCACACAAGCTTGCAATCTCCTGATTTATACTGTTTTAGCATTACAGATACATTACACCATCAGCAGCACACTGGCGTCTGATTGAGTGTAGCCTACGCGTGAGAGTCTTTAAGCAATTTTAGTTAGCATACAGTTTATTTTTAATGTGTCATTACTCGTTAGTCATTACATAATAAGGTGTTCATTTATAACCATACCCACTACATTCATATATCAGCATCTACGGTTTAACTTAACATTTTGAATGCATAATCTGCTGGCTAGCATTCAACGCTTATGCATCATGCCTATGCAGCTTTGCTAGTTGATACATTAGCCACCATTAGCCTACTTAATGGAATAGTGAAAACAAGATACATTAGAGATTTTTTAGGCCTGTGGAATGTTGAATGTAATCTTCAAAGATACAGGTTAAGATAGTGAATACGTTTATAGATGAATATCGGCCGCATAATCTGCTAGTTAATGCCAGGATACTAACTGGCATAACCATTATCAACTACCTATTTAACATCCCAAAGTGCACCAGAATGCTGGATTTTACATTCAAAATGTAAAAACTTTTGCCAGGAAAGGGCCCCTGTTCCCCAGTCCCAGGTCTAGAAGTAAAGTGCCTTCCTTAAGGACTACACCACTGGCTCTAACCATGCTGAAGGAAATAAAATGAACTCAGCGTGGGAGTATGACCCAAGCGTTACTGATGCAGCAAGACTGCAATAACATTGTTCTTTCATTGCTGAAGTAGTCACCTTCCTGTTAAAATCCTTCAGAGATGTAGGAGATGTTCAGCTGAAGCTCTCTGACCTTGCTTTCCACAAAAAATCCAGAAAGCAAAAAAAGGTCTTATAAATCTGTATGTTAGCAAATATATTTTTGGTCAAAAAAGACAACTGATCCTTCAAACAGGAATTTATACAAAGTGGCAGAATTGGCAGAAGACTTGCATGTTCCTTACACATGCCCACTTTGCACTTCCCATATGAAAAAGGCATTGATAACTGTCACGTTGAGGACCCCGGCCCCTCCCTTTTGGGCGTGTGTTTACGTTGTCCACGTGTATCGTCTGCGTCTGTGGATTCTCGTGGTTGTGGTTATGTCTTGTGATAATCCGTCTCACCTGTGACTCGTCTCGTAATCACGTGGGGCTAATGTGGTTTGTCTATTTAATGTGCGCTCGCGCAGTGTCCTGTGCTCGTCGTTGTCTAAAGTTTACACGTCTCTGTGTTCCGTTAAGTGTTCTACATGCGCTATACGCGCGATATTCTTATTGAGATTAAAGTGACGTTTGCTGCCACAGAAGGATTTGTGTCTCATCCTTGACGCCGCACTCATCGTCACAGAATGACGAGCCATCCAAGACACCAAATATGCCAGGCTACACTACTCGGCCAAAGAAGGGCCAGCGCGCCAGCAAGCGGCACCACCGGGTCCCTTGAAGAGATGGAGCGGGACTCTGTCCAATTAATTGGGCCGTGACACAGGTAGCATGCTCCTACTGTTCCCAGGAAACTATTCCATGTAATACTGACATCTGTGCCTGTCTTTACTGTTAATTCTTACACTGTCTCTGACATCAATTCTTGTCATCTTCCTCTTCCTCAATTGCTCCTCTTTTTTTGCTGCTGTTTCCATTCATATTAGTCATATGATTCACTTGTTTTTCATTAGGTTGTGTCCCATCCTGCTCTCAAAACTGCAGCTTTTCCCCATTTTTAAAAAGCCTGGGTTAGATCCATCCTCTCTGGCTAGAACAATCTCCAATAGGAGATGGCCAAGCTACCTAGCCAAAGTAATGAAAAGAGTTGTAGCTTTACAGCTTCAAGCTTTTCTGTCAAGAAATAATTTGTATGAATCTTTTCAGTATGTCTATTACACTCTGCACTATACTCAGTCTGATCTTTTAAAGGTGGCAAATGATCTGTTGCTTTCAATTGATGTGGTCATACCGTACTATCAGCAGTTCATACTAATCAATTGCCTCTGTTATTTAAAGAGTACCCCAGGGATCTGTCCTTAGATCTTTTCATTTTATATATTTCTCCATTAGGCCAGATCATTTGTAATCATGGTCTTAAATTCTTCTGTTATGCTGATGACATTCAGAGTTATATTAGCACTCTTTTGCCCACATATGTATCACAGATCTGAAGCTCTGTGTCTCTCAGATCTGAAGCTCTGTGTTTTAAAAGCACAGAAGATCTGAAGTTACATAATCACTACTTGAAACTTAATGCAAAAGAGAAGTTTTACTAGGGCTTAAATTGCTACTCTCCAATGTCTCAATACTCATTGTTTTAGAAACAACAGTGCTACTGGGGAAAGTACTGTTTATATAAGTTATCTGATTTTAATTGCAGTTCACTTAATTGTTGTTTTGCACTTTTGTTGATTGTTGTTGGAAATTCAAGTTAAAACTAACACCAGATGACTCTTGCAAGTTTGATACATTTTAAAATAAAAAATCATAGATGGTTAATAATATGCTAGGCTGCATGCTGGTATGATGTAACAACAAAAAATTATATTGGGTTTATTTGATATACATCAGGCTTGGGAATGATCAAACATATTTGAATGATTGAAGGATCAAGTCAATAGTATTGGTGGTGTTCATGCAGTAGATGGATGCCCAAATAAAATTGTGCTGAGGGCCCCATAAAGACTTGGGCTGGCACCTTGTGTTCTAATTAGTCCAGCTCAAGTAATTTAAAACTTTGAAAACTTATAACCCTTATCAAGGGTTATCATCCTAAAAGCATGTTAAGGCCTGCTCTTCCTGCTGCAATGGAAACATAACTTGTTTTTCTGAGTTAGCCATTGCAGCAGTGTCTGCCAGTCGGTTTACAGCCAGGGCTCCAGACTGCAACATGCAATCACGACCATAAATATTAATTTTACAAGTAATATAATTATGTCACTCGCCAGTGGTGAGAGGTGATACAACAGCATTATTTTATTTACCGGTATTTAGTTTTGTGGGTGAGGATTTTTTTGTAATTGGAAAATATATCCACCATTTTCCTTTGAGTTTGTATTTTAAAAGTTAAACAATAGGCTACTTTAGCTCCCACTCACATGGATGTCTCTGCCTATCAACAAATGCATGCATGCTCGTGGGAATTTGATCACCAGTGTGACAGTGTACCCGAGCTGAAACTTTAGCACTAAGCGTTAGGTTGTTGAAAATGGCAAAGTGAAAAATATGAGATTGTTTCACACAATCTACATCTCTGTCAGACCCCAAGAGGCCATCTGCTCAATCACAGCCACAACCAAACTCTTTTAGCACCAGTGGACTATTGGAAGACGAAGACGAGAATGCAGTTGAACAGCTGTCCACTTCAAGCACTTATGGCGTCTAGAAAAAGTTATTGGCACCTGAGTTTTTCCTTTTAGGAGCCACTGGCTCCTTGAGTAATTTTTTTGTCTTTAGCCCTGACAGCTCTACAAAAAGAAAACTCGTGGTCATGAAAACTCCCACGATAGATTGGAAAATCACAGTTGTAAAAAAAAAACAACCCTAAAAAATTGTGCATAGTTGATATCACCATCTAGGTCGCTACTGATTTCATAAACTGAATTACAGTCAAATCTGTACTCTCTCAATAGCTCGTCATCATTCAGATACTTATACTTACTTATATGTTAAGGGGAAGTTTTGTTACATTTAAAGTATCGTAAGAAAGCAGACAGTTAAAGTACTTTAAACAAAAAGGGATTTAAGGGATTACTTTAAAGGAACATCATCATTTAAGGGAAAATGTATGGGTTTATTACCATTTCCCTTAATAAAACCCTTAATATAAAACATATGGCATTTTTGTGCAACGCACTTAACCTTAAGGGAAACGTTCACATAAGATGTTTTATGCACCTTGGCCCAGATCTGTAAGTCTTATAAGCTGTGATGTGGGTCATCCATGGATTGGACTTGTTTTCCCCTAAGGACATCCCTCAGATGCTCAATTGGATTCAGATTTGGGGAATTTGAAGGCCACGTCAACACCTTGAACTTTGTGTCATATTCCTCAAACCATTCCTGAACAAATATTGTGTTAAGGTGCATGCAATCTACCAGATACTTGGCTTCATAAAATCCTGAATGTAGCATCTCAAATGTTAAGTTTTTATACTATTTTATTGCTCCCACTCATGACAAACATTTTTCACCATCATTTTTTACCATTACGTCAGGTCACGGGACCTTCAAGGTAAGTTCATCTCCCAAAGTCTGCAGCTAAGATAATGTCAAGAAGTGGAAACATGGTTATAGCAAGTGTTACGGTGACAGTCCCGGACCCTTCCCTGTGGGCGTGCCGCTATGTCGTCTGCGTGCTGTTATGTCCATATTAGTACTTCCGTGGGTGTGGGTTGTCCGTGAGCGTGTTCGTAGTATCACCTGTGCTTTGTCTCGAGATCACGAGGGTCTGTGTTAATCACCTATTTAATGTGCGTTCGCGCAGTGTCTTGTGCTCGTCTTTGTCTAAAGTTTCGTGTCTGCGCGAGTGTTGGTTGTGTGCTGCTCGCGCTCCACCCGGAGCTTACGTGTCGTTGTCAAATAAAGAGTATATGTTCACCGTCAACGTCGTGGTGTCTGCCTCCTACACCCGTCGTTACAGCAAGTCAATGAGGGCATGGTAAAATATATGATACAGAGCCCTAGTGGACAGTGTATATACAAAGTTATGTTCAGGGAATGTGAGACAGAAATCTGAACACAAAAATAGAACTTGACGCATTTCAGCATAAAATATTTAGTTTTAAAGTATTTGAATAACATGTCTGGGAATTTGAAATGTTAGGGAATGTATGTATTGTACCGGTTTAATGTTGTTACATCAAAATAATTAACAAAAACAAAATGCATTGGAGTAACATTTCAACATATATCCTACAGTCATAATACTTCAGTAAAAGCAGAGAGCCTGAGGGAAATAAACCATAACCTCCATCCAATCACCCATTTATAAAAGAAATCAAGTTAACAATATAAACAAGATGAACTGCCTGCTCCATGTGTAGCAGACGTCAAGATACGCCAATGATTTACAACAAGGTTTACACATATTGAAGTAAGGGATGAATCCCTGCATAGTGCTCGAGTCGAACACAACCTAATTCATGAAGCGTGTGAGTGTGAAACCAGCCATGAGTGGGCTGACATATATACATAATGACCACAATGAAAAATATTCTGTCCCCAATATAACTATACTCATAACAGGTGTTACACCAGATTCTGTGACCGTCGAGTTTTGTGACCACAGGGGGCGCTATTTCACAGTTTCTGTTCAGAGGCACAAACGCTTTACGAATGATACGTGCTTTCTTCACTCGTTTTGTTGGTGTCCACGAGCCAAAATATGACAGATGTTTATATTTACATTTTATCGTCTCTTAATTACATAAATGTACTTAAACAAGACTTACCATTCCCTCACCATTGCAGCCAACAAAGAAATCATGAATGGGATTACAGGTGAGCCTTTTAACTGGGGTCACCAATTCTGACGGCAGCCATCAGAATATGTGACCCCAATGAATCTCCAGGTAACAATAGTACACCGTGACCGCACAATAACAGAAAACAATGAAAAATAACCCTAACCGTTTATTAGTCTATATTTAAACATTTTATCCAAATGTTTAGAATTACCATTCGTAATGACAGCATCTTACAGAACTTGCTTACGATGAAGCTTGCTATTTTCGTGTAAAATTATGTAACGAAACATTCTTGTTTAAGTACATTTATATAATTAAGAGAAGATCAAATGTCAATGATCTGTCATCTTTTGGCTGGCGGACACCAACAAAACGAGTAAAGAAACGCATCAGCGTAGCATTCGTAAAGCGCTGGTGCCTATGAAATAAATGTCACAAAACTCGATGGTCACAGAATCTGGTGTAACACCTGTTTTTCCATTAGGCGACATAGGCAAATGCTAGGGGCGCCGTCTGTCCAGGGGGGCGCTCGCGTGCATTCGTTTTTTTTTTATAAATGTGAAAACAAGCAAAGTCCACATAATCATAATTTCATTGTTTAATAATATTAGTCAAATTAATAATTCTTATTGTAGCGCCCCCTTTAGGCTACTCAAGATGATATGAGTTAGGTGAGTTCGGGCTATCTTAAGTAATTTATGAGCTGTTAGCAAAGGGGTTTTAATCTTGAAGAACTATCCCCTTATCATAGACATAAGAATAATAAAATACCTATTAATAGCAATAATTAATTTTAATAATAATAAATTTTCCAGAAATGTCTGAATTTATAACAGGTGTTTATTCAACCATAAAAACCTAGAAAGGCCGGGATTTCCCTCAACCCAGTCTATCAACTAAAGTCATTACACTCCAGCAACAAGTGCATAAAATGAGAAAATAAAAAAATATAAAAAAGAAAACCCAGATGACAAGTATAACTCTTTACAGTACAGACTTTCGTACTGAATGTTAACCGCTCTGTCAGTGTGTTTGTGTGTGTGTGTGTGTGTGTGTGTGTGTGTGTGTGTGTGTGTGTGTGTGTTTTGGTGCAGGCCTGATTCGCTGCTTGGGAACGTAGAGGCCACAAACTAAACTGGCCGTTTCGCGCTCATCGGCGCAAACAAACAAAAAATAATAATGTAGACTCACTCCCTGGTGTGGAGGACGGGTGTGCAGAGACGCTATCTTGCGTCGGCGACGAAGAATCCCGCGTTGCCAGAGGAAGTCTGAGCCTCACGGCAGCTCAGACCACTATCTGGTGCAGATAAAGAAAGTGCAGAAGACCCCTCTGCCAAGTCCCTCAGATTCGGTTCACCGAGGAAGCGAACTTAAACTAAACTTGGGGATGTCAGCCGTTTGGGCTAAGCTAACCGAGCATCGCGCTAGCCGCAGCAACACTCCAGGCAGTGTTGCCAGGTCCTACAAAAATATCCAGCCCAAAGTCAGTATAAAATCCGCCCCTCAGAAGCCAAAACTAGCCCAAAGGCCAAAGTTGTTGAGCGGGGGGGGGGGGGGCGAGTGTAAGTTGTTGAGCGGAGGGGGGGGGGTGGCGAGTGTAAGTTGTTGAGCGGAAGGGGGGTGTAAATTGTCGACTGGGGAAGCAGAGACAAATTAAGTATTATATCGCCATCGATTCTTAGTGTTGACTTGTAACTCCCGCAGTGGCCCAACTCAAAAGTAGCCCAAAAAACCGCACCCCGCGACCCCAGAATTTTTACCCGCGGAAGGAGTTTCAAACAAGCCCAATTTGGCGTGAAAACCGCGAACCTGGCAACACTGACTCCAGGTCCACCGTAAACGTTGCCATGGAGACTCTCCCTCGCAACCCAACTCAGGGCTAAACGGTTCACTATCGGGTTCTCTTAATTGACAACCCCGCACTTTTATTATTCTACACCTGCACACAATACAATGCGTTGTGCATTATATTTCAAGCTTCTGTCTCATAGCTCTCTTACTCACTCTCTCCTCACGATGTTCTCTCTTTTTTTCGAGTCTCCCTCTCCCTCTCACCCCGGGCCAAACAGAATGCTTTTTTTTTTTTACATTAACGTCTTACACTCACAACGTTTAACCCTTTCCTACGCCCAATATTAAACTGCAAATCATATTAAACAGTTTATAACAAGGTTATACATTTTAAACACAAACAGTATGAATAAAATAAATGAATAAACATCAACAATTTCCCCAGGGCTACATCATAATAACAACAAACGACACATATCACCCGCGCGCTCTGCGCACCTCGTTACTGTTTCTCTGTGGGGAAAAGACACCACAGAGTGAGTGACATCTCCTCGAAAAGACGTCAAAAAGGCATAAATCCTCTGGTGCCCAGGGTAGTAAAAGGAGAAAAGTGGAGGAAGAAAGGCGGCAAAAAAACAGGTAATATAATGGTAATATGTCGTGAATTAACACTATACCATTGGCGAACCGTCAGGGACTTCAACGCCTTCTCTGAAGGTTAATTGATGTTAAAAAGGATGCTTTATCTATTATATGTAATATATGTTAATAACGCGTCTCCAATTATTTGTATTTTTCCTATAAATCGGCTTTTAAATCCACTTTTCGTACTTGTGATGGAAAAAAGCCTCAGCGGTGAAATAAAAAATCAACCAATCAGAATATTTCACACCGTTGTTTCTAGGTAAAAGAGAGAAAGGACCTTTTACATTGAGAGCTTTTATTATAGATTGGCAGTTTTATCAACCAATCATATTATCGAATTAGAATCGTGGGGGCGTGCTCCAATTGTCTCTCATTTTTATTTGAAACAAATCCAAAATGTTGCCAATCTGTAGCTGTTGTGTTTTTCTTTGAAACCAGCTCGCTTGACTCACAACTAACACTCAATCGTCATTGTGGCTTTATCCCCTCTGTATGATCTTAGTGAAAACTGCCACTGTCATCATACTGCCCAATCCTAGTAGGTGCAATGATTAGCTTAGATCAGCAAGTTTTAAAATAAATATATATTAAAACACACATATGCTCCTCTGTTCATTGCGGATGCACTTTTGAAATAATAATGTTGCAGTAGGCAAATTGCCCTGATTTGCACTGGTGGTAGTTGTTGTTTTTTATTTTTTTTTAATTTATTATTAATATTTAAAAGTTGTTCTCTGCACTTTGTTATGTAAAATAGTTAAAAAAAAATTTTTTGTGCAACACCTTTATATTTATTGCTTGTTATATGGTAATATTGAAGTAATTTGCTTTTTATTTGTTTGTTTAATAGTGACACAATCAACACAATGATTGATAATACAGGGGGCACCAACCAAAATCTCGCCTAGGGCACCACATTGGTCAGGGCCGGCACTGACTATCCTGGTTCACTGTTCACTTTTTTAAATGATGGCCTCCTGGCCTCTGTTTATTAAAAACTCATAACTGAATTTATCCACAGTTAGAGATAGGCAAGAAATGAATGAATGAATGAATGTTTCAATTTATATAGTGCCTTATTGAACTTAGTGAACTTATTGATCATTACAACCCAGCACGTTCACTTCGTTCACAAGACATTTACATTGACAATATCAACACCCAGAACTTTCATTCTAGTTACCTTATACTTAGCTTGATTGTGTGATTTGTTTGTGACTTATGTATTCGTCTATATAATTTGTTTTTGTGTAATTTGTGTGTTAATGGGCCGCCCAATGGAGGATGGGTTCCCTTTTGAGTCTTGGTCCTCCCAAGGTTTCTTCCTATTCCCCACCATCTAGGGAGTTTTTCCTTGCCACTGTCGCCTTTGGCTTGCTCATTAGGGATTTGGACCCATAGTATTGTTAACCTTGTAAATCCTGTAAAGCGCTTTGTGACAACATGTGTTGTGAAAAGCACTATACAAATATATTTTGATTTGATTATCAGGATACCCAAGGCGCTTTACAATTGTAAACACAGCTACGTCACAGACAACCAATGACGAGAAGTGGCAGCCAATTGCGCACAGCGTACTCTCTACCGGGATCCACAGCCCCCTGGGGGACTGAATGGGGTGCAGGAAGGGGAGAGAGAGGACAGACCTTAGTGGCAGAGCACCATCCCCACTGAGCATACAAGCACACACACTCAGACAACAACTTGTTTTTATTGAACAGAGAGAGACATAGACACACACTCAGGGAGAGACACAGACACACACTCAGGGAGAATTTGTCTGTGATTGCCAATTTACCTAACCTCCATGTTTTTGGACTGGGGGAGGAAACCGGAGACCCCGGAGGAAACCCACGCAAACACAGGGAGAACATGGAAACTCCACTCAGATAGGGACTTGAACCCAAGACCCCAGTGCTGAGAGGCAAACGTGCTAACCACCAAGTCACTGTGCTGCCCAAATATAGACATGTTGGATAATTAACTCTAAATAGGCTCAGCTAGCACCTGAAGGTCCACTGGAGCTAATAGGGACAATATTGAATCCATGTTTCCATGGATTCGAGCTGCGTCCCAGGACTGGTCACTTACCCAAAGTATATTTAGATGGTGCCCTTCATATAGGCTGGACAACCACATACCAAACAATATGCCACATAAACAAGTGTTTTTTCAGACGTGTATAAAGTGGTTTAAGACAAGTGCATCATGACATGTAAGCAAAGTATTTTCTTCTATTAGACAAAAATAATAAAGTGTATATTTTACTGTATAGCTGTACCATACTGAGTACGTGTGCCGCTCTCATCGCAAAGCCATCCTTCTACACAACGATGTTGTGACCACAAGTTGTGCAAACATTTGTTATAATAAGCAATTTAACTTTTGAAGGTAACTGTTTGAAAAGATCACTGTGAGTCTATTGTGCATTTGTTCGTAAAGGCAGAAGCGACTCAGTTGTGCGAATGTGAGAATAAACGGTTGTCATGGCGGCTGTAGTTTTTCTTTTAACAAGCTGCAGGACCATGCCAGTCACCTTGGCTATATGCCATCCATTTTCTATTTTGTTCTTCCGTCGAGATACTTTATGACGGACTTGCCCTCGCAAGTGCAGTTCATGCATTTACAATGAACGAAGGGTCGCCTTTGATCCTTCATAGAGCAAGCCAACAATAACACACTTTCCTCTTCTCCACTTTGGAGCTGTAATTTTCTTTTCTAGGAGCCCTGTTCCTGCAGTAAAAAATGTGGCTCTGCCTTCAAGCCTATAGCAGCGTGAACATGTTTTATTTTTTTATTGAACAGAGAGAGACATAGACACACACTCAGGGAGAGACATAGACACACACTCAGGGAGAATTTGTCTGTGATTGCCAATTTACCTAACCTCCATGTTTTTGGACTGGGGGAGGAAGCCGGATACCTGTTTTGTACTTATACCTCTTTTTGTCATTCTTATCTTATTATGTTCATTTACTTCCTATTTTATTTCCTGTTTCTTGTTGTAAGAGCAGTCAGATTTCACTGCTAGTTACCACAACGACTGTGCACGTGACCGATAAACTGAGTTGATTTGATTTGTTTCTTATAGCAAAAAATCGTTCTTCTTTATCTCGTCATTCCATCAAAATAGCTTCTTGTAACGAGGAAGATGAATGAAACCTGTACAAGCCACGAGCAACAAAAGGACTTATTGCGTTACTGTTGAGTTAACGTAATACAATGACCAGTAATGAGAAAAAAAGTGTTTTCAAGGAATGCATCAACCAATGTGTTTGTCAAACAAAAATATTTAATGTGTATGCGAGATGGAAACATATTTTCCGGAAAGTTTTGAAATACTAAAAATCACATTTTCTTTGATGTAATTTGTGAATGTTTAATACGTGTATTTTCTTTTTCCTTCTTTTGTGAATTTCCCACCGGGATTAAATAAACTTCTATCTATCTATCTTTTGCTATGGAATGTCTTATTATAAAAACACGAAAGGAAAAACACACACAATAACGCTGCTCTGTTCCTTTCTTCTTTCTTGCAGCCTCATGGATGCTCACCCGTACTCCCCAGCAGCAATGCAGCAGCCATTAACAAACTCCCCTTCGTGGCAGATTTACAGCCATCGGCACGCCATTGGTCGCCAGCTTGACAGCTGTGATTTAGTGCTCAGCATCTATTGGCTGGGCTGTGACAGGGGGATTTATTGCTCGGTTGTGATTTGCCACATGGCTCTCTTTGAGTTGAATTATGGCTTTAGCGCTGATGGGATGCAGAAGCAGTGTCGGATTACGGTCATAAAATCAGAGTCCTGTGAAGGGAGGGAGCTGTACATTCAGGGATTGCGTGTGTGTCTGTGCTTTGCGAAGGCATACAGAAAAGGCTGCGACTGCAAGGAAACTTTAAAAAGCCATGTATTAGCATAAAGCATACACACAAGCAACAAAAAACTAAACCAAATAAAACAACCGAGTGACGCTTCATGTCGTTAAGGGTCCCTCCAGTCTTTCAAGCAGTATGAATGTTTATAACTAACATTTCTAAATCGTCTTCAACGTGATGTCCATTCAGTACAGTTAAACACAAATCTTCATACTAGCAAGGCCAACTAGTAACCAATGTGACTTTTTTAAGATTATGCAGAAATCGACCTTTAAAATATTAGCAATGTATGTTCAGTGCCCACTGGTTCTACAGTTCATGAAGATAAAGTCTGTGGTTTGATGTTTAAGTCATAATACTTCATTCAGTTTTATTGGCCATGTGTCTCATGTGACATACAATTTCCTAATACAGTCAGCACAACTTATGGGAAGCACACAATGGAGGAAATGCCATCCAAGTACAAGTAAATCCTACAATTAAGCAAAGAAAAAAGTTGCTAAAATGAAAGATACATCAGTTATATGTTATTTATAAGTATTTAATCTTTTTAGTGTCAAACATCAGCTGGTATTAAAATGGTGCAAGATGCAAAAATGCTTATTCAGACCTACTTTGAAAGCTTTGCTGTAACTATGGCTGCACAACAAATAATCCATTGTACATATCATAGATACCAAGCTATGATAAAATATTCATATATTTCTCTTTTACCCTGTACCATTATTCCTTGAGCAGGGGTATGGAAAGATATTTAAATGAGGTTTGGCAAAAAAGGCGTGAAATGGCATTGCATGCTTTATGGCTAAAATGTCGCATGACAGATTTTATGATGGCTCAAAATTAAATTCCCTACCCCACGAGGGGTGGCAAAGTGTGAACACATATATATCAGCAGCCTACCTGAACACATGTATATTATATATAACGTGCTATATATATATATATATATATATATATATATATATATATATATATATATATATATATATATATATATATATATATAATATTCTTTATTCTGGTGGTTATTCTATCTGGGAGTGGGCATTTGAGGGTACAGCACAGTATTTTTGCTGCTCCTAGAATTGCGCTCTTCTGGGCTGAGACTGATGATCTCATTCATGGATCTGTTGGAGCCACTCCTCAAA
The DNA here is from genome assembly GCF_052324685.1 of Brachyhypopomus gauderio. Classification (NCBI taxonomy): domain Eukaryota; kingdom Metazoa; phylum Chordata; class Actinopteri; order Gymnotiformes; family Hypopomidae; genus Brachyhypopomus; species Brachyhypopomus gauderio. Next base: position 8,301,088 of record NC_135211.1, on the reverse strand, counting down.
ATTAGGAATTAGGGGTCACAGTTCAAAGTCACCACTGGGACAAACTTGGTGTTAACCTTCCACATTTTCTCTGTTTCTTTTATCAGTCCCTGGCATTCTTCCATCTTCTCCCATTCCTTTTATTTTTTTTTATGTTTCCACTGCTTGGACATTTACTTACTATTTTCTGCATTTTGTTCTCTATCAAGATATCTGTTTGGTTTTGCTGATCTCCTCTCTCTCTAACTCTTTAGCAGATAGATCTCCATCTCTCTAAGCTAGAGATAGAAATTTCAGCTTCTACATCCGTCAGTTATCCTCTCTTCTCAAATAGGAGCCCAAGTACGTAGCCCAAGGATGTTGCAGCATGGCCACTTAAATACAACCACCTAAAGCAAAGCACGTAGAGCCGTATGCTGAAAGAAAAAGTAGGATTTGGCAGCCATCAGTACAACATTACCACTGTTCTCTTCTTGAGCACGAATCACATACATGTCATACCACATGACATTCACAGTGACATGAGGATACAAAGCTGTCTCAAACACGTATACTCCTTGTTCCATCCTTCCCACAAATACCAAACACTAACTGACTCATATCCCTGGATTATGAGATTAAACATAATCTGTTTTGCAGTAGTAGCCTGATACAAATTTTAATAAATCAGTTGTTGAAATAAACCGTAGGAGAAAACTGTAGGGGAGAGTGGGGTGAGTTGTGCCAGTTTTTACTTAAAGTGATTTTAAAGTGAGACTATGACAGTAATGCTTCCAACTAGAATATGTATGTAACGTGCAAGAACTAGGAGAAGGACACAAATGCTGCTGAGAGTCAGATTTATTAGTAGGAGGGGGAGTTTCCTCCTGTCTCCTACTTAGATTGGCTCAAATCGGTCTTGAACGGCGAGGCATTACATTCACGTAAACACTCAGAGCTTTCAGACACCGAAACTCTGTGAATGTAACAGTAAAACTCTTAGCGTGTATACTAGTACACAGATTACTCAGGTAACACCTCTCAGGCACAGCAGAGAATACACATATGACGAACAGGTTCTTATACAACCAACAGACAAACAAAACACACTCTAGATGGAATATACATTAAACCGAAACACCGCCAAATAGACCTTACAAAAGAGACTAACCGTACTGACTAACACTCGAAGAGCCATAACGAGCGAACTCAATAATGATCACAACACCCAACATGGGACGATCTGTAAAGCAACACTAAACAAACCTGATACTATCAACCAAACACTGAACACGCAATATTCACAGTTTAAATACCAAGGACAGGTCCAAATATCAAAACACGGGGAACAGAACATACGAACACTAGCAACAATACACACCAGAATGACTCACAAGGAAGGACTGGGCACACGGGAATATAAACCAAACAAATCAGGACATTAAACGTAAACAGCTGATTGAGACTAATAATGGGCGGTAGGATCAGGGGGTGTGACAGAAGAATACTACGGAGATGCAACTAAACCCAAAACTAAGGAAAACAGATCTCACCCAGGTTGGGGCGGAGCAAACGTTACAATGTACATATATTTCAGGATGTGGTGCATCCCTGGAATCTGTCACCAGTGCGGGGTAAGTTGTGCCATTGGAGAGAATATATTGGGGTAAATTGTGCCATTGATTACTGAAGTAAAACAATATATTTTGATCTCAAGAACTGTAATGCTATATAAAAGCTAGACAAATTCAATACAAAATTACTAATTTAAGGTTTATTTAAAGTTACTTTACAACATCAAAGGCCAATTTTCTACAAGCCTATTGTGCCACATGAGCACACCAAAGGTCAATTTTCTTAAACAAGGCCTAGCACTTCAGAACAAAGTTCAGTTCAAAATGAAACAAAAACAGTAGAAAATATTAAAAGTTTATTAGCATAATTAGCATATCTCTTCATTTGTCCCTTATTGAGCCATTGCAGTTTACATTTACATTTGCATAAGTTGTAGCTATACGCTTTAAATAAGTACCCAATTTTGTTTCTGTGAACTATCTGCATTGTGATAACTGATAATGAGCACCTGACGAATGGACTTGCCCTTGTAGCGGATACATATATTAGTTTATGGATTATGAACGGGGCACCATCCTGATTGCTCAGGAACCAGTATTGTGATAACGGAGTTAGGTGGAATATGGTTTGATCAGTCTCATTACTAAAGGGTTAAGTTCTGGTTCCGCGCAGTGACCTAATACCATCGACCAAAATATGCATTTACCACCGTGACCAGATGAATAAATGTCCACATTTATTAAATGGTTAATATTACAATTGATACAAAGCATATGAATGATTTGGCTCAAATTGAAACTAAACCTATATGTGAATCTACTAATTTAAACCAGGGATATAATAGTGAACAACAAAGAATATAAAATTAAACAACAATAGCGAATGATAAACAACTGTCGGATCATGAGATTTATTTATTTAACTATCCTAAGGCTTGCCTAACTAGCGTAGGACCCAGGGACGGACACGAGGTCTTTAGAGAGAGAATAGAAAAGAAGAAAGAGGAAGTTTGGGCAGGTTAATGGTAACAGTATTTACTATTTTGGATTCCGGGAGAAATAGCAGCTGGCAACCCCAAAACAGCATATGAACTGAGCGTCTTACTTCGAAGGAGAGACGTGGTTACGCGGACCAACCGGTGCGCGTTCACGGTTCGTTTCTTGAGGCGGCTAAGGTCTGCGGAGCAGGTCACGTGAGACAGCTCGGGTCGCGGAGACTTAGCGGTGACGTCACAGTCGAAGCTTGAGGGCGCAGACAAACTTGTGCAGATGACTTGACTGAGAAAGAAGATGAGCTTGACTTGAACGACTAGACGAAATAAAAGTACTTTTGACGACGAAACGTAGAATAAAGAAAATAAAATAAAATAAAGAAGAATCTTCTGTTGGACTCGGTGAGAGCGTTAGTTGCGGTTTCTTGGCATCGCTCTTCTGGACACTGCGGTGTTCGGCGTGAGTCCAGCGAACAGTCGCGATGGTTTGGCGTGTTCGAGTCTTTGAGTCTTGGCGACTCTGGCGAAGTTCTCCAAGTCTTCCCAAATTACCAGGCTGCCAAGCTCATTGTTTCGCTTCGAGCTAGGGCTTTTAAAACAAGTTTTAGGGGCGTAATTGTAAGGCGCTTTCATGTTCATCAGGCCATTGACCATTGGCCTTTATTAATGAATATTCATGACCTCTGCCCAGACAGGGGAGAGAACGAGAGAGAGAGAGGGGGAGAGCGAGGAGTGCCCGTCTTTCCAGGTCTAGTTAATGACTTAACCAAAGAAGACAGATTAACACAATTCGAAGACAAAGTAAACTAATCCTAAATAAATTGTCTTACATACTCTGCCTAAACAAGAACTAATTTGGTTCTATTAGTCTACACATTGAGCCATTCTCAATTTCCACTTTTGGACAACAAATGACATAATGCACAGACAGGCATAAATGTGAGGTCACATACGTACACATGAGAATGATTACATTCGATGAGTAACATACAAACTAATACATAGATATGCATCAATGTGGTGTGTTTATACAGTAACACGTATTCTAATAAGATCACTTAATACTGAATACATGAAAGATCATAAGTTGTGTCTTTATATCAACCACATGGCACAGTGTTCACATTTAAATGGTCTTGTGGTCCTTTGTTCTTAAGGCTGGAATGCTGAATACTGGTTTCAAGAATAATTAATCTTTCCTTGTATGGAAGGTAGTCAAGTTCGGTGTCTCTAGACTGCATTCGCCGAGCTGGTTCCTGTAGGCTGAAGCCCAATTCTGTGTACAGATCAGATTTGGAGTTACAGAGATCTCTGAAATATTTGTATCTTCAGCTCTGGATTATAACACAGGACATAGAGTGGGTTTAAACTGTGGGCGATCAGATAAGGTTGGAATTTAGAGTTTTATGGTCCTTCCTGACTGTGGTCCCAGTGTCCATCGACGAAGGTTGGTTTTGACCAGCCTCTCTTAGATGGCCTCTCTCCCAAGCTCAGGAGATCATAAGGTCAGCATTGTAGGCTTTTGGGAGGTAAACACCACTATGGATGTGGGTCCTTTGGGGCCTGTTGCTGTGTAAAGAATCAGTCTTTAAATTTACATGCAACCAAAGAGATGTGAGTCAGTTTCTCAGTTCAGTGGGAAAGGATTCCATTTTGGGTGTCACAGTGAAATGGCGTTTAGCTGTCTCCACTACACCCTTCTCCACCTCTTTCACTGCTCTGTCCATGTCCTCTAGAGGAGTAGAGGCCCTGCATGTCTTCCTCTTATAACTCCGTGGCATGAATTTCTATTTTGGGTCTAAAATTAAGAATGTCACATAGATTAAGTGATTAAATATAAGAATACAATGTACAATTACAAAAAAAAAGAATATTATTTAAAATATTCACAAGTGGGGCTGAGTTGAGCCACTGGCACAACTTACCCCAACCCCACCATTTGGGAAAAAATGCATGTGACGGGCAGGGTGAGCAACTCAAAAAGGAAGCGATCACGCCAAGTCTCAGGGAAAGAGGATGGTTTAATAGAAAGTGTGCAAACCAAAAACCCGTGCATTGTTCCAAATGAAGGAAATAATAACCAGCAGTCAACTGGTACAAAGACAAGACATATATAGACGAACAAACGACCCTCAGGTGAGACGGATCATGGGTCCTGCCCACCTGAAGGACGAACATCACGTGACAAAAAACAGGACCGCTGCCGCTGTAACCGGCGGCAACTGGTAGGGGGCCCCCCCACAACGTGACAATGCATCATCCAGTAATTTTAGGCTAAAATCATGCTAGCTGCATAGACTCATAGTGTAGCTTACCAAAGCACTAAAACATGTGTAAAATGTTTTCATACTTCTCTATAACTGTTCAGACACAACAATAAAAAATCCTTGATCATAGAAATTTTACTTTGAAAGGCAAAAAACAGTTTTTTGAACTTAAATGTGCTTTCCTCTCATGCAATGAGGCTCTCTTCTTTACAGCATGAGTAAAATGAATGACTTTTCAAAAATGTGTGGTCACATAACCAATTTCTTCTCTGATTCCCTAGAAACAGGGGGTGGCACAACTTCCCCCCTGGCACAAATCACCCCACTCTCCCCTATAGAAACACACCTTCTTCTTCTTTCGGCAATTCCCGTTTAGGGGTCGCCACGGCGGATCAAATTCCTCCATCTGGCCCTGTCCTGAGTGTCCTCCACTGACACACCAGCCACTGTCATATCCTCTACCACTGCATCCATAAACCTCCTCTCTACCTCTCCTCCTCTTGCCTGGAAGTTCCGTCCTCAAGACCCTCTTACCAATATACCTACCCTCCCTCCTTTGTACATGTCCAAACCATCTCAATCTTGCTTCTCTAACTTTATCTCCAAAACATGCTACATGTGCTGATCCTCTAATAAACTAATTTCTGATCTTATCCTTCCTCATCACCCCAAATGAGAATCTCAACATCTTCATCTCAGACACCTCCATCTCCCTCACCTGTCTCTTTGTCAGTGCCACTGTCTCCAGTCCATACAACATACTACTGTCCTATAGATCTTTCCTTTCATTCTAGCCGACACCCTACTATCACAGATCACCCCAGACACTTTATCCCATCCACACCACCCTGCCTGCGCTCTCTTCTTTACCTCTCTTTCACTTCCTCCATTACTCTGTACCATCGACCCTAAGTAGGTAAACTTAGGGCCATTCAAGATGGCGCCGGTGAGGGCGGCTGCCGTCACGACTGCTCCGCCAACTTTTTACTTATTTCTATTTATTTACAAGTTCTTTATCGTTTTTAATCTCTTCCTCTTCTCACCATGGTTTGTATCAGATATGATAGAAGTACTCTTATTTCTATTAGTCTACAATCCACCCACCTTTCTTCGGTTTTAACTCCGTACTCATCGTGGCCGAAGGAAGTCCTGAGGGACAACAAAGGACTGAACCCAAAGCGGCAGCCGAGAGGAAAACAAGAGGAGGTGGCGTGTGCAGCCCCGTCAACAAGGGGGGACAACCAGGGGGGTGTTCCAGAAAGCGGGTTAAGTGACTAACTCAGGGTTTGTTAACTCTGAGTTCACTAAAACCCGGAGTTTCCTGTTCCAGAAAGCGGGTTAAAACAAACTCTATGTCAGTTGCTATAGCAACTTACGCTCTGAAGCGAACCTGCTCGCTGGCAGGTTAACTTGGACCTGACCCAGAGTTACAAACACGTCATCATGACGTGTCCTTTCCTCGAAGATCATGTGGATATTGAAGCTCAGTTTATTCGCTGAGTTCTTCGTCGGGAACGCCTTATAAAACCCCGAATAGACATAGGCCTACTATCATTTTCGGATTATTTTTTTAATGAACGTTATCGTTTTCAGCACAATCCATTACTTACATCAATAACTTTATTATTATAATAACATTTCAAAATATTACACATCGCGGATCAGCCCTAAATTCTCTCCAGATTGTTATATATCGGTCTTCGTTTTTTGCTAGTGGAAGTTTTCTTTATAGTGTAGGAGATGCGGAATCTGTCAGCAAAGCTACTGTATGTCGGTCTGTCCGAAAACTATGTCCGGCATTAAAATGACTAGTGCCCGGTTTTGTGGTGTTTCCTGGGCTTAAGCCAGTTATGGACATCAAAGAGGAATTCCACAGCATCATTGGTTTGTCTTTAATTCACACGGACAATAAAGAAATTAAGCAAAGGAGAAGCAATATATGACGAACTTCATTCCATTTACATTTTAAGGATTTCCTAGAGTGATTGGCTGTATTGATGGAACCTACATATGCTACCTATTCCAGCACCATTAGAACATGAAAATTCATCCATAGCATTAATGTACAGGTACTAACCTTTATAATCCTTAATGAATAATGTACTTATCTTTAATGGTAACAAAAATAACGTAGCTATTGTAACTGACCGTTCTTCCCATCAAGATCATATGTGATGCTTCCCACCTCATCACAAATGTTGAAGCCAGATGGCCAGGATCCGTGTATGATTCCACACTGTACAACAAATCTGAACAGAGTAGGCCTGCGGTAGTTTTGCTAGTTGTTCACATGCAGTGTAATAGTTAAATCATTGCAAACCCTAGTGTGATTATAGGACATGACGGCCTCCTTCATGGAGACAGAGGGTATCCCTGCCTCTCCTATAGGCCTACCTTATGACTCCCTATTCAGATCCTGCACCTGGACCACAGTCCTGCTACAATCAGGCCCACAGCAAAACCAGGGCAAGAATTTAAATGACCCTAGGAATCCTCGAGGCCAGGTTCCAGTGCCTGAAGGGGCTCAGAGTAACCCCTGATAAGGCGTGCCACATAATAATGGCATATGTGGTATTACACAACATTGCAACCATCCAGGAAGAGCGACAGCCTACCATCTCTGACATGCCCACAGACGAGGAACCTTACATGCATGTAGGTGACAACAGAGATGGTGGAGTTGTCAGAGACTCCATCTGCAATCACTGCTTTCCACATTAAATCATGTACCACCACCCACCCCACCCCACCATCCACCCTGTAACCTTTTAATATACATTACAGTCAAATTCACTGTTATGTTTCATTATTTAATTTTTCCTGTAAATAAATATATTTTATAATATATTTTAAGAATAAGATATAGTTATGTACAGCCATACCACTTTGTACAGTATTCTTATACTTCATTTTTATCTGATGCCATGTGTGTTTCACACCACTCAGATTAGACCTGGAATTAGTAAGTGTTCAATAAAAAATATTTAAAAACTCAATTATAAAGGTGGAGAAAATAATAATATAATCGCACCCTTCTGCTAAATATAAAAATATCATTTTCACTCACGCATTAACTCTGTTGGCAATTCTTTGACATGCTGACTGCCTTTCTCTAGCAGCTACCGCAGTATTACATTTACGTTTAATAATATCTAAATATTCTGCATACGCAGTCATTAATACTTCAAGCTACAGTGGTGTGAAATACGATGTTCGGCTGATTTTCGCGTTTAAGTCCATGATAAATCCTATTTATCTGCGTTCCATTAAGAATGCCTTTCATAGTTACGCGTGAACGCGCTTCTGTCTGGGTCAACCTACTCAGAGTTGAGCGACCCTGATTACTTTAACTCCGATCCGCCGTTTTGGAACCGAAAACTCTGAGTATGTCAGATCAGGGTAAGACAACTCCGAGTTCAGGGTTAAGTTTAGAGTTTGTTAACCCCGCTTCTTGGAATACCCCCCAGTTCTCGTGAAGACGTTAAGATTGGGCGTTTTGAAAATAAACATACATTAAATACTGTGATAAAAAGCGAATTATTTCGAATCATTTCGATTATATGTATAAATATTTTACTTAATTAAGTTTAACGTGCTGGTAAATATTGAAATGAACCTTGAAAGTGACGTACAAGTGCTTGAATTCCACCTTATAAAGGTGTATGAACCCTGCAAACATGACTTTGTTCATTGCGCTGAGGCGCGGCGCGCGCGAAGTTACAAAATTCGAGAGGTGCACGATCAACAGCGCGTGAGGCCCTCGCGCACGGGCGGTGCGACTGCGATTACGGCATTTTCGCGCGAACCCTCGCGCCGCTCGCGACGCGTCAAATATAAACCAGTCAGCTGATGGTTAACAGTAAGTGGTGTGATATCACTAATATTGTCCTTCTCGCACGCTCCTGCATACATAACATGGAACTTCTGGCACTCAAGGTTCGTCCTTTCTACCTCCCTCGCGAATTTACTTCGGTTATTGTGAGCACCGTTTATATTCCACCTCGGGCGAACACGGACACCGCACTGTCTGAACTCCACGATACACTCACACAATTCCAGTGTAATCACCGGGACGCTGCGCTTATTGTGGTGGGGGATTTCAGTAATGCTAACCTCAAGCGCACAGTACTGAACTTTTACCAGCATATTACCTGTCCCACCAGAGGAAAACGGACACTGGACCACTGTTACATTTAATTTAACCCCATTGTGCAGCCACATTCCAGGCGGCCATTTTTAAAATTCCTCAGATGCCCGACATAGTCCACTATAAAACTAGATATCTCAAGTTGTATGAAAATGATCATTCATGGCTCAAACTGAAGTAGACAGTTGGGGGAACATATTGATACACTTCAATATCATATTCCTCGTTTTTTTTTTTTTTTTTTTGAGCCTCTGTCGCAGATGCTAATATGCCAGGAATGTCAGAAATGCACACTTGAACTTGAGCATCACAAGCATGTATATTCACATAGTTATTCAATACGGTCTATAAATTTGCAATATATTTCGCTATGGTCTTTTCTAATAACACAGAAAAATGAAGCAAATCCATGCAAGCATTGCAAAGTTATTCCACTTTGTTCCAAGGAATGTCAAGTTCACCACACCCTGTCCAAATATGCCACACCCGATACACACCCTTAGCCAACCAAGCTAACATGCTAACATGTGGGTGTACCGTCTCACTTCCGGGTTGGCGAAAATTCCGAAAATTGCTCATATATTCCATACAAAGTAATCCTTTTATGTTCGAAAGTATCCGCAATCGGAATAAAAATGAACAAAATAATCCACGGCTGCTTCAGTTTCGCCGAACAGTGTGTTCTGGGGAGCTTGGCTTAGGTTAGCAATGGTTAGCTTATGTTGCTATGCTAGCGGACCGACATTGGAAATGAACCGCGACTTACCGAGGGCTCAATTTAAAAATATAATTCATGGCAATCATGGCAAATGAGGGCTGGTTAGCTTCAGAAGGAAGTAAACTATTGGTTAGAACAGCTTCCAATCACTTCTGAGGCTCCAGCTTGTCTCTGTGGGCTTATAGGTTCACCTTCCACCCCCGCCCCTTCACACCTCGCCGGTGAGAGGTTGTAAAACCTGTCATTCAAAGTCACTACCCCCCCTTCAGACCAATAAAAACCACTCAAGTCAAAGCAGAACCGCTGCAGCTTTGTAATAAGAGGTCAAATCAGCTTTCAAAACGCTTCGGTGACGCTTAGGGGGCAGATTTGTCGGAGCGCCTCATTCAGGAAGTGGATTACGCAAAATTTTGCTGTGAGGTGAGCAAGCTTTTTAAGGTACTTAACCACAACGGATCTACGATGTTAAGGTCTTAAATTAAAGCCTTATTAGTACACGATTTTTAGGTGACAAAACATGGTCATCTTACTTCGCATACTTTTTAAAAGGACAATTTAAATGGCAAGTCAAGTTGCACGTGTAAACCACATGCTGTAAACACGGTGTGTCCAGAAGGGGATTTCTTGAAAACAGTTGCTTGTAGATGGCTGAAAATCGGTATGCAGGATGTTATTAGGGCTCTCAAGTTTAGAATTCATTTCAGAGAGAGTCGGTGGCGAACATAAGTTGTTGAGCGGGGGGTGGCGAATGTAAGTTCTTGAGCGGGGGGGGGGGGGGGGGGGGGTACGAACGTAAGTTGTATATCACGATCGATTGCCAGTGGAGGGTGACATACATATGGATCAGAGGTAAATAAACTAGATTATATATATATTTTTTTTTCGCTGTGTGAAATCAGAAGTGTGGCGTGTGAAGACGGTCAAATGCGTGTATCACACGCTCAATGCGTGAGACTTGAGAACACTGATGTTATACTAGTTAAAAAAAATACAATCAGTGTGTTGTGTTTGCGTTTTAGGAATTTTCGGCGATATTAATTATTTTGTGTGGATAAACAGATTTTGCCCGGCGACGGGATCGCTAGAGGGCGCAACTCTACAAAGAGGTTAAGGACAGTTATAAGGTGAAATTACATCCACCACTGGGAAAGTCTGATCATGCCGCCAACTTCCTTCTGCCTAAATATAAACAGAGGCTGAAACAGGAACAACCAGTTCAGAGGGAGGTGACGCGCTGGACGGAACAATCAGTGGCTGCCTTATAGGACGCTCTGTATAACACAGACTGGGATATGTTCCGAGAGAGCGCTGCTGATGACGTCAGCGAGTTTACGGAAGCGGTCGTAGGATTTGTTGGGAAACTGGTGGACGATACGGTGGAGAAAACCGTAGTGAAAACTTTTCCCAATCAGAAGCCCTGGGTAAATAAAAGCATTCGCAACGCTTTGAACTCTCACACCGCTGCTTAAAACGCGGGACTCATCAGCGGTAACATGGAGGAATATAAAGCTGCGTCTTACGGAGTACGTGAAAGAAGCGAAGCAACGATACAGGGAGAAAATAGAGACTCAATTCCAGCAGAGTGACTCTAGGAGCTTGTAGCAGGGACTACGTACCATAAAGGACTACAGAAGCCCCCCCTCCAGACTGGTGAGTGCGGACGCGTCCTTGGCAACCGAGCTGAATACTTTCTATGCACGCTTTGATGCTGCAGCCGGTAGCGCTGATAGCGCTTCCACCAGTGCTGCCAGTGTGACCAGCATGCCCACAACGCTCGTTGGAACGCAGACACCACCACTCATCATCAGAGAGAGTGATGTACGGAGAACCTTCAGGAAGGTGAACACCAGGAAAGCGGCAGGACCGGATGGGATCGCCGGGCGTGTCATTAAAATCTGCGCCGATCAGCAAGCACCAGTGTTCACTTCAATTTTTTATCTATCCCTGTCTCAGTGCATCGTACCTGCGTGCTTCAAACAGTCCATCATTGTTCCGGTCCCAAAGAAGAACCAGCCAGCCTGCCTCAACGACTTTCGCCTAGTGGCCCTCACATCAGTCGTGATGAAGTGCTTTAAAAGGATCATCAGAGACCTCATCTCCTCATCACTTCCGGACTCTATGTATCCCTTACAGTTTGCTTACCGTCAGAACCGCTCTACAGACGACGCCATTGCATACCTCCTCCACACTGCACTTTCACACCTGGACGCCAGGAGGGGTAATTATTTTAAAATGCTATTTGTTGACTACAGCTCAGCATTTAACACGATTATGCCCTCCAAACTCATCATCAAGCTGGAGAACCTGGGACTTCATCCATCCTTGTGTCGTTGGATCTATAGCTTCTTCACAGACAGAACACAAGCGGTGCGGGTAGGTCATCACACCTCACCTACACTCACCCTTAGCACTGGCACCCCTCAGGGCTGTGTCCTGAGCCCCCTGCTATACTCACTGTACACGTATGACTGTGTGGCCACTTCAAGCTCTACCACAATTGTCAAGTTTGCTGACGATACTGTCGTTGTGGGCCAGATCTCCAACAACGATGAGAGGGCCTACCTCGATGATGAGAGGGCCTACAGGGCAGCGAACACAAGTACTCACGAATAACAGGATAACCGGCATGAACACAGAAACACGAACCAACCGAATGAACAAAACCACAGATAACCAGACTGTGGAATCACAGGGACTAATATACGTGAACTAAACTAGGAACAGGTGAAGACGATGATGACATGGGCGTGGCAGACAGACAGAAACCAGGCAGACAGACAAGCAGGGCGGGGCTAACTGGCAAGGAACAACAGACACGAGGGAACCCAGAGTGACAGCTAGGAGAGGGGGCGTTGCCATACGTGACAAGCTCTGAACGTTACCCTTATTCTTGAAAATATCTCCACTCCTCAGGCATTTTCTGACCTTCCAAGATTCTCTTAAATAACCCAGTCAAAAACTCCACTGCTGTCTCTCCCAAACATCTCCATGCCTCCACTGGAATATCATCCGGTCCAACTGCCTTACCACACTTCATCTCATTCACACACATGTACTCTGTTTTACTCCTGCTCACTTTCATTCCCCTGCTCTCCAAAACATATCTCCATCTTCCCAAGCTCACCTCCACCTGCTCCCTACTCTCACTACAGATCACAATGTCATCAGCAAACATCATAGTCCAAGGGGACTCCTGCCTAACCTTGTCCATCAGTATGTCCATGACAATTGCGAACAGGAAGGGACTCAGGGCTGATCCCTGATGTAGTCCTACCCCAATTTTAAACCCGTCTGTCATTCCTACCGCACATCTCACTGCTGTCACACTGTTCTCATACATATTCTGCACTACCCTCACATACCTTTCTGCTACTCCTGACTTCCTCATACAATACCACAGCTCCTGTCTCGGTACTCTATCATAAGCTTTCTCTAGGTCAACAAACACACAATGTAACACCTTCTGTCCTCCCTATACTTCTCCATTAACACTCTCAAAGCAAACATAGCATCTGTGGTGCACTTAGCTGGCATGAAACCATACTGCTGCTCACAGATCTCTACCTCTCCTTTAAGCCTAGCCTCCACTACTTTTTCCCAGATTTTCAGGCTGTGACTGATCAACTTTATTCCCCTGTAATTACTACAGCTCTGTAACGCGCTGCGGAGCGAGGAGGCGGACACAAACGCTGAGGAGAGCGAGATTTAATAAAGGGAATACCAAACTCAGGGTCAAACAGAAATGCATTGGTCAAAGCCGAAAGGGAGTCCGAACGAGAAACACGGAGTGGCATGACGAAACATGGGACTAGGCACTGAACAATATACTTAAACAAAACACGTGCAGAACGCAGAACAAAACAATGGATCCAGGTAACAGAAACACAGGGCGACAGGGCAGCGAACACAAGTACTCACGAATAACAGGATAACCGGCATGAACACAGAAACACGAACCAACCGAATGAACAAAACCACAGATAACCAGACTGTGGAATCACAGGGACTAATATACGTGAACTAAACTAGGAACAGGTGAAGACGATGATGACATGGGCGTGGCAGACAGACAGAAACCAGGCAGACAGACAAGCAGGGCGGGGCTAACTGGCAAGGAACAACAGACACGAGGGAACCCAGAGTGACAGCTAGGAGAGGGGGCGTTGCCATACGTGACAAGCTCTGAACGTTACCCTTATTCTTGAAAATATCTCCACTCCTCAGGCATTTTCTGACCTTCCAAGATTCTCTTAAATAACCCAGTCAAAAACTCCACTGCTGTCTCTCCCAAACATCTCCATGCCTCCACTGGAATATCATCCGGTCCAACTGCCTTACCACACTTCATTCTCCGAATTGCAGCCCTTACTTCCTCCTTGCTCACCTGAGGCACTTCCTGATTCACAACCTCTACCTCTTCTAACCTTCTTTCCCTTTCATTCTCTTGATTCATCAGTTCCTCAAAATACTCCTTCCACCTTCCCAATATACTTTCCTCACCAGACAACACATTTCCATCTTTATCCTTTATCATCCTAACCTGCTGCACATCCTCTGGGAGTAGCGAGCCCCTGGCGGAGGGTTCTGTCATGGTGACAGTCTCGGACCCTTCCCTGTGGGCGTGCCGCTATGTCGTCTGCGTGTCGTTATGTCCATGTTTGTACTTCCGTGGGTGTGGGTTGTTTGTGAGCGTGTTCGTAGTCGCACCTGTGACTTGTCTCGAGATCACGAGGGTACGTGTTAATCACCTATTTAATGTGCGCTCACGCAGTGTCTTGTGCTCGTCTTTGTCTAAAGTTTCGTGTCTGTGTGAGTGGCTGTTTGACGCTCTCATCCTCCGCACGGAGCTCACGTCAGTGTTCCAAATAAACGTTGTATGTTCACCCTTAAACGTCGTGGTGCCTGCCTCCTACACCCGCCGTTACACCGTCAGTGCGCATATCGAACTGTCAGACAGGCACTGTGCAAAATGTCAAAAATATTTTAAATAAAATGTGCCTGCCTGAAAATATATAAAAGATTGCCACACAACATACAAAAATTATAAGTAAAGGTTCAAGTAACGAGGTTTAGAAAGCAAACAACAACAAAAAATGTTTATAGGCCTACTTGCCGAGATGCACCGAGACGAGACGAGACGACACGATCGAAACGACAAACGGCTTAACTGTTTTTTTTTCACCTTACGCGTTTTAAATGGTATGCCATGTTGGTTGTTGTCGTGCGAAATGAAAGACGTTGATGACATAACTTGCACTTTACTTTGTTTGATTCATCTTTATCTTTTTCAAAATACTTTTGAAGTTTTTTTAGTAGCATTATAATCCCGGCAGATGGGCTATCCTGTAGCGTGTTCAGCTCCGCTCATTTGGATTGTGCAACTGCAGGGTGTGATTTATTAATGTGTAGTAAGGAAGATGCCTATTGTTAATGCATACACATCATTTTAAAATATTTATTAACAGAAATTAGGATGATTTTATTTGACAAAGGGCTATATATATAACAAAAACAAAGACATTTCATGTAACAACCAATTTTTAGCAGCATCCTTGAGCACCCCATGCAGTTAGAATGGTACATTCGACTATGAGGTTCATAGTCGACTATAGTCGAATCAGCGACTATTGCAGGTCACCCCTAATAAGCATCACCCCATCAATCTCTAACTTTACACAGATCACCCTGACACTTACTCTCTTTACCTCCACTACACTCTTACTAAACTTATCCTTCAGGATTACCCCTACTCCATTTCACTTCCTGTCTACACCATGATAGAGGTGTTGGAAGCTACCACCAATGCACCTGGCCTTGCTCCCCTTCCACTTGGTCTCCTGTACACACAGTATATCTGTCTTCCTCCTCTCCATCGCATCAGCTAGCTCTCTCCCTTTACCTGTCATAGAGCCCACATTCAACGTACCAACTCTAACCTCCACCTTCCTGCTCTGCCTCCTCTCCTTCAGCTTCAGAACCCTCTTCCCCCCTCTCCTCCTCCTCCTTGTCCCAACAGTAGTCCAAATTCCGCTAATGCCCTGTTGGACAACAGCACCAGTGGCGGTCATTGTTAACCCGGGCCTCGACCGATCCGGTATGGAATTTCTGTTTATGATCCGCATCATTTGATTTGACACAGTTTTTACACCGGATGCCCTTTCTGACGCAACCCTCTCTATTTATCCGGGCTTGGGACCAGCACTAAAATACACTGGTGTGTGCACCCTAGTGGCTAGGTTATAGAAACACACCAATGATAAGTTTCATGTTGTCAATCCTAAGGGGGAAAAGGTTATTTATTTAAAAACATTTGATGCATAAGGTTTCTAACAATGTAATCTTTACGTGCTATTGTTGCCATTTAGGATTGAAGTAAAAATTATGATCTTACTTATTGAGGTGAGGTGAACTTCCTAGGTTACACCAACAGGCCAGGCTCCGTGCACATGCAGCACAGGAAGGTGGAGGCGGTTGTGAAATGGACGCAGCCTCACACACGGTGCGAACTACAGAGGTTTCTGGGCTTCGTGAATGTCTATAGGCGGTTCATACGCGCGTATAGCCAGATCGCAGAGCCCCTTACTGATATGCTGAGAGGGGGAGGTACCAGGCTTCGCTGCACAGAGAGGTCTACGAGAGCGTTTAACCAGCTGAAGCAAGCATTTGTCGACGCGCCGGTTTTACACCAACCGGATCCTAACCGTCCCTTCATTGTGGAGGTGGATGCGTCAAATGTGGGAGTAGGTGCGGTGCTTTCCCAGCGGCTGAAGAAGCATAGCTCCCTCTCTATGCTTCTACTCAAAGAAACTCACCGCTGCTGAACGTAACTACGGGGTGGGAGACCGTGAGTTATTAGCTATGTGCAAGGCATTCGGTGAGTGGCGCCATTGGCTGGAGGGGGCTAAGCATCCATTCACCATGATTATGGACCACAAGAACCTGGAGTACATCAGGACCACGAAACGGATGAACGCCCATCAAGCCAGGTGGTCTCTGTATTTCTCTCGTTTCAAGTGAAGTACTGGCCAGGAGAGAAGAACCAGCGTGCGGATGCGCTATCTAGGTCCTTTCCTGGTAGCACGGAGTCTACGAGCGAGGAGCCTGTGCTTACACCCGAGTGCTTCGTGAGAGCTTTGGAGTGGAAGATAGACCAGGAGATCGAGGCAGCGAACCCGCATCCAGGTTGCCCGCCACACCGTAATTACGTGCCCCCCACGCACCGTAGTGCCCTCATCAGCTGGGCTCATACGTCGGTAGGGACGGGGCACCCAGGGGTGTCAAAAACGGCTCAGTTGTTGGGGGCTCGCTACTGATGGCCGGGGCTGCACCGGGACGTACTGCAGCAGGTGGCATCCTGCGCGGTGTGTGCGCGTTGCAAGGTGCCACACACTCCTCCTGCGGGTAAGCTCCTTCCTCTCCCTACACCCAAGCAACCATGGACGCACATCGCTCTGGACTTCGTCACGGACCTCCCTCCGTCCGAGGAGAACATGGTCATCGACCGGTTCTCGAAGATGGTTCGCTTCCTTCCCCTGCGGGGCCTGCCCACCGCATGGGAGATTGCGGATCTCCTGTTTCGGCACATATTCCGGCAGTTCGGTCTGCCTGAGGATATTGTGTCGGACAGAGGACCGCAGTTCACCTCGCGTGTGTGGCGGGAGTTCCTGTCTAAGCTCAACATCACAGTTAGCCTAACCTTTGGTTACCATCCGCAGGCTAACGGACAGGTGGAGCGCGTGAACCAGGAGGTGGGAAAGTTCCTGCGCGCGTACTGCAGCGAGCACGCGGACACATGGTGTGCCCTTCTGCCCTGGGCCGAGTACGCACAGAACTCAGTTGTCGGACAGATCCGCCTACCTCGTGGAGAGGTTACTGGACTCGCGGCGCAGAAGAGGTGGTTTGCAGTACCTGGTGGACTGGGTCGGATACGGACCGGAGGAGCGTTCTTGGATACCGGCCTCTCAAGTGTTGGCCCCTCCCTTATCGCCGACTTCCACAGGGAGCATCCAGACCGGCCGACTCCGCGGCGACGGGGAAGACCGCGTGGGAGTCGACGGGAGGGGTCCTTGGGGGAGGGCTCTGTCATGATGAGGGGGCCGGGTCGCCACCAGAGGGCGCGCATCCCAGCCAGCAGCCGATCCCAGCACACACCCCCGAGCACGCAACCACTTCCACAGTCACAATCACCAGTATGCTGAAACACCTGTTCCTTGTTACGTTGCTCTTTTTAAGCCCGCAGGTCAGGTCGTCTGGTCCAGTGCTGCACATTGCCACTACATGAGCTTCTCTGGATCCAACATGATCGTCACTTGTGTTCCGTCCTGTGTACGCGCTGCGAGCGTTACTTTGCATCACTTTCTGTGTGTGCGCTAAGAGCTTTACTGGTTTGGTTGCTAAGGAGAATAAACTCCCTTCTGTTCAACCCACGTCTCCGGCTGCCTCTGTCCCGACGCCCTCGGCGTTACAAATAGTGTGAAAAAGAGTGAACACCTCTCCATTTACATGGTTACCAGCCTATAATACATAGTGATAAACAGTCTAAGAAGCTGTTTACAAAAACAACAACAAAAAACAATAGCCACAAAAACAAACCTTTCACCACTCTCCAGGAGGACCTCAACAATAATAGTTATTATGATTTAAAGTCTGTCCAAGTGACCTATGTAATTAAATTTACAATAATATGATTATTTACCTTTAAGTTACACTGCACACAAAAAGTTAGGGATATTTGGCTTTCAGGTGAAATTTATGGTAAAGGTAAAAAGGTCACACTTCAGTGATAAAATATCATAAAAGCAGTGCATACAAGTAGAGGCGGCCCTCGGGTCATTGAGGTTCTGGGGTACAGAGTTATGAGCCTCTACATGGCGACTCAGCTGATCCTGTAGGTTTTCTATGGGATTTAAGTCTGGAAAAAATGCAGGCCGCTCCATTTGAGGTACCCCAGTCTCCAGCAGCCGTTCCCTAATGATGTGACCTCGATGAACTGGAGCATTGTCATCCATGAAAATGAAATAAGACCTGGTTGTTCATGCAGAGGTACAATGAATGAATTACTTATGTTATTGTAGTATGGGCTTGACACAAAGTGTACGGCAGTTCTGTATTGTCTAGACACACCTGGGCACATTGATACCACCACCACCACCACCACCACCACCACCAAAGGCTTGTCTGGTGATAACAGTGGCTGATGCATAGCAGTCTCCTTGACATCTCTAACATCGTTGACAGCCATAATTTCTGCTCAGCATGAATCGACTTTCATCAGTGAACAGCACTGAGGCCGACTAGTCCCTCGTCCAGCGTAAATGCTCTCTGGCCCATGCTAGAAGATGATGCCTGTGCCTGGTGGTGTGGTCAAGTATCCTTGTAGATCATCTAGCATGGAGACTACTCTTATGTAAACAGTTTTTAATGGTCTGCCATGACACTGGGGTGCCTTGCACCTCCCTTCAATGTGCCTTGAGCAAGGTACTGTTCACAATGAAGCAATCATCATTGTGGGATGAGGCCAAAGCACATCCACTTCTATTCGTTTCTGTGACTCTTCCAGTCTCACTCTATGTTGTGAATTTCTCCATTAAGCTCATTGTTAAGAGAACAGTAAGTTGGTGTGTTCAGAACAGCAAGGACAGCAAGCAAAATGTACTGAAACGTTGATCAGTTCAAACATGTGCATTCAAACGTTTAGAGAAGGTAACACTAAGTTCAGCTTTTATGCTCATCCTGAAATTTTATCTGAAAGCTAAATATCCCTAACTTATGGTCATTAGTGTATCTTTCTAACATACTAAGGCAAAATCTCATAGGTAACTATTCCTCAAATTGATTTTATTTGAAAGTTTCATTTAAGACAACTATTTAGAAATCAAGCACATACTAAAGTGTTTTGGTTTTTCATTACTAAAAAAAACTTCTTTCTGCTTAATTTAAAAACATTTAACATTTAGGCCATTTAAGGTTAAATCTATTTTAGCTTTTGTCTGGTTTGTTTACATCCCATAAATAATAAATTATATAAAGATTTTAAAAGGAAGTAAATAATAGATGTAATGGGTAGAGCATCAACATTTTTACAATTAAAGCATTCATGGGTTTATGGTTATTATGGCATCATTTGATTTTCATATATATAAATCCTACCAGCACATTCCTTTAAGGATTTTTGAAAGTTCATTAGTATGACTATCCAAATTACAACCAAGTAGTCCTATTCTATGTATGAATCTTAGGACTGAGCAAGTAACTGGTACAACACCAACACAAACCACAAAAAATCCCAAGATATTTCAGTGACATGCATATCACAGCTCTTCAGCACAATTCAGACGTTTCACTAAAATTTTATTATGAAACATTGATATTTCAGTTACTTGAACCATGTTTAAATAATTTGTTACATTCAAATATGTTTAACTAAAACGCTGGGAAAGTGTGGAGCTATATAAGAGAAATCCATTTTATTGTACACAATTTATGTTTAACAAACATTGCACTTACCAATAATGTACAGCCCAAATGTAAAAATAACGATGCAACTTTTGAACAGAATGTGACGCTGGGTGGCGGCAGACGGACGAGACACAGAGTCCTTGTTGTCACAAACGTCACTTTTAACTTCAACAGGTATTGCGCAATATAGCGCACGAATAACAGAAACTGTAATACAGAACGTGTAAACATTAGACAACGACGAGCACAGGACACTGCGCGAGCGCACATTAAATAGACAAACCACATTAGCCCCACGTGATTACGAGACGATTCACAGGTGAGACTTATTAATCACACGACATAACCCCAACCACGAATATCCACTGACGCAGACAAAGCACGTGGACAACGTTGACACACGCCCAAAAGGGAGGGGCCAGGGTCCTCAACGTGACAGACGCCCCCTCCAAGGGCACTACCCGTCCCGGGGTGCCAACAGGACCGAGTGCCCCGAACCCACGATGATAGGCGGATCCGACGCGCTCAGTCCTGCGTCTGGGAGGTGACTGCCCTTGGCGAAGCGTCCATCACGAATCGCCTATCACACCCTCCCTGGGAAGACGGGGGAAAAGACGTTAAACACATTAAACGGCACAGGAACAAACACACAAACAGGCACGCTTACACACATCGACACAAACGGGAAAAGGGGGTTTGGTACACATACGGGCAGACTTACGATTACAGGAACCAGGGTTCATACACTTTTTTGACAATTAATTTCCATGACTTTTCCATGACTTTTCCATGACTTTCAGGCAAATTTCAATGACTATACATTCTCTAAACATATGTGTAGACATGAAAAATAAGAAAAAATCCAGGCCAAAAGTATGGAGATGATTCCGTGCCTATTCGAAATGTAATCGCTACTAGGCAAAAATGGAAATGCAATCCACAAAATGCATTGCTTTTCCATACAAACATGCAAAATACGTGCCACAATGAAATGCAAAAGCACTATTACATTACATTTCAATGCACTTTATCTCTTTATTGAAAAACAATACACAAGAATTACCATTCAAAACCAAAACGCTGAATTTGTGCCAGAATTGAATATAATACAGCTCGAAATGTAATCACGGCACCAAGGTATTGCTTTTCACCGTACGGTATTTCTGACATAAATGTCTCCTTTAAATGTAATGATCACGAGATTGATTTAAACACTGATGTGATGAAAACATGCCACAATGAAAAGTAAAAGCTCCAGTGTGTGTGGATTTGTATTTAAAGAAAGAAACGCTGAATTCGTGCCAGAAGCCACCTTGAAATGCAATCGACTGAACGTCATTGTATTCCACTGTGTGTCTCTGCGAAGCTGTGTTCGTGCCAGAATGAAATCTAATCACTGTCCAATAGGAACGCTCGCCTGAATTTGGGGCGGGGCTTAGACTCCAGTCAGAAGCAATCGCTCATAGTTGGACTTGAAAGCAGCAGAAATGTCTTTTCACGACAGAATAAAAGAGGAAATAAACAGTCTAATTGGACAAATTGAGGCTGGTGCAGTTACAGACGACTACGTGCTTAACTTAATTAAGCTGAAGGTGCTGGACAATATTGAAAACGGACCTTGAAAGTGTCGTACATGTGCTTGAATTCCACCTTGTAAAGGTGGATGAACCCTGCAAACAGCGCTGAAGAGCGGAACGCGACCTTGACCCGCCACAGCGGAGCCCCCGCGATTGCTACCCGTATTTTCCAGATTATAAACCGCTACTTATTCCCTCTCGCTTTGAACCATGCGACTTATAATGAGGTGTGGCTTTTCTGTAGATGTTCCTTCACCCGTCAGGGGTGGAACAGAAAGTTAATCAGGTGGTAGGACAAAGTTGTAAGTCAAAGAAGAAAGTGCTCATTTTCATTTAACTCATGCAAGCAGCAGGCACGACGGAGAATTTTTTCCAAACGAGCGTGTTGTGCCGAATTCCGCCCCTCATCCGGAGTTACAGTGATTTAGATTTAGTTAGAACTTAGTTCATTGAGCACTCTAGTTTTGTCCTAACTAGATATTTAGACATAAAACTGCTGTAATACTGCAAAGTCGTGGTCAGAGGTGAACTTCATATAGCCAGAGTTAATTTAAAATAATTAACACCCTTGATCCAGTGTGGCTTTGGACATAGATAATTCCGTGCCGTTTGCTGTGATGGATAATTAAAGTCTAGCTCTTATTTATGCATAGAAACATAAATCGCAATCTGTAGCGTCTTTATGCGCGGATAAACGAATTCAACACAACACCGGCCGAAAGACCTTACAGGCATGAACTCTGAACTGACAGGCACCGTTCAGACACTGATCAGTTCAGTTAAATGTACAATGAGTCCCGGCTTAACGATGGGTTTAGAGACTGAAATGTCCGTCGTAAAGCAGCTTTCGTTGTTAAGCGTGACCCTAGATTTAGATACGCTTTAATTTTTACGCATAAATACAGTATAAAAAAAACGAACAATGTTCTCGTGCGTACAGCGTGAGAAAGAGCGATCGCGTGGCCGAGATGAGCTTATCGTACACAACACTCCACTCCACAATCTTCGCAGTTTGAGATTCGTTTGGTTACTTATTCGCAGCTCCTTATTCGGCAGCTGAAGTTGGTTCCTTATTCAAAAAGGTTATGTTCACGATGCGTGTTTGCTGCGCGCTTTGTTTAAAAGAGATAGATTAAACAAAGGAGCATACATTTAAGAGGTTATTGTTTTCCATACTGATTTTGTGAATGTAGAAAAAAATAAAAATATAATGAAAGCATTCCTTATGTAAAATGGTTTCTATTTCAAGTCGTTCCAATTGTATGCGATTTGTACATGATGATTGAATTCGTCAGCTTTTCTAACGTAAGGAAACATATTCTTAGATTTGAAAACTAAACACAGAAATGCTAATGGGCAGGTTCAGAAGCTTATTGAAGGCCTCATTGATGGTGGACCAGAGAAATAACAAATGCATCATGAAGAACAGGTCACTTCTTAAGAGAGGAACCTGATTTTAGCCTGATCCAACATCATTTTATACCTCAAATATATCTGGAAACACAACATATTGAGTAGGTAAGCGCACAGAAAGCGCACTGAAATTATTCAGAGGGGTTCAGAGGCCTGCTGTATGCCTATAATGCGTTGGGCCAGACAAGCAACACATGCATCATACGTAAACGGTTACTATCTGTAAGAGAAACCTCATTTTGGCCTGGCCCAACATCATTTTCTGCCTCAAATCTAACAGGAAACATGGCATATTGAGTAAAGTGCACAGGTGAAATGGTTCAGAGGGGCAAGCTCAGAGGTATGCTGGATGCCTGTAAGGTCTTGGGCCAGGCAAACCTCAATTGCATCATACATAACTAGTTCTTATATGTATGAGACACCTGACTTTGGCCTGGCCCAGCATCATTTTATGCCTCAAATCCAACAGGAAACATGGCATATTGAGTAAAGCGCACAGGTGAAATGGTTCAGAGGGGCAAGCTCAGAGGCCTGCTGTATGCCTGTAAGGTCCTGGGCCAGGCAAACCTCAAAACTTGCCCCTCTGAACCATTTCCACGTGCACTTTTTAGCGCATGTGGAACACTTCATTATTTAAAACATTACAAGCACATGTTGAATGAAATTTGACTTTTATTTGTAACATTCTCTAAACGTGAGTTTTCAATGGAAAAAGTCACACCACTAACTGATAAAATCCATATCCAATATATACAGTCATTTTTAAGTCCTTCAGTTAACTTCTGTTTACCCACTGTCTGCAGGCCTTGTTGCATATATTTTGCAATTATTAAATCTATAATATAGGCCTACAATAAAGACAGTAAAAAGACCAAAAAGTACGAGAAGGAGTTATAGGCTACTGAGTGTTTTCATTACACGAATGCAGATGGGCATTTTTCACAGGTAATGGGGAACTTCCCGTTTCTTCTTTCACAAACCAGTGTGTTAATTTATGTTGCCTAACAAAACCTATACAACAGAAAACGTTCAGCTTAACACATAGATTTGCAAACTCTACCTTAATTATTTGTATGTGGTCGTCCTCACGTTATCTATCGAGCGACTAGTTTATCAGGTGACCAGTCGGCTAAAAATGCTTAGTAGTTTGGTGCTGTATGAGACATTTTACTGCACAAGAAAATGGTTTCACGTACGAAGTTCACCTCTGACCACGACTTTGCAGTATTACAGCAGTATTATGTCTAAATATCTAGTTAGGACAAAACTAGAGTGCTCAATGAACTAAGTTAAAATCACTGTAACTCCGGAATATCATCTGTAGCGTTTTTATGCGTGTGCAAACGAGGAGACTCTGAATTCGGCACAACAAGTTTGTTTGAAAAAAATTCTCCGTCGTGCCTGCTGCTTGCATGAGTTAAATGAAAATGAGCACTTTCTTCTTTGACTTACATCTTTGTCCTACCACCTGATTAACTTTCTGTTCCACCCCTGACGGGTGAAGGAACATCTACAGAAAAGCCACACCTCATTATAAGTCACATGGTTCAAAGCGAGAGGGAATAAGTAGCGGTTTATAATCTGGAAAATACGGGTAGCAATCGCGGGGGCTCCGCTGTGGCTTGTCGATGTCGTGTTCCGCTCTTCAGCACTGTTTGCAGGGTTCATCCACCTTTAGAAGGTGGAATTCAAGCACATGCACGACACTTTCAAGGTCCGTTTTCAATAAGCACGTAGTCGTCTGTAACTGCACCAGCCTCAATTTGTCCAATTAGACTGTTTATTTCCTCTTTTATTCTGTCGTGAAAAGACATTTCTGCTGCTTTCAAGTCCAACTATGAACGATTGCTTCTGACTGGAGTCTAAGCCCCGCCCCAAATTCAGGCGAGCGTTCCTATTGGACAGTGATTAGATTTCATTCTGGCACAAACACAGCTTCGCAGAGAGAGACACACAGTGGAATACAATGACGTTCAGTCGATTGCATTTCAAGGTGGCTTCTGGCACGAATTCAGCATTTCTTTCTTTAAATACAAATCCACACACACTGGAGCTTTTACTTTTCATTGTGGCATGTTTTCATCACATCAGTGTTTAAATCAATCTCGTGATCATTACATTTAAAGGAGACATTTATGTCAGAAATACCGTACGGTGAAAAGCAATACCTCGGTGCCGTGATTACATTTCGAGCTGTATTATATTCAATTCTGGCACAAATTCAGCGTTTTGGTTTTGAATGGTAATTCTTGTGTATTGTTTTTCAATAAAGAGTTAAAGTGCATTGAAATGTAATGTAATAGTGCTTTTGCATTTCATTGTGGCACGTATTCTGCATGTTTGTATGGAAAAGCAATGCATTTTGTGGATTGCATTTCCATTTTTGCCTAGTAGCGATTACATTTCGAATAGGCACGGAATCATCTCCATAAAAATTCCACAGTATATCATAAATTAATGAAAAGCCACGTGGTTTAATTGAAAAAATAAACATTTACCGTATTTTCAATATCAATATACGTCGCACCTACAAAGTTTTTTTAATGGAAAATGTTGTAGCTATAAGCCGTATCCGGGCTAAAAGTGAGTCCCCGCTTACCGACGGGTTTGGTTAACGACGGACTGGAGTTACAACCGACTTTTCGTAATTTTGCGCGGTGCGCGAAGGTGCAGTGGCAGCACAGTGGAGTGTAGTGGAGTGGTGTATAGTGTATGATAAGCTGAAGCAGCACAGCCTCCACCGTAGCCCATCTCGACAACGCGATCGCTCTTTCTCGCGTTGTACGCACGCAGTTTTTTTCTATACTGTATTTATGATTAAAGCGTATCTAAATCTAGGGTCACGCTTAACGACGAAAACTGCTTTACGACAGACTTTTCAGTCTCTAACCCCATCGTTAACCGATTGGTTAACCACACAGTGCACATTTTGCACGTCCTTGTCTTTCTCAAACCACAGCTTGTATTTGTCCAACTGAAGCAGCCATTGTTGAATCGGCATTTACCAGCATTACGCTGATTTACATGTCAAAGTACAATCTACAGCTCCGTTTGGAGTCCGTCGCTAACGCAGCGAACTAACGTGTGAAGTTACGTTAGCGGTCCGCACAATGAAAAAAAGGCTATATATATATATATTTCTTCCGGTTATCAGAACAACAAACATTTATTGTGTCAAGCAAATTTCCATGACTTTTCCAAAACATTTGAGTATTTTTATTTTTTCCAAAACTTATCCAGGCCTGGAAATTGCTATTTTCAAATTCCATAACTTTTCCAGGTTTTTCATGACCGTACGAACCCTGAGGAACACACAAACACGACATAGGCGCCAGGCTGCGCGCCAGGAGAAGGGCGAGTAGGGGAGAGAGACCAGGAGCTACTGGTGCTGCAGGCGCTGCGGTGGGCGGTGTTCCTCTTGTCCCTGCTGCATACCCTCCACCGGGTGCAGCGCGGCTGGCGGACGTGCCCGGTGCAGCACGGCTGGCGAACTCTCCCCCCAGCTGGTCGTATGGGCTGGCCATCTCGCCTCGCGACCGCCCTCCGGAGTCGACTGTGGGCGCGTCCACGTCCATCTCCTCCGCCTCGCTGCCCCGGCTCCAACTCATGGGCTGCTCCGGGCTGCCACCCCGAGAGCAGTCCATGCTCTCTCCTCCGGTGCGATCGGCGGACGAACTCCACCTCCCCCTCACAGTCCCCGCAGAACACTCAGAGGGGGGCGGACTGTTCTCTCCCTCCATGTATAGTTCGCTGTCCGTGTACTCAGAGACGCCTGAGTGCACGGACAGAGGACGATCGTCCACGTCAAGCTCCTCCTCACCATAGTCAGAGGGGTATGCGGAGCGCTCCGACGGCGTGTAGTCCTCGTTGTCGTCCTCCTCCCCTTTCTCTATGACGGAAGAGGGACCTACGGGCGGAGGGAGGTAGTCCTCTTCCTCGGACTCCTCCTCCTCCTCCTCCCCGTAGTCTATGGTGGACGCGTCGTCCAGCGAGGGGGGGTAGGCCTCCTCCTCTTCCCCACCGTAGTTTACGGTGGAGGCATCGCACAGCGAAGGAGGGTATGCCTCCTCCGCTTTGTCCTGCTCCTCCTTCTCCTCGGAGTCCCCCTCCCCAAACTCATTCTCCGGGGTGGACTCGACAGCTCCGTAAACACCGGAGTCCACCCGCAGCGGTGAGCGGGCGCAAGATGGAGGGGAGTGTAGCTCCCTCCAAATTCTCACCACGCCCTGGCGGAAGATCTCCGCCAGCTCGGGGTTACTCTCCTCTACCCTCCGGGCTGAGGCCAGTTGGAGGGCGCACACCGGGTCCTTCTCCAACTGTTTCTGCATTGGCGAGGTTATGCGGCGCGGGGGAGAGGAGGAAGAGCGGTGGTGTCGCTTGCTGGAGCGAAGTGCCTTCTTTGGCCTGGTGGCGTAGCCTGGCATTTCGGTGTCTCTTGTCGGCTCGTCGTTCTGTGACGCTGGGCGGCGGCAGATGGACGAGACACAGAGTCCTTGTTGTCACAAACGTCACTTTTAATTTCAACAGGTATTGCGCAATATAGCGCACGAATAACAGAAACTGTAATACAGAACGTGTAAACATTAGACAACGACGAGCACAGGACACTGCGCGAGCGCACATTAAATAGACAAACCACATTAGCCCCACGTGATTACGAGACGAATCACAGGTGAGACTTATTAATCACACGACATAACCCCAACCACGAATATCCACTGACGCAGACAAAGCACGTGGACAACATTGACACACGCCCAAAAGGGAGGGGCCGGGGTCCTCAACGTGACACAGAACCTTTAAAAAGAGCCTTGAACAGTTTAAATACTTCTATATAAACAACCTTCAGAGTTTGGTTTCCTAAAAGCAACATATTGTAAATTTTAATAGATTTTTTGGGAGAAGTTCACCCAAATATAATAATAATAATAATAATAATAATAATAATAATACATTTTATTTAAAAGCACCTTTCAAGTGACCCAAGGACACTGTACAATAGATAAAAAAAATAAAAATAAATAAATAAATAAATAAATAATAAAAAATAATAATAATAAAAAAGGTAAGTGCACATACAACTTAAAATGACCATAGAGACAGATACATAGTATCATCCATATGCTAGTTTAAAAAGATGAGTTTTGAGTCTGGTTTTAAAAACATCTAAAGATGAACAAGCTCGCAGTGCGTCGGTAAGACTATTCCACAGCTTTGGACCCGCAACACAAAATGCTCTATTTCCAATGGTGCTTAGCTTAATATGTGGGACCTCGAGCAAATGGAGGCTTGAGGACCGAAGAGTACGCACTGGAGAGTATGGTTGCAATAGACTACTTAGGTAAGAAGGGGCAAGGTCGTGCAAGGATTTAAACACCAACATAAGCAATTTGTACTGTATTCGGTACTTTACTGGAAGCCAATGAAGACGACTTAGGACTGGAGTAATATGCTCCCAAGATCTTGTATGGGTCAGTACCCTAGCAGCAGAATTCTGCACATATTGCAACCTGCTCAAAGCCCGAGCAGGGAGGCCACACAACAGAGCATTGCAGTAGTCAAGTCTGGAAGTAACAAATACATGGACTATAGTCTCGGCGGCAGTGAGAGAGAGGAAAGGGTGAATCCTAGAGATATTTTTGAGATGGTAGAAAGCTGTCCTACATGTGTTGTTGATATGTGAGTCAAACGATAATGTACAATCAAAGATTACTCCGAGATTTCTCACTAGTGTTGAGGTAGAGACAACAAAACCAGGGATACAGACAGTAGTGTCACTAAGCCTCCTGACAGTAGCAGGAGAAGCAATTATGATGGCTTCAGATTTATTATTATTTAAGCTCAGGAAGTTCTCAATCATCCAAGCCCTCACAACAGTTAAGCATTTCAGCAAGGCACCAGGTGGCAAGCTGTGGGATGGTTTTGATCAAATATATCAACAGTGAACACAGTGAAACTGCAGCCCATGATGTCTAATGATGTCACCAAGAGGAAGGATATACAAAATAAAGAGCAGGGGCCCGAGAACAGGCCATGTGACAAGGAGCATGTGTCAGATCGAAAACTACCCATTGAAACAAACTGCTACCTACCAGAAAGATACGATTGAAACCAAGCTAATGCAGTGCCAGTTACACCAACCGTGTTATTGAGCCGAGTTAGTAAAAGGCTATGAGACACCATATCAAAGGCTGCAGTAAGGTCCAACAGTACAAGAGGACTCAGCAGTCCTTGGTCAGCTGACATCAGCAAGTCATTGACAACCCTAACAAGAGCAGTTTCAGTGCTGTGATTCCTCCTAAAACCTGATTGGAAAACCTCAAACAGATCACATGATTGAATATGTTCTGTAAACTGAGCAGCCACTGTTCGCTCCAACAGTTTGGCAAGGAAAGGGAGATTAGAGATGGGCCTATAATTTGCGAGGTTCTCAGGATCTAAGCCAGGCTTCTTGAGAACTGGAGTAATAGCTGCCAGCTTCAAAGAAGCTGGGACCATTCCTGAACTAAGTGAAGCATTGATAATATTGGTAATAAGAGGACAGATAAATGGAGAACAGGCTTTCACCTGCTCTGTAGGAAAAGGGTCAAATTGGCATGAAGTTGCCCTTAAGAATTTAATAATCTTTTAAATAAGCTGTTGATTTACCATATTGAAGGTAGAAAAATAGCTGCTGCTGAACTGAGGAGATAGTTGTGGAATGTTTAGCCTGGTTGCAGAGGGTTGGAACTGGGAGTAAATTGTAAATATTTTGTGATTTAAAAAGTCCATGAACCAAGAGCAGAGTTCAGCTGAAAGAGCCATAGGGAAACTTTTCACAGGTTTCAATAGGCTATTAACAGTAGAAAAAAGAGCTCTAGGGTTACTGTGGGCACCAAGAATAACACCAGAATAATAGTGTGTTTTAGCTTCCTGAAGTTTTTCCTTATAAAACAAGACATGATCACTATAAGCAAGGGCATGCACAGTCAGGCCAGTTCTGTTTGAGAGTCGTTCAAGCTGGCGACCAACAGCTTTCAGCTTGCAGAGCTCAGTAGTGTACCAGGGAGCAGACTGAGAAAATGTAACCAAGCATGTTCTTAGAGGTGCCAGGTGGTTTAAAATATGTGACAATGTTTCGTCATAGTGGGTCACTAGCAAATCAGGATCTAAGCAGTCAGGTACCGGACTCTGACTGAGCATCTCCATGACAGCTAGAGGACTGATATTTTTAACGCCCCGGAATGTAAACTGGTGTGATTGACGCTGCCCTCGCTGTTGAGATGATAGTGGAAAGTCAAAGAACACAGCTTTATGGTCAGATACACACAGATCAACGCCTCTCACATTAAAAGGGGTTTTACCTATAGAGCAAACAATGTCCAAGGTATGGCCCTTATTATGTGTAGGGAAATCAACATGCTGAGAAATACCAAAGCTCTGTAAAACATTCAGAAAATCTTTAGCAAGCAAACAGTTTCCAGAATTAATATGAATATTAAAATCGCCAAGCAGCAACAAATCAGAATAAACAGGAATAAGTGTGGAGATCAGAAAACTCTGCCACAAAAACAGATGAGGTTTTTGGGGGGCGATAGATAAGCAGAACCAATAAAGGTTTAACAGCAGAGACCAACAGTGCCAAACACTCAAACGATGTTATATTTGGCATTAAAACTGTTTTCACTTTGAGGCCAGGGCTGTACACCACTGCAAGACCTCCTCCTCGTCCAGTTAAACGAGGTTTGTCCACGTATTGATAATGTGGAGGCAAAGTCTGATTGAGCGCAAAATACTCATTGGGCCTCTGTCAGGTTTCCGTGAGACAAAGCAGGTCAATGGCATGTTCCTGAATAATATCTGTGACAAACGTTGCCTTATTATTTAAGGAACGAACATTAAAAAGAGCACATTTAAGATTATGATCAGTGCTCGGAGCATGTAGAGATGTTGTAGACACATAACACAGGTTCCGGTTGTTTGCGCGATCAGTTGAGCCTGCCGTCGCCTGGGAAGATTTACGGCGACATGATGACCACAGCGAGGGAATATTGTTGGGGTGCAGATAGTAGTTATGAGTCCGACCAAGACCCCGATGACAATATTTAGGTCGTCGCAAAATGCCAAGGTGACGATGGGTCAATCACGAAGCAGGAGTTTTACACTGTGCATTTCGGAGCACAAAAAGTATATCTAACGGTGTTGCTAAGCCAGTGTTGCTAAGCAATTATCCCTTTAATAAAATCTTGAAAGAAATCGGCTCTGTTCGAAATAGCCTACTACATACTGGATACTGCATACTGGACTCAGTATATACTGGATACTGCATACTGGTCCTCGTAGTAGTATGCAGTACAGTTTCCAGTATGCAACAAAAGCAAAGCATACCACGGGGTCACGTAGCGTTGCATGATGGGATGCAGTACACCATGAAGATAGCTCTGTTCGCGTACTGGAATATTTTGCGGAAGTAGTAGGTCATCCGGGTATGTTTCGCGTACTGGAAAATTTCATTTTGGTCACATATTGCAAACGGCATACTGATTTGGGGCTCGATCAGTACACCAGTAGTATGTAGTAGGCTATTTCGAACACAGCCATGATCTTTAGAACCTACTCTGCTGCATAAAATCTAGGTTAGTAATGTATGGGCAAAGCTGACAAAGTTAATATACAGTGGGGTGCGAAAGTTTGGGCACCCTTGTTAATTTTCCTGATTTACCTTTATAAATCATTGAATGTTTGGATAAAAAGTGAAGAAGTGAAATTAAGTTTATATGATTTACAGAAAGTGTGTAATAATTGTCTAAACAAAAATAGGCAGGTGCATACGTTTGGGCCCTGTTGTCATTTTATTTAAAAACCTTTAGAACTCATTATTGGAACTCAGATTTGGTTTGGTAAGTTCAGTGACCCTTGACTTCCATACAGAGGTGACTCCAATTATGAGAAAGGGTAGTTAAGGGTGGCAATTGTAAGTTTTTCTCCTCTTTGCATCTTCTCTGAAGAGTTGCATCATGGGAGTCTCAAAACAACTTTCAAATGACCTGAAAACAAAGATTGTTCACTGTCATAGTTATAGATTTCAGCTTTCAGTCTCCACTGTGAGAAACATTGTGAGAAAATGGAAGAAGACAGGCACAGTTCAAGTCAAGGCTCGAAGTGGCAGACCAAGCAAAATCTCGAATAAACAGAAGTGAAGGATTTTGAGAACAGTCAACCCACAGACCAGCACCAAAGACCTACAAAATCATCTTGCCACTGTGCATCGTTCAATTATTCGGCGCACTTTACATAAGGAGATGCTATATGGGAGAGTGATGCAGAAGAAGCCTTTTCTCTGCCCACATCACAAACAGAGCCGCTTGAAGTATGCTAAAGTACATTTGGACAAGCCAGCTTTATTTTGGAGGAAGGTGCTGTGGACTGATGAAACGAAAATAGTTATTTGGCCATAACAAGGGCCGTTATGCATGGAGGAAAAATAACACAGCACTCCAAGAAAAACACCTGCTACCTACAGTAAAATTTGGTGGTGATTCTGTGGGGCTGTGTGGCCAGTACAGGGATTGGGAAACTTGTTAAAGTTGAGGGACACATGGATTCCAGTCAATATGAGCAGATTCTGGAGACCAATGTCCAGGAATCAGTGACAAAGCTGAAGCTGTGCCGGGCCTGGATCTTCCAATAGGACAACGACCCTAAACACTGCTCAACATCTACTAAGGCATTCATGTAGAGGAACAAGTACAACGTTCTGGAATGGACATCTCTGTCCCCAGACCTGAATATTATTGAAATATTATATTATTTATTGAATATTATTGAAAATCTGTCCATGCTTGGAAACCATCAAACCTGAATGAACTAGAGAGAACTAGTTTTGTAAAGAATAGTCTAAAATACCTTCAACCACAATCCAGACTCTCATTAAAAGCTATAGAAAGCGTTTAGAGGCTGTTATTTCTGCGAAAGGAGGATCTACTAAATATTGAGTTAAGGTTTTTTTTTTGGTGCCCAAACTTATGCACCTGCCTGTTTAGACAATTATTGCACACTTTCTCGAAATCATGCAAACTTCATTTCACTTCTCAAATATCACTGTGTTTGTCCCCTATATGATATATCTGATAAAGGTAAATCAGAAAAATTAACTAGGATGCCCAAACTTTTGCGCCCCACTGTAATTGTACTGAACTTGACACATTCTTTGGCTGCAGTGCCAGGGTTATCCTGAGTCTTGGTGACGGGCTGGGCAAGGGTTTCTGGAAGAAAAAAAGGGAACAGCACCATCTTGTGGGGTAATCAAATCTGTTCAACGTATTTTATAGTTTCACCTGTTTGTTGAGTTCTTACCAGAGCACTAACTCAGCTGATACCACTTGCTGTTGTTCTTAAATTGTATGTCTGTCTATGGTTATTTGTGTTTCTTGGCAAACGTCTAACTTGAAAAACACTAGGTAATGACATTGACTCCTGTAGTTTAGTAGTAGTCTGACTCTATGGTGTCTTGAATTCTGGCCCCTAGGATGTATTCTGTGATCAGAAGCAAAGCACTTTGTAAGTCGCTCTGGATAAGAGCGTCTGCTAAATGCCGTAAATGTAAATGTTATAGATGCCATTGGCCACCGTTTCAGGACACCTGTAAAGTCTAAAGAAAAACAGTAAATATGAACTTAAAATCTGGTATTTCCGTCCCAGATTCTGTTTTGCCCTGAGTATTTTCAAAGATATTCAGTCATGCCAATTTCTTTTAAAGGATTTTATTTCTGCATAATGGAAGCCCCTCTCCTCACTCCACACAATGAAAACTAATTGGATCACAAGGTTGTTTGGATTCATTTGCCCATGTTTACAATAATTATCAATACAGCATTTTTAAGGAAGAAAAAAAAAATCAATACAAGTTTTAACAGTAATAACTGCAATGGCATGCAAGATAAAATAAAGAACTACTGTTAGCTACTATTGATGCAGTTTCTTTCCTAGCGTTTCTAACCATATAATTCACTAAAATAGTGTGGTGGGAAAGATTTTCTATGACATTTCTACCAATTCAAATAACTCCCCCCCCCCATTTTCCTTAAAACCTGAACATTATGGAGGAACCATGATAAAATACCATTCCAAACTGTTCAGTCCATCATTTCGAAGAGAGGCTTTGTCTAATGACTACAAACCATTTTTAATATAAAAACAAAAAATGTCTCTAGTTTAACTTTCACTTTTTGCTCCAGTGTTTTAAATTTATATTAGAAATAAAAAACGTTATTAAAAATACACACAGCATGTAGCTACAGAACTAAGAGAAGTTGTAGTCCATTTCTTGATATATAAATCATACATAAAACACAAAGGGAAAAATATGTTGTTTCATAAAAACGTGGCAATGTCTTGTGTTACTAGTCAGTTAGCATCTCCCCACAATACACCTAATTTAATATAGAGTTTTCCAGATATCACCAAGTGGCAGATATTTGCTCAACTGACAAACTGGTATGTTAATTGGTACCAAGTACACAAGAAGTCCACAGAAAATGGTGGAGATCTACACTGAGATTAAAAACAGAATGGGGAGACATTAAAATTGTTACTAAGCTATTTGGTACAATTATCATCAGTTCATATTTCACTTTGTAAGCAGCCCATACGTGTTAAAGGCATTTAGTATGCAAACTAGGTGTGGGTAAACCTCTGAATAGGATAGAGGAAGAACCCTGCACTATATAGTTGAGAACCAAAACAAAGAACATGGCCACGGAACTGACAAGAATGAGACATTATCACAAGGTACCATACTGGAAATGTTCTTGATACTAGTCAAACTTATTAAAATAAGTTTAACAATTTATAGTTATTATAAAAAATGGGATGTTTCAGCACAGTGGTGCTTACAGAGACGGCAAGATATAGTTACAATGATGGCTTAAAGGAAACAAACAAAAATATACAGGCAGTGACTGTCCACATCTTTTAACATCCCTGTAAATTTATGCACTTATTTTTTTGAGATAACCAAGTAAAAAACAAAAACAACAAAAATAAACCCCCCCAAACAACCACTTCAATATGAATACATGATTACATCCTAAGGCCACAAATTCTTTAAAAATGTAGATCTGCAGGTTATGTTTAGGGTCTTTTGGGAACTTCCATTGCATGTAGATACATCACTGACAGTAACACATTATGTAGTAGTAATGTGATTGAATATGAACTATTGTAGATGGACAAGTGTTTATCCTTGCACTGTGACTGCATATCACTTGTGCCATCTACACCAAATTAGACAAAAGTTACAGCACAAACCAGTTAATAGAGTTACATTTAAATATAAATCCTTGAAAGTCATATTTAGTGAGAATATTGGTGTGAAGTTATAGTGGAGAGAAAAGGTTTGTTTAATGAAATGAATAATGAATGTATGTAACCATATTGTGCCATTTTCACAAGTTGCGTATTGTAGACAGATCCTGTACTAGTTGAAGGACATTTCCTGAGTCCTCAGCACAGTAGGGTACTGGAGACAAGATGGTGGATTTTTTTGTTTGTTTTTTATTATTATTATTTTTTTTACAGTATACGTCACTTTTTTAGGTCCAGTAGAACAAGCATATTTGTGTAAATGGTCATCTTTTAAGTCTGTAACGTTCCACTGTTGAAAAGCTTAAGAGCGCCTTCACATAAATCCTCATGATTTCTCTTACTGGCTAAATCTGGTAGTCGTGCTTTTGTGAAATGTTATTCAGTCATTCTTCCCTGATTGGCTCAACCGTGATGTCCCCTGACCCCCTTTTCTTGTTCCCATCTTCCACGTACCACCGAAACGGTCAGCCTATCTTTGAAAAAGGTGAAATAAATCTTTTAAAGTATAAAACAACCCCAAATCTCTCTTTCTCTCTCTCTCTTTCTCTCTCTAAATAATAACATGGTAGAAGGTAAAGAATATTTCCTCCCTTATCCCTCTGAAATATCAGTCTCAGCCAGTGGGTGAAGCCACTGTGCAAGGCGGCAGCGAGAGGCAGGAGCGTCCGCATTATTTTTAAGGGTGGTTCTTGGAGGCTAACAGGAGAAAGTCACACTGCAAGTCGGCCAGGGGGTGGGTGCAGGGGACTCCAGGTAGCTGGAGGTGCTGGGGGTGGCTCCTGGGGGAAGGGGCGGGGCTCACAACAGGGCTGAGCCTCCACTTTAGCCACACCCCTGCCTTGGCACAGCCGCCGATGCCTTAGCAGCCTGTCTGTACGCGAGAAATTCTGTGAAGGGTGGGTGGAAATAAAATGAAGAAA
This sequence comes from Brachyhypopomus gauderio, assembly GCF_052324685.1. Lineage (NCBI taxonomy): Eukaryota > Metazoa > Chordata > Actinopteri > Gymnotiformes > Hypopomidae > Brachyhypopomus > Brachyhypopomus gauderio. The sequence goes on along the minus strand of NC_135211.1, from coordinate 8,264,719 downwards.
ATTAGGAAGGAGAGAAAGTGACAAATAATAATAGACAAACCGAAGAAGCAGTAGCCTTGCATTTGATAATAAGCATTTTCAATTAAAATCATGTACTGGTTTGTTTTAATTTGGGTTTATTAACAACTACTAGTTTTCTTTGGCTTATTTTACTGGAACTAGGCACTTGACCAAGGAGCACTAATGCTGTAGATCAGGGGTGCCCATTACGTCGATCAAGGAAGTGTCGGTCCCCCAACTTCACTCCCTTATTGTTTTCATGGTTTCATAATTCATGAACTCCTAACTCCAACGGAGCATCTGAAGTTCTATTTGACAATTTGAGCATTTCAGCAAGAGACTTTGATGGACATTATAGTATAAGTGGTTAATCGTCTCTTGAAGACAAATGTTCATAAATATTAATTATTTTTAAAGTGCTTCCTTATGTAACAAAATATTTTGTTTTTGATCAGTCATCTGAAATAGTCATGTGAAAGCTATGTCTCACAGTTACACCATCACTACAGCAAAGACTTTTGCATTTCATGTTCATATAAATTTCTCTTGTGAAATGTAAAGAGAAAAAAAACTGACATCAAAGTTAGTATATTGTGCAAAGCAAAATATGAATTTCCAGCTTCCTGAGAAAGTTAGAACCTTAGAAATAAATACCACCACAACAAAACGGAAAACATAAAATCAAAATCACCGTGTTGCTATAGATACATGCAGACAAAAAAATCCACAAAGTGTAGATACAGGTTCAGTAGGCGGAGTATCAATTTTCATCTTTTTTTGCTCTGAATGCCATTCAGAACTGCAGTGAAACGTAACCATGTTTGCCAAAAGTAAACAGCCATGTCAGTTTATGGACATTTCTGCATTTGCCTTTTATAAGCAGGGTGAAAGCAAGTCCACAGAGTCTCACCTGCTGACACCGCTCGCACTGATAAGGCTTCTCCCCGCTGTGCACACGCTTGTGTCGTTCCAGGTGGTACCTCTGGATGAAGCGCATGTCGCACATGTCGCACGCAAATGGCTTCTCCCCTGCCAGACACAGAGGTCAGGGTTAATTAACTCAAAGGGCTTTTCATCACCATACAATACAAATCACTATTCATGCATAATGCAGCAGACTGAACACAACAGAAATTATTAAACAGTGTGCAAGTAATCCTCAAATGATGCTACAGCTATACAACTAGTGTCTGGGGATGGGGGTGGGGGGCTTCATCCAAACTCGAGTTTGTAGTGAAGGCCAATATTCAAGAACTGCGTGATGACGTAAATGCAACATGGCACACCGGGGCATGTTTAGTGTTCTATTGTGATGGACACCTAATCTCCATGGTCTTTATTTACTCCTCATATTAATGTTCAATTCCTCAAAACACTGATACTTTAAAACAACACTGTGAAATCTAGTTCTCCTAAATGTACCGACCTGTATAGTTATAAAATAAAAAATACAAAACATGACCGATATGAAGAGAAAAAAAAAAAGAAAAAAAAAAAAGTTTAAATTAACTAAAAATCTAATAACCAAATAATGATATAGCCTGATGTTTTTTTATGGTGAAAGACTAGTTTTAGTTCACCAGTGACTCACACTTGTCAAATATGATCATCATCAACTGTAAGGTAATATAAAATACTGTCGAGCTCTATACATACATATGTGCGTGCATGCATGTATTTTATATTTAAAAAAATGTGACAGGAAAAATAGAAGTACAAACCAAAAAGAGTTATGGTCTGGAATACTGGATACAAGGAGTTAAATAATTAAAAACTGGTGCCATGTGTCTTTAATACAATGACTGAATCATGACTAGCTAACTTCACGATTTAAGCCAGATCCAAGCGTTGCTAAAAAATTGGTGGCTTTACCAGGAGGGTTACAGGGAAAGAACACATACCAGTATGAGTGAGGCTGTGTCTTTCCAAGTGGTAACGTTGGAAAAACCGCATGTCACACATCGAGCAAGCATACGGCTTCACCCCTAAATGCACAGAGCACCAATTCTCAGTGAACCTCTACATTTAACATTGAAAGAAAAAATAAATTCTGCAATTATTTGAACAGTGACCATTGTTGTTGTTTTGGCTCCATATGCCAGGTTACAGTTAGATCTTCTCAAACTATCTACAAAGGAAGTGCAAAATATCAACTTGTACTGGGTGAACCATGGCATTACATCATTACTTCATGCATAGTGAATTTTAAATGGTTTGGAATATTAAATGGTCATCTCTCAACACAAGGACCGAACACATTTCAGTACCTTCAAAACAGGCCAATGTGAGGCTGAAAAATTAGCAAAATCAGAGTCATAACTAAGCCATTAATTATGTTAAATAGCTATGTGTGACATTAAGCTGTGCTTCCTGGCCACAGCATTCTACACTTGTGGAGGAATTTAATTCATATGAAAAAAGATTTCAGCTACAGACCAAGAACATTGTTCAATATGTTGGAACCTACAGTATGAGCAAGAAAACATCGACATGCAAACCAGGAATAAGCATTCGGAGTGATGAGAAGGATAATATTTTACAATCACAAGACAGAACTGTATGATGTTCCACAAGGTCCTGCTTTAGGAGCCTTATTGGTCTCCCTTCATGTATAGCCCCCATGGCATGTAATTCACTAACTGGCCTTCATTTATATGCTGACAACACACAGTTAAGCCAAACAACTGAGCGGGATTCAGTAGCTCACTTTTTTTAAACTCTTCTAACAAAAGTACTGATGTTCACAATTCTCAAAGTAAAGTTTTAGCCTAGAACTTGATAAACTCAAAAGCTGTAGAAAATGATCTAATTGTAACCCTTGATGCTTTGATGTCTTCCATTTGAATAGCTTTTCTGAAACCACATTTGGAATGAACACAATCCAATTTTAACATATATTGCTGATCTGAAGCATTTATACTCCATCTAATCCAATTCAGATAGCTGAAGCAGGTCTACTGTTAATTTGTAGAACCATTTGTAACTCCGATGGTGATTGGGGGTTTTTCGTATATAGCTCAAACTCTGGAACACTGTTCTAAATATTATTAGGAATGCAAACTCTGTAGGACTTGTTACTTAGGAGGCGGTTACCATAGTCTATAGCCATTTCATGATATGCAACAATTTTATTGCTTTATGTATTTTAGAATGTAAACTTTTTAAAAATAAGTAATAAGTAATTTTTTTTCTACATACAGCATTTTGAAATACCAAACAACATCTGACTGAATTTCAATTTTGATGAATGTATTCCAATTGCGATCCAAATATGCTGAAGAAACGAGCTGAAAAGTAGAAGGTTCTTGTCTTTCAATCACCAGAAATACCTGTATACCACAGAGTATTAAATACATTTGCTGAAGACAAGGCTGAATATACAAAGCTCTCACCCAAACTCTAGTCAAGTGAAAAGCGCTCTCCCATACTCAATGTAATTGATTGAGATTTTATTAAATTGCTCTCTGAAATGGAAATGTATTAAGTGGACTGTGGATCTGAGATGGTTCACCCAGCAAACACATGTTTTAAAGTGGACATTCTGCACTTTATATCAGCTGTCAAATCCTACATGCCTGAATACAAAATTAAGAAACAACATATTGCCTAACTGACTAATTATCTGTGGCCTGCATTGTATACAGTTTTACACAGTATACTATATTGCATGTGCATTATTTTTCTGCCGAGCAGGCATGTATTCGAGAAAAGAAAGTTTATTAATGCTTAATATGAAAAATGGCTTATAAGCAAGTGGGCCTGCCAGTTCTGGAAGATTCGTCCACACACAGCTCAAAATCTTGATTAAAAAAAAAAAAAAGCAAAAAACTATGCATATCCAAGAGGTTTCATGAAAGAGTCTAATCTTTCTACCATGCAAGAGTGACTCAACCTTTCGCAGTGCTCAAGTTGATATCCACAATTAGTTCCTTTATGTCTAACATACATTTTTTCGTGCACCGATAAAGGCAAAGCCGGTAAAATGAAACCACACATACCCGTATGAGTGAGGCTATGTCTCTGCAGATGGTATCGTTGAAAAAATCTCATGTCGCACATCGAACAAGCATATGGCTTCACCCCTGAATACACAAAGCACCAAGAGTTCATATATGCCCCTTTTTGTTTTAAATATGTAGGACCTAGCGTAAAACCTATGGCTGTGAAAATTATATCTGTGTAAATATCTGTTACCTAAAATCACTTACATATTTATTTTCCCCAAAAAAAGGAAAAAGGGAGGAAAACCCTTAATAATAGCAAATGTTGCATGTGCTTTGTGTTTTTTAAATTGATTTTGTACATATTGCGATATATTAGATCACCATCTTACTTTTAGCCTGAGCACTTAATAGTGCTCATCGTGAAAGGCAGCATTTTTTGTTGGGTTTTTTTTTTGGGTTCGCAGATAATCTAATGATGTGCTGATGTGTACTGATGACTCAAGTCCTATTGCTGCCTTTAACGTTCAAATGAGGATTTCAAAAGAAATGCAATGCTGCAATGGTTACAGTGTTTTCACAAGACAGTATGAATGAACTAAATGAATGACACACGAGGACCTCCATCCCACCCAATGGCCACTCCAGCAGAGGAATTTCTAACACCCCATAGTAAAACACACACCATCTGCTTATCCTGAATAACACACAGATCATTAGCCATATGTCCTAGCACTGTACAGTAAGAAATCCTACACAAGGTTAGATCTAAAAAGAAATAATAATGAAAAGTAAGCAACTGTGCGCATTTGTTCTAAGAGATGGAGGTCAATCAGCCTGTGAAACTAAATGCCAGTCACCATTTTAAGTGCTCTATGTCGGAGCAACTTCAGATCAACCTTTATATCCAAATCAAACTACAATAAAGCTACTCAGCTTATAACCATTAAGATTCCTCTAGTAAATATGTCTCATCCAAACATGCAATATGCACCTGCTAATTACAAACAAGGAATGCCATCACATTATTAGTCAAACTAAACACAAATTGTGATCGGTCATAATTGTGCAGCCATAAAATGGAATATGCATGAAATATTCTTGTAATGACAGTTACAACACAAAATGGGCACCACCATTAGAGGCATAACCATGGGGTGAAGTGGATGTTGTAACTGGATGTTCCAGAACTACAAACTCGAGTTTGTTTTATTTTGTGTGTTCACCTCAACATTAAGAACACACCATGTGCAATTACTCTGGCCGTGCATTGTATGCAAGGGGTATGAAGAGACGACACCTACCCGTATGGGTGAGGCTGTGTCTCTGCAGGTGGTAGCGTTGAAAAAAACGCATGTCACACATGTTACAAGCGTAGGGCTTCACCCCTAAATGCAAAAAGCATATGTGTATTAGCCATATGGCTTCCCAACAGACTGACAGCAATTACCACATGAACTGCCAACAACGTGTTCCTGTTGGAACAAGAGTTGTGATAGTGTGGTGGCAGGTGAGTCATAATCAAATTTTGATGGGGTGTTTAAAAAGAGTCTTACTTGTCAGTCTTACTCTCACATGTTTTCCATAAAGGTAAAATATTACAGTAATTACATTTTCCAGCTTGAATACAATGACTCACACTTACTGACATAAGGTTACCAAAAAACACAGATATTACCAATTATATCAAGCAAAATTTACAAACATCATACAGAAAGAGTTGTGTGGTTCATGAGGATTTGATTAAGCATGCTGAAGCTCATGACAGTGTTGCCAACTTGAATGTATAATCAACAATTCTGTGCATCATCTGGAACTAACAGCACTAATGCTAAAGCGAACAATAATGTAATTTTATAATGAATCATCATATTTTTCATGAATCAATCATTTTTATAACATACACACACATTTTTTGTTCCTCCCCTCCAGGATCAAAAACTCAATTAGCTATTAATTATGGTTACAAAAATTGGCAACAATGCTCAGGTAGCATCTGCATGGCCTGTATCTAGAGAATTGGGGGTAAGGTGGAAAGACACATACCAGTGTGAGTGAGGCTGTGTCTCTGCAGATGGTAACGGTGGAAAAAACGCATGTCACACATGGAACAAGCGTAAGGCTTCACTCCTAAATGCACAGAGCAAATTATTAGTCATGTGCATTTGCTTTATCAAATATACACGCTAAAGCATTTACAATTGCAAACATGGCTCCCTGGTACAACACCTTGAGAAGGTGAGATTGAATGTTTCCATCATCGACAACACATGCTTTTCATTTCCTTAAAAAATTAAAACAAGGTTAGCCACAGGCTAGCCATTAAATTAATCATTTATGCACTTAGGATTAGTTTAAAGTAATTCTCAAAAGGTTGGAAATTGCATTAAGAAACACTAAAGATGACCATATCAAAATTAACGCATTGCAGTCAAACGCAGAGTTTGAAATATTTGATATATCAAATTATATAATAGATTATATTAGATATCTATTATAATATTTAATATATTTAATATATTAGATTATATTAGATATCATTTGATCTAAATATAATTTGGAAAACTCAATTGCAAAAATCAAAGTAAACAATCAAAACATCAAAGTAAATGTCTATAAAGAGTTACATGGAGAAAAAAGTAATACCAAGTATAAAAAAGAGGCAGCTGTTAAGTTTTTTTTTTTTCCATGATGTTTGTTACTGCAATAATAGCCAAAAATGGACACATTATTTAAAACTATCAAAGACTTCTACAGAGTATCTACTTTTGCATAATCCATATACTCTTCTATATGAACTTTCTTAAAAAGTCCTGCCGCAACTCAACCCTACTTCCAACATACGGTTACAAGTATGAATGTGTATGAGGCTTAAAACAAACACTATCCTGATGAATCTTAATGCATTTCCTGGCACAGCTAAGAATCTTGCATATAAAATATCTGCAAGGTTAGAGAGGAAAAATGGAACAAAATACAAAGAAAGTATAAATTTCTAAGTGTGCAATACTAAGGGTGACTTGTGTTGGGATCATGGGAAAACCTGCATTGGGGTTGACTGTGTGGGTTACAAAGAGACAAGACATACCCGTATGGGTGATGCTGTGTCTCTGGAGGTGGTAGCGTTGGAAAAACCTCATATCGCACATGGTACAAGCAAATGGCTTCACCCCTAAATGTAGAGTACTAGTATTAGCATACGATATATATATTTAATGGGTTCAGTGAGGTCACTAAATCAATAAAATTTCCTATCCAATCTCAAAAGCTGTCTTGAAAGCAAGCTCTTTATCCATTTGTACCTTTAAACGTGTATGCATGTGTGCATGTAAATACTGTATACAACACCAAGAGTCCTTAATTAAGTAAACAAACAATGAAGTTAGGAATAATAGAGGCCAGTAAAAGTAAAAGGAAAAACAAAATACTGCAATTAAAGCCACCTAAAAGTGGTCAAATCCGAGGTGCATTTTATCACAACCTTTTGCTACATGCTTCTCTGTAATCAATATTGGTAACGTCAAAGTAAAGGGGCACAATGAGGGGACACGTACCCGTGTGGGTGAGACTGTGTCGCTGAAGGTGACAACGCTGAAAAAATCTCATATGGCACATAGAACAAGCATATGGCTTCACCCCTAAATAGAGTATGACTGTATTAGTATTGGGTGACCAGCAACAATTTCTTCAGCTCAACTCTAAGCTGTCATTTCTAAAGTAAAAATTCCTCTGCTGGCATTCGACCCACTCTCAGAACGTATTATTTTTGTGATACTAGTTTTTAATCCAGGTCTATCAGGTCTAGGCTGGTGTACAATTAAATCACTCCAAATTGTTCAATACTGTGTTTACTTAAATACCGGATGCATAAATATTCAAAACCTTGATACCTTGAGCTGTGCAGTGTTTGACTTATTTTGTGAATGAAATATTTGAGATTCATCATCACGTTCAATAGTTATGGTTGCCTTTACATAGTTATTAGCTGGCATTAACATTAAGCTGAGCCCAGTATAATAACTGGACACCCATTGACAGTCCCATTCATTTCTTTATAAATCAGAATCATATGCTTAAGCTAGTCAAATTGAAAGGTTACTGTTTACTTATATTTTTACATAAGTATATTATATACTACTTATATTTATGTAAAAGTTTTCTTTCTACATATTTAAAACTTGCTTTTTGCCAGTAATTCTGAGCAGAGACGTGCCGAGGACACGGAGCACAACTGACCAATCTTAAACTCTCCCACTGCTGCTTGTTTCACCAGTGGCAAATGTGGAAAGAACATATAAGAAATTAAGACTTCTGAAAACATTTGTGCCTCCTTTTCTAAGCAGAAAATATAAAGTCTTTCTGTGCCATGTATACATTTGTAAACATTAATGGGAAGTTATTATTGACACTATTGTCACATAAAATACTTTAACTACCTTAAATTTCAAAATGACTCAATTTGACTACATAAGAATCATCACCCTGTACTATCTGTCATGAGATCCATTCCTACCCCCACCCCCAAGATAACCAGTGATATATGAAGTCTGCAAGCCAGTTATGCCAAAGATCAAAACGAACTGATGAATAAAATGAATAAAATCAGCATGCCATGAAGACGTGTCTGGATGGAATAATTGAATATATTAAAGCTTGCAAAATATATAGATATAAACTTGCACCTCAAGATTTGCTTTGAATTTGGTAAAGTAGCCTACAAACAAAAACCTCTGCAGCCTGTCTAGATGAATTGTAGAGCTAATTCAGATTGCCCAACAACAGTGGTATACATTTTTTAGTGCAGTTTGATTGAAACAAAACAGAGTTGATGTCACCAAACAACCAATGTTTGACAGTAATTCAGATATCAACAGACGCCAATATATTATTGGTCAGTAGCATTTCTGTGGACGAGTCTTAGAATCAGTCAATTATGTGGTGAGCAAATCACCAAACTTCACTAAATGGATGAACCAATGGGTGGCAGGCAATGGAAACCTGTACTATGCATGATTCTTTTCCCAGAAAGTTTATAATTTCACAGCTATCATAGCGAAAATGACCTAATAATAAGCTGTTCTTGCAGACTTTACCATAGCTCATATTATTGTACCATGGCAGCTAGTTCAAAAAAGAATATGTTGAAGGCATCACCACAAATTCCAAACACTACACAGCCATAATTACAGAATGTAGTTTCTGTGATTTTCTAACAAGCTGAATGACAATGCACCAACAGAATAGGTGTCACATTTAATAACTGAAACTATGAAAATTCTTCTCCAAGAAAAGAACAAATAGCACAGCTCTAAAAGCACCAATGACAGCTGCAAAAACACACTTAAGTGTTGACACCCTTTACTGCAATAATAGCATTTTCTCATATTACCCACCCCTAAATTATTTGACCTGATGCTAACTAGGTCTGAATAGTTATGCAACCAGTATTTTTCAGTTTATTACTGTGATTAGTGTTGAAATAAAAGTACAGAACAATGCATGTTTACAAACATTTGTCGATTAAAAATGCATCCTGAGCATCCTTATATAATGTTTACAGGAATTTAAAGGATCTGGCTATGGTAGTCCATCAATCTATTTATAGATTTATTGCCATCAATCTATTTATTGGGTTGTAGCAAAATGTAGTAAAATGTTTTTTCTCCTCCCAACTAAGATTTTACTCTATATTCCATACACTTCATGAGTTCCATGCAAAGCAAGGCAATCTACATAGAGATCTTTACTTAAGTAAGCTTACAAAAGTAATTACAAAAGATACCCAACAAAGGGGTCTTGCATGGACACATACCCGTATGGGTTAGGCTGTGTCTTTGCAGATGGTAACGCTGAAAAAACTTCATGTCACACATGGAACAAGCATACGGCTTCACCCCTAAACACACAGAGCACCATTGTGTTAAGCTTTAGTAAACAATAAAAACGTGGCTACGTATCGTTAATACCACATTGCCCCCGTTTTCAAATCACCACATCCAAACTCGAGTTTGTTGCAGCCAGACCATCAATGGAGAGGACAGACAAATGTGGCACATGAAATTAAGACTCAGGCGCATTGTTGCCAACTGTCTGACCCGGTACTTGTCATCTGAGAAGGAGGGGAGGAAAGGGGGATGGGGTTGGCCATTGGGACACAGCGTGTTTCTAATTGGATGTCAGTATTGCTCATCAACTCCCACTTGTTGAAATGCAATTAAAAGCCAGATGCCAGCCAGTGGAAAGTTGGCCATGCAGGTCCTGCTTTTTCTTGTTCAAGAGATTGTTGAAGCTATAATGAAAACCCATCCTGACTTTATCAGTCATCTGCCGAGGATGAAAAAAATCCCTCGTCCATTGTTCTAAACAAGTTGGCAACAGTGCTAAGCTGCGCATCTGTGTGGCCAGTTGCAAGAGTGCAAGTTGTAAGTAGAGACGACCCATACCCGTATGAGTGAGGCTGTGTCTCTGCAGGTGGTAACGTTGGAAAAAACGCCTGTCACACATGGAGCAAGCGTAGGGCTTCACCCCTAAACGCACAGAGCAAATAATTAGCTCACAATGAGGATCAAAATCATCAAAGCACATTTTATCCAACACGCCTGTAGGTCACTTTGACAGGCACTGACATGAAGTAGCATGCTCCTTTATCATTGCTTAACACTTGAACAAACCAGACAAGAGTTATCCACAATATTTTCAACTATGCTTCTTTGTGGAAAATGATGGGCCAAACTTTTGGTCTTAAAACAAAAGGTGCAACCATTTTTTACTTTTACCAAAGAAAGTAGTTTGTCTTGATGCACTCCTGTCAGTCTTTGATCTATAGCATAGCTATTGGTCGACAACTAATTAAAAAATACACGTTGCTTAGTTACATCAGCATATTTACAACCAATATTATTGGCCACTTTTAACCCAAAAGACAGCACTGTGGAAAATGTATCAGCCATCAATAACCAAAATGTTAAAAATAGGTTTACTAGGAAAGAACAGTATATTTAAAGTTTTTTTTTATATGCAAGGTCTCTTGCTGATGAAAACTTATTCTTTATACAATTTACATAAACATTTTACATTCACTTACATTTTAGTATGCAAGTTCATGAAATACACATATGAATGCTTAAAAAAGTGTACCATATAGCAGCAATGAAGCAATATGTCCATGCATCCCAAATATGAGAAAAGAGAGGAACATAAATAGTAGCACCAGAACACTTACAATGTGTGTTGTTGTGCTAGATTAGATATGTTGCTTTGGACCAGTGTCTTCACAAGCATATTGTGGTGATTAACAGTTTGTAAACCTTCTAGAAGTTTCTATATTTCGGCCTAGAATTGACCTAAAATGTTATCAGGTTGTCACACAAGTCCAAATGAAACAAATGATAAACAATAAGACCATCCTGTGAGTGGCAAAATATGCAAACCTTTAGGATTATCAGAACATTTGAAACTGAAATTTGAGTTAGGTGTTGTCAATCAATGGGATCACAATCAAGTGTGAGTGGGCACTTTACTAGATCCATGCTCTTTAAAGAAAACAAAGTTTATCAAACGTTCACATTTATGCAAATGGCACAAACAGGAGATTTCTGAGGACCTGAGGGGAAAGGGGAAGAAGCTGTTGTAGCTCATCAGGCTGGAAAAGGTTATAAAACAACCTTTAAAGAGTTTGGACTCACCAAACCACAGTGAGACTGTGTATAAATGGAGAAAATTCAAGACTATCATTGCCCTCCTAAGGGACAACCAACAAAACACACACCAAGAGCAAGGCATGTAATTGTGAGGTCACAAAGGAACCCAAGGTAACTTCTAAGCAATTAAAGGCCTCTCTGATATTGGCTAAGGTTAATGTTCATGGGTACACCATCAGAACACTGCACAACAAAGGTGTGCATGGCAGGGTGACGGAGAAAGCTGCTGCTCTCCAAACAGCTGCAGCTTTCCAAAAGGAACATTGCTGCCCATCTGCAGTTAGCTAAAGATCACATGGACAAGCCAGCCAGGTCCTTGAGCAACATTTTGTGGACAGGGGAGATCAAAATAGATCTTTTTGGTTTAAATGAGAAGCATTATATTTGGAGAAAGGAAAACACTTAATTCCAGCATAAACAAATGTTCCCTTCTGTGAAATATGGTGGTGGTAGTATCATAGTTTGTGCCCCTTTTGTTACATCTGTGCCATCAATAATGGGGAAATTTCATATAATAAATTCTATCAGCAAATTCTAAAAAGTCAGGCCATCTGTCCATGAGCTGAAAGAATGTGGGACATACACCAAGAAAATGACCCTAAGCATGCTTTGTTCAACATTAATGAATAGAATGGTAAAGCTTCTGGAATGGTCAAGTCAACAGACCTGACCTTAATCCCACAGGACTAATCAACAATTACCATAAAGGTTTTGCTACTCACAGGTATATAACGCAGGATCATTATCCCCCCAAAATGAATAATTTTATGTCATTTGTTTGACTTCGTTCTCTTCTACTTTTAGGCCTTGTATGATAAAGTTTTAGGTCATACCAATACTGAAACATAGAAACTTCTGAATGACAAACACACTTTCACACAGAACTGTAACTCATTAATGCATGTGCTGTCAAATGTTTTGGTTCCTCAAGTTTTCTATACTGATCTTACACAAAGTTAATGATGCAATTCCTCCCTGCCCTCCCCTTCTGGGGCACAGGAATATTGTGGATACTCTGTAAAATACTGGCCCATTAAACACTTTTTATCTATATTCTTAGCAAACACAAAGTATGATATTTGCAAATAATATAATACCATAACCATAGCCATTACCCCATAAGTTTTTGGGAGACAGCCATATTTGGTAATTAGTTTATTTACCTATTGCCAAAGAATGACAAAAGACAAAAGAAAGGACTGCCTTGGAAATAAAGCAGAAGCCATGCTAAGAAGCGTGGTAAACAGATTGAACAAAAGCAAACTGTGGAAGGTTTTGTGCTGCAAAAGTGGAAAGTGGCAAAATTCCACGGAAAAGCTATGTTCAGAAAGCCAATTGCCCAACCAACTATCACAAAGATGAATAAAAAAGTTATGTGGTGCTTTGGTGCAGTCGGCTGCAATAGTGCAAGGGGCAAGGGGTTAAGACGAAAGGGGTCATACCCGTGTGAATGAGGCTGTGTCTCTGAAGGTGGTAACGTTGGAAAAACCGCATGTCACACATGGTGCAAGCATACGGTTTCACCCCTGAACGCACAGAGCAAAATGTAAATAAAATGCTTCTGTAAAACAGTCAACCTATTCAGATAATTATGGTGACCACCCATTTGATATGAGGTACAAAGAGCCTGGAAATATCTTGGTTAGGTCCTAAAAGTAGATCTGCTATAGTTACAAGCTATATGCAGTCAGTCCACAAGTTACAAGCAATTAGGCTAATATTGAATATTTAACACCTTGAAGCTTTTGTTCTGTGTAGACGAACACTGTTCTATATTTTTATAGCTATTCAAACATTTAAAAAGCAAAGGCAACTAATCCTGCACTGCAGCAGGCTGTACATGCTCTATTGTAGTTTGTGCATAATTGTTTTTTAAACCACACAAAAAAGTTACAAATAATAAATCAGTTATTTAATTTATCTAAAAAAACAGAACACCCTAAAAGACATGTAAAACATTGAATATTAAAGTTAACTAATGTAATTTTTTGGTGTACAGCATGTTTGGAAACGAAAGCATAAAATATAAAATGGGCTAAAATCAATGTATTTGCTTGGATTGGCACTATAGAACATCACATAATACCCTTGCTTTATTGCCAGTCATATGGCACACTGTGAATATTCTTGTCCAGCATAATGATGTTTCAAGAACAAAGCAAATTTCTTGCCTAAAAGAAGTTAACTTATTTGTTTAGTGACAGTATTGTTTGGGCTTAGCATCACTACTCAACACATTTAAGTATGAAATACTATAAATACCATATATGGTTAAAACCATATATGGTAGGACTTCATCTTTTCACTAAACAGTTTTTTTGTTCATGTTTATGTCTAATATAATGACACATACCAGTATGAGTGAGGCTGTGTCTCTCCAAGTGGTAACGTTGGAAAAACCTCATGTCACACATAGTGCAAGCATATGGCTTCACCCCTAAACGCACAGAGCAGTAGATTTAGCGATCGTCTACACAGAATCAAAAACCTGAATAAAAAAAAGGCTAAACGTTATTGACTGGTAAAGTTATCAGAACATTAAAAGAGGGGTTAGTCATTTAAAGCACAATATGTGTATATGTCTGTTTTAACTTGCTGCATTGCCGTAGAGCAAAAATCATAAAAGCACAATAATGTCCAATATTTTTCAGAGGTCAATGTTAATTTCATCGAATTTGAAGGGTGCGAGGTTTGGCTTGGTCAATGGCTAGAATTAGCATCAATACAGAAGCTTAGCTTTATGCTTTGTCCTAATATCGTCTTCAAAAGCTTAAACGTAACTTTGTCTGGGAATTAACGCAGCATCACAAACACGATATGCGATCCAAGTCAATGACTATTCAAAAACATTTTCTGTCTATTTTTCATTAGCCAATGTTCATTAGTCTGATGAACAAAATTCTGAGCCCCACTGTCCACTTTGGCATAGCCTGGTCGGGTTTTCATTCTAATTATGGATATAACAACATGTATCTCTGGGATATATAATTTAATGCAGTTACTAAACCAATGCAGTATTTTACCATGAGTAAATTAAATGTATGGTTTAGCAGGGAGCAACATAGTGTTGTATTCCACAGAGAAAACTTACTACTAAGATTGGGTAGTATGCAATTTCAGACTCAAGCACACCCCAAAATACAGGTAAACAGAAAATATTGCAAAATAAACCTGTAGATTTCAATCACACTGTAGTCAGAAAAGGATAAAAGAACTGAATACAAGAGTATAAAGGTAGAACCACTGAATGATAACATTTGTGTACAAGGTATAAAAACAAAGCTTTGATATTTGATATTTTAACATTTAAGATCTTGGATTGCTAGATTTCTTTTTAACTATTCAATACTAAATTATTTTTGGGTAATTTGTATTTTTCAGGATCTTAATCTGGAACTTCACTATAATGAGGAATAACAGGTGATTACATTCAACTCTACTCAATCTCATTCCAAAGCGTTTTATACCAATGAATTGCCAAACAAATGTGAAGTCCCAATTTGTGAGGTTTGTGAATGTGGCAGAAATAAATAAAAACTTTACAGAAAAGGTATTGACGGAGGTCTCATACCTGTATGAGTAAGGCTGTGTCTTTCCAAGTGATAACGCTGAATAAATCTCATGTCACATATGGCGCAAGCAAATGGCTTCTCCCCTGTGTGAACAGAAGAGTACAGTGAAGCATACAAAACAAGCAGCTGGCAGAAAACATGTAGTCAGAGGATGTCACTGTAAAAAACCACCTGAGAGGTGGCACATTTTTTTAATTAGTGGCCAGCTTTCACAGAACTCTCTGGAACACAGGAAAACCATTTTAGCACTTATAGATCACAAATTTACAGATATCAAAACAGGCCAATTGCAGAACCAAATGCACAGGGTCCCCAAACAATTGACATATTTATTAATTTTTTTGTAAATGAACAAATTCATTGAATTTTCCTCATTGTCATTACAGTCTTTTGTGGTTACAAAAGCGTTATGCCTACACTGTATTTATGATGGGTCAGAGCTGTAGGCAGTATAAAGGTGCTCTGCACCGTGTTACATGACTAGTGTATGTAACTATAATACAATAAAACTCTCAAAACTAGCAGTTTCTTCAAGATGAATGGACATAATCCACATGGATCACGGGTCTAGGGGTTTAATTAACAATGCACAAGTTTACTTTCGGAATGGGTGAAGGACAAATTCCTTCTCCTTTGCATTAGAATCTTTTTACAGTGCTATAATGGAGAACAAAATCGATCTTGTTTGATCAAACCTAGTGGAAAAGGAACATTTTTCCTTTAAAATTATAGTTAGATCAGTCAATTCTAAAAAACAATTTGAACTGTGCAGAGGATAGGAATTTAGAATCGGCAACATGTAAAATGGTAGAAATACACTGAAGGTGAAATCTGTACCAGTATGAATGAGAATGTGTCTTTTCAGGTGATAACCACTTCTGAAGGCCCCATAGCAGTGATCACAGATGAAATTCTTCTGCACTTTGGAAAGTGGACAGTTCCCATTCTCGTCCACCACAACAGCCTGTGAAAAAAAACAATCAGGCTTAATAGTGATGGTGGAGTATCAGCAACCAATGAGCATCTCTGAAGTGAAATAAAGCAGCATTAAATCCTTTAAACAAGCTATTTAACTGCATGTTGCCACAGGAGAATGTCACTGTAATCAGTTTACGCAGGCTGCTTCAGGCAAAACAATAATCAAAAGAACTTTAATATTAGCCACCTACAAAGCTAAATTCCAACAGTCATTTCTGTCAGCAGTGTTACATATCTAGTCTTCTTATGCTGCATATTTGTGACAATAACTAAAAAATGACAAGTGGCTCACCGGCAGCAGTTAAAACCTATAACTAGGGTTGCAATGGTATGAGATTTTCATGGTATGATAACCGTCTCAGAAAATACCGCGGTGTCAGGGTTATCACGGTATCACAGTTACATATATTATTAAGATACACTAACCCTTAAAAAAATTACAACAAACATTTTTTTTTGTTCAATGAACTATTTATTGTAGAAACCTGGAACTATTGTACACAAAATGTCTCCTTTAAAAAAATAAGCTGTACACGTGTTTATAAAAATACTGCAAAATTAGAGAAACCTAAATCATGGATTTCAGTACAATTATTTAATATCTGATAAACTGAGCCTGGGTCAGTGTCTGATCAACAACTATTGTAAACATCCGTTTTACTGCCAAGCTGGAATATAACCAGATACTGCAGAAAGAGAGGATTTATTTCTGACATGATCCTCACAATAGAGATTTCTATTTTAAGGCTTTCACAACGAGTCTGGTATTAACATATGAAAAACAGGCATGTCAGAATTTGTTGTCCGAAACGAAATGTGGTAGCAAAAAGAAACACCCCTCAAAAACAGGGGAAGAAACATTTACCTGATGAATTTTAATGTTGCTTTGTGTTTCAGGTTTGAAACATGCTGGAATTTAGGCTAAAATACTTGAAATTGTAACTACTTCGTTTCACAACAAATAGCTGTCTGACTGAACAGTTCACCTGTATTACGTTAACAAATACAAGCCTCTTGTAATTCCAGGATGAAACATGAGAACGTGACGACGTTAAGATTGGGCGTTTTGAAAATAAACAACCATTAAATAATGTGATAAAGTGAATTATTTCGAATTGTTTCGAGTATAAGTATAAATATTTAACTTAATTAGGTGCTGGGAAATATTGAAATGGACCTTGAAAGTGACCTACAAGTGCTTGAATTCCACCTCGTAAAGGTGTAGGCTATGAACCCGGCAAACATGCCTTTGTTCATTGCACTGAGGCGCAGCGTGAGGTGCACAAGGCCCTTGCGCAGGCTGGCTTGCCTTTTACCGGTAATAAGCAAATGCACACGGTATGATAACCGTGCATTTTAATACCATGGTATACCGTGAAACCGGTTACCGCTGCAACCCTACCTATAACCAAGAACTGATCATGGTTACACAAATACAATTTATATGAATATTTTGTCCATAGTGCTGAACATTATTTCAGTGCTTGGTACTATTGAAAGAACTGTCAGTGTCTTTTGGGTGCTGCATTTTAGTATGTTGCCAAAGAAACCTGGTAAACCTAAAAGTCTGCTAATTTCAGTCTGGTTTTCAAGATAGACATAGCACTGAAACTGCCCTGGAGCTTAAGAATGATCTTGTCAGCAGGCTGAGGGGCTTTTATCATTCTTATTTTGTTGGATCTTAGTGCTGCCTTTTTCACAAAATATGGTTTTGTATTATCTGAAACTGTGCTTACTTGGATTAAGTCTTACCTTTCCTACCATTTAGTTCTTGGTAGGTAGTAACAAATCTCAAACTACAGGTTTGCGAATATGTCCCTCAAGGATCTATGCTCTGTTAGTTCTCACTCCGCTGCAGCCTCTCAAACTTAAATCAATCACTGAGGGCATTTTCATGTAGAGCACCAATTATAAAATGTTCTACCTGACCTTATTAAACATTCTGAAACATTAATTAAAAGTGTCCATTTACTTGGTCCTTCAGTTTCATTTAAATATTTAATAATAATGAATTTTTTCTTTAACAATTCCTAATGTTTTTTTCAGATTTATCTTCCAAATGTGCATCCCCCCATTATGTTAATTATTAATCAAAACAGACACTTGTCTGTTTTTTCCCTGCTTTTTAGAACTTTGCATTTTAATTTGTGCTACTCAATGAATAACCTTACTGAGTAAGTAATTCAAAAAATATCTAAAGGAAACAACCTAATAGCATGACAGTACTGAAAATAATGCAGCAAAGTGTGTCCATAGTATTGGGTCTTGTCTGCCATCACTGCTTCAGTACGTCATTGAATGGAAGGGCTAAGAAATTAAATCAGTTTTTACTGAATGTAAATCTTTATACAGTATTGTCAATCATATATATATCAATATACAAAATAATTCAGTGTTTTATCCATGGTTCATTTAAGGAACGTTGCACTGTAATTGCCATCATCACAATGTAATTATGCTAATTAAATAGGATGGACTACAGATCCAAAACAATAAGTGAAACTAATAAAATATTTATACTGTAGTTTTACAGTATAAAAAATCTAATGTAATTTCAATAGTAGGCACTGAAACCAAACAGCAAAAATACGAACCGACAGGCCATGGCTATTTGTCCTCAGCTGACTGAAGACCTTAAAGCACTGACACAACATGAGACCAATATATATAAACCATTCCCTTGTACTTAAGATACCGACTGGAGACTCATTGTCATCTAAACAATCATTTCTGCTCACTAGACAGCCAACGCAATGCAAATATCTATTTTTTTAAAGTATACCTGGTGTGATCACACTAGTGTCTTTAAAAAGAAACTATCAAAAGTAGGGTTTTTATTGCATCCAAATTCAACTAATCACAGAACAGTTGCCTTTCTTTTAAACACAATAACTGGTATTGTGCTCCTAATCCTCCCCTCTGTCTTTTCTTTTCAGAGAACCCCACCCCCACCCTTCCCCCACACCCAAACTAACCACCTCCTCCCCCCATACCAACAGAAATGTGAAGGGAGTCTGGTATGCACTGACCCACACACTACTGTCTATGTGCAATACTGGTTCATGAATTAATCTCTGAAAAAGAAAAAAACTACTTCTAGATATGTTTGTAACAATACAGACACACACAACCCAATAAGAAATTCAGAAGCATGTGTTCACACAAACCATAGTGAGGTACAGAGGCAAGCTGAAAATGTAAAACCACAGAATTGACACCAAGTCACACACGCACACACAAACACACTCCTCCCCCTCCTCTCCACACCCCTTCTTCAAACACTGACCTTCCCTCCTTTCCCGTCCTGCTCCCTGACTTTACAGGGCGTTCCCGACTTCCTGTTCTTTTTCTTCAGCTGCATGTCCTCATTGGGTGCCATTTCCTTCTCATCCAGCAACCGGGGCGCGTGGAAATCTCCTTCTTTTCGGAGAAGCTGTGCATACACATGCACAGAAAAACAACATTTAAAATCCAACTGCATTTATTATTAAAGGGTACACTGCTACAGGTCTATAATTTAGAAATATTTCCGGTCTCCACTAAATAATACAAACAAAATATAGAATTTAAGTAAATGCATATTCATATAACCAACATCTGATGCTGTGTGTAACTTCATTGACATTGCATTAATTACAACCCCAATATTGTTTGGCTTGGTTCAGGAATACACCATTTCCCAGTTTGATTCATAACCCTTTGAATCCCCTTTCTCCTAACCAGTGGAGGACAGCTCATTCCCGTTGGCAAGACCATGTGTCCTTGAGGACCGCGGTCCTGAAGATCCCTCTGACCCGAACCATGGCCTGGAGGTGGACCCAGTGGTGACATCATTTTCTTGGGCGCAGCCATGGAGCTGGCTTGCATCAGGGCCATGCTGGAAAGAACTGCTTCACAACCGAGCAGCCCCGCCTCAAAGAGATGTTGCAGACAGACTTTAGTCATACACAGCATAAACTGAGTACTTCGGAAGGGTTGTTGTCACACCAAGAAATCTGGGAATATAAGAGCTAAATGCAAAAGGACAAGCCTGAATCTGCACAGCCTCAACATGTAGGCCAAGAACTGAGCAAATTATGTTTTTTCTTGAATCTCCATATATAAAGACAGAATGAAGAATTGTGGGAAAACAAAAAATCTGGGATTTGACCATGAGGAGACTGACCCATTTCATATGGTCACGGACCGAGCTGCTTGGTATGTGTGACATCACCGTGGACACCGGATGAGAGAGGGTGGGGAAAGGGGTGGGGACAAGGTGGCCAGAAGAGATGTCACTCAGGATGGTGCGCTAGACAATAGGTCACACCTATTCCTATCATCTGGCACTTGTTTCTGTCCTTTTGAGGGGCGGTAGGGGTTGGATACAGAACAGAAAGATGGAGGAATAAATATTGTAAAATCACATAGCAAAATGTTTTAAATTACAAAATTTGTAACATATCACCACTTCCATTTTACCTACCCATTTGGAAGGATTTACAAAACTAATTAGATCCATTCACAGCAAAAACAGCTCATCATTCATCAAATGCTAAATATATGTAGTATACAATTTTACTTATCTTAAAAGAGGATAAATTTGATTTTGAAATGCAATTTAAATATCCACTCAATCAGACTTCCTGCAGATTATTCATTGTTAGTTGATGTTCTCCTACCATGTACTCATAAATCAACTTATTTTATTATGAACTTATTTTATTCTGTGTGAGCTTAAAAAGTTTTAAATATATACTACTAGCAATTCTGAACCACAATGAATAGATACCATTTCTGGGAAATTAAGCATCTTATGGTCACCAAATACATGAAAGGTTCTGTAAACATGTTTCTCCCAATTTCTTCTGATTATCAATAACACAAACATTCCACATATCTAGCATTTCCTCTAAAAATAAAAACACTGCACAACATCTATGGAAACATCAGATAAGCACGCATCTAGCCTAAACATCAGAAACACAGCTGCATGTGACATCTGTTCAGGAGCAGCATCATGCTTTCCTGAGATCTTAAGTGCCTACTACACACAGGTCAGCATGTTCTATATTGCCACAGGATGTTAGGACTGAAATGGGAACTGCAAATCTATGTAAACGCACCCCAATCCTAATTTTAAGCAGCTGGCTCTTTACCTTACCACTAATCATGGTGAAGCAGTACATCATGTATTGCCTTAAATAAATTGTTTAATTCAGTCTCAATCTAGCAAGAGGAGTATTTTACCTCCACTTCGGTATGTACAAATGTAAAATGCAGAAGAAATAGCAGCCCCTAATAAAGCATGTCAAGACATACGTTTAAAAAACAACGTCAAACGAGATACACAACACTTAAAATGAGTCCGTATCCCCATTCCAGACATACGAACGTCTAATTTGAAAGATGTGCAAGTAGGACATGGCTTTCTAAGACTAATAAAATACCAGACGCAATATATATTCTCAACTCCAAACAAGCCGTGCATTATCTTGCATATAATGCTGAGTAAAGGAATTAACTACAGAAACAATGCACTGCACAGCGTAGGCTGTAGTGTAGGCTAGCCAGCTTAGCTATCGATGGCTAACTAGGGCTATACAGACGTTGGGCTAACATATAAGCGTGTTAGCTAGCGGTTTACTTTATTCAACCCGTATATCTTAGAAACGAGAAATATTATACTAATCTCGTGTATATCCACCTACAAATATTTTGCTAGTTAGTCATTGTGTAAAGTAGTCCCCTAACTAAGTTAAATCTGCAATTAACTTACTACCTTGCTAGTTAATAAATGCTAACTAACGCTTAGTTAGCTGATTTAACGAATGAAATTATTCAGACCACTTAGAAACACACATTGGCGGGAAGTGAAAATATAACCAGCTAAATAAATGTTATATATAAATATACCCATGTGCTTAACTAACCAATTGCCGTTACCACAATCATATCTACTGGATAACATGTTGAGGTGATTGTTGCAGCTAACGCTTGATGGATGCGTAGCAGCGAGCTATCTAAATAACTAGCTACAAAAGCTAACTGGCTAGCATACGTCGGCCGCTAACATTAGCTAGCTAGCAAACTCAACTCCCGTCGGAAACAATTCGTGTGGGTCAGTGAAAATTTTCATTGCGTAGATTGTACGTTTGCACACGAACATTACCTCCTGTGTAAACCAGATTTAACAAAAACACATTTAACTAGATGCACACTACATTGCGTTTACCGATTACTCCTCGTACCTCGTGAGATTTCGTTCTTTATCAGACCGTCCACATCAGCTAGCTAGCTAGCCTTAGTTTACAAACACAGGAAACACCACAGGAAGTGTTCCCCCAGAAAGCCCGCTGTATAGGACTGAACCAAAATACTCCGACAGTGTTGTTACTGTTTTTAAAAAGCTGTTGTACTTCCGTTATCAACACTCGGTTTACTGTGTATTGTTTAGATATGTATTGAGACTATTTCCTTCTTTTGCTTAGTATATAAGCTGTAAATATCCCTATAAATTCACCAGACGTGGCTATGAATCAGAAGTATGTACCCCACCTTTGTAAAATACAGCAGTAGGCCTAATTCAACACCAATTCAAGAATCATATGTATCCGTAAGAAATTCTATTTATTTACTTTTAAAATATTAAATGATATTTAATTATTGTGCCATTCAAGTGATATAGCTAAAACATAGTCCCTGGTGCTTGCCAAAAGAGGAGTTAAGACTTTAGGTCAGATTTTAGGTCATATAGAAATTTGTTTAGAGGTTATTCAAAGAACATCTAAATTCACCCTTTACACAAGTCTCCCAACAATCTGCTATACCAGACAATATTTACTATCCACTGAGATTGATTTGATTGTGTGATCTTTATATAGTACCTAGTACCTTTACATAGGCCTAGCAGCAAATTACTCATGCTCAAAAATATAGCTCAATACATAAATATCAAAAACCAGCCATAGAATTATACATACATGGTAACACATGGTACAAATCTGCTTGGCACCTGATACTTAACTCATACTTTCAAGATTCCTCAGTGCCAATAAAGTAGTGCATAAAAACATAAATTGCTGTAGTCTGCCACCTGTAGTTCTGACCAGTCTGTAATGACAAGTGTGCCTGATTGCTTTTAAACTCATACGCCACATCCTAAAATTCAGATTTAACAAGTTTGCTATTTCACTGCAGATGCAATATTGCAAAACCTTTTACTGCAATATTTTTTTCAAAATAATTCCAGTCATATTTGGTTGAATTTAAGTTACTAGTGTATAGGTATAATGTTTTGTGCATCAATTTTAAAATACACTAATTTGTGAAGAAAATGCTTTTTTTCTTCTTAGACACACAATTCTTATTCTATTTAAAAGCAGAATTAATCTTATTTTCTTTAATTTCATTAATTTATTTAATCTTACATTTTTGTTGTTATTATTGTTTCTTTGGAGTCTTAAGAAGGCTTACCCATGTCGCTGGATACTGGTAGATCTTTACCACTGCATCACTGAGTGCATACTGAGAAACTACATCACAATGTGGTATTGCAATTGCTCCACATCTGACTGTAAACCACTGTCGCAAGTGGAAAACTGCCCAACGCCTCACATGCCCCCAGTTACCTACCACTGAGAACATTAATCACAAGCACTGCCTGTGGAGTACAAGAATCATCAAAGACATTTCTCTTCCTAACTATGGACTTTTAACCCAACTTCCATCTGGCAGGTGTTACTGGAGCGTCTGCTCTCCGCAGGCTCAGGAAGAGTTTCTTCCCTGAGGCTGTAACCCTGCTAAACTCCACAGTGCCACCTTATATGACTCATTGCACTCACTGCTCTGTTAATGTACAGTCGTGGCCAAGATTTTTGAAAATGGCACATTAATTTTGGTTTGGAGGATGTTTGATACCTACCATTCCTTATTCATGGCAGTGTTCTTAGGCAGAATTTTGTCTGGTAGGTTCCCCACTAGATATTGGTGGGGACGTGTTTCTTCCATCCATGCTAACTCTACTACCTTGCATTGCAACCCCTTAGCAAAAAGAAGTTTATTCAAGTGTACTATGAGTATACTTTTTTTAACTAGAAATGTTCCAATTTAGTTCGAAAAAGTATTAAATTGGTATACTTTCTAGTCAACTTAAAGTATATGGTCTGTGTATATATATATATATATATATATATATATATAAAACATTAGCATGTAGCCATACATGTAACTGCAAATGCAACATTCAGCATTTTTTGCATATAAAGTGCAGGAAAGTAATAGCAATGCTGTGGTAACAATAGAAAAACATAGATGTGCATAGATAGCAAAAAGGTAGTATACTTAAAGTTAATTTTGTTAAGTATACAAGTGTGTATATATATATATATATATATATATATATATATATATATATATATATATATATATATATATATACACACACTTGTATACTTAACAAAATTAACTTTAAGTATACTACCTTTTTGCTATCTATGCACATCTATGTTTTTCTATTGTTACCACAGCATTGCTATTACTTTCCTGCACTTTATATGCAAAAAATGCTGAATGTTGCATTTGCAGTTACATGTATGGCTACATGCTAATGTGGTAACATCATTAACTCTGTAATTGCTATGCCTCTGAATTGTATCTAGCTTTGAAATTTGGATTCCAGCTCTAATTCCAACTGATCCAAATACAAATATGATATAGCAGGATAAAATTGACAGGGTATAACTGATATGAATCTTTCTATACACATGACAAATGCTCAAGGCAGTTTATAAAAACAAGAATTCACATACTGCAAAGAAATCACAGTAGCAGAGAGCAATGAAGCCATGGTAACAGTATAGCAATATTGTGTAGAAGAACATTACAGCTTTTAGGAAATAAGCTGTTGCTGATGCAAAGTAAATAAAGAGAAAGAGAGAAAGGTTGTGCACAGCAATTTTCACTATCTACAGCAGGTTTTTGTTGTATGATGCCGCAGACATTGAGGAGTGAAGAGGCGGACACAAATGCTGAGAAAAGTGGGATTTAATAAAGGGTATTTCGAAATCAGGCTCATACAAACCTGCTTGGGTCAGATCAGAGAGGAAGTTTGAAAATGAAGCATAGCCAACACGCAAATACATATTTAAACACAAAAGCACAAACTGTAAAATGACACCAAAGATAACACTAAACATATCAAACCATATCAAAACATAGGGTTTAAATAAACCAGACTAAACACAGAACACCTGAATACAATAATGAAGGGGCCGGGTTACAAACTACTACTCTACCTTACACTATTTAATTAACAGTTGTACATATTTTACTATTGACCAGTCAAAATGTCTTCAGGTGTTTTCTTTCTCTCAAATTAATTTACACAAAGGTGTAAAGAAATCCAGCTGCACACAGCCATTATAAATCACAACAGCTAAACACATTTGGATTGACGTTTTACTATAACGGTTTAGAGGATATACAGCCATCAGAAATGGTGAGCTGTGTGCTGTTAGCTCAGTGGCGTCCTCCATGACAGGAAGAGGAAGGATAGTGAAGACATGGGCAGACAGTGTAGGTGACAAGACAGCAAGTTTAACAGGAGACAGGGAAACCCTGGAAGAACCCACAGAAACAGAAGCTACATGGCTCCCAAGGCTCACATGAACTTTAGGACGCTTGCATTGCCACCCTAGGGAGTTCCATAAAATGCATTTCTGTGTATTCATTCATCCATATCTCTGCTTCCTGATCACTCCTCCCTGTAGCCATGATCCAGATGGGCATACTCATGGCAGTTACCTGGGGTCTTGTCACAAAAGCTAGTTGAAACTGAAAGGAACTAAGATGGCCTTGTACCTGTAGCACCAGTGGTTTACCATCTCTGGCTTGGAGGTGTGAAGACATGGTTAACTCAGACTGTAGAAAGAGTGTTGTTCAAGCCAGAGTCTCTCTCGCTGTGTCCTTAGAGGGCTGGTTACACTAACGCATAGAGAGCATGAGGCAGATGCATGTGCTGAAGTGCTAAATTTATTCAGTGTAAATTCAGTATCTCAGTCATAAAAATGGTCCATGATCAAAGAGCCAACACAGAAAATCCAGAAAACAAACATACAAAAACACAGAGGCAACAGATTAAACAATAATTAACAACACTGACTAGGATTAACAAATACCAGCAACAAGAAAACATGGGTTTTACATACACACAAGTTAATAGGAAAAAAAAACTAGCATCAAGTGAAAACAATAACAAATAACTAAAGTAAGCCTATAACCACTGAAAACAAAACATCAAAATGCAAGGAAAAGAAAACAAGGAAGAAAACCAAAATACAGGTGACTATAGAAACGCTGAAGCTAGGGAGGGGCAAGCATGACACAGTAAACCATGATGCAGGCAGCACAGAGGAAGGTAGAGGCACAGGAATGCTCAGAGACTCGTTATTCTCCATATCAAGCTTGTAGGTCAAATAAAGAAGCTGACATGATGGCAATAACAACCAGGAGCGGACTGGGGGGGGAAAGTGGCCTGGGAGTTCCTGACAGACTGGCCCACTATATATATATATATATATATATATATATATATATATATATATATATATATATATATATATATATATATATATATATATATATATACAGGGCCGGAGTGGGCCACTTTTTCAGCCCGGGAGTTTCATGCCCAAATTCGGCCCAAACTAGAGATTGACATGAGCCGGCCCATCGGGAATCCTCCCGAATCTCCCGATTAGCCACTCCGGCTCTGTATATATATATATATATCTGTATGTGTGTGTGTATATGATGGCTTTTATTGTCATATGGACAATATTAATTCCGGCAATAATATGATTACAAAGCCACATAGTGGCTTTTAAATAGTCCATCATAAGACCACCAAACAAGTTGTTTTATGCAAAGTGCATCCTAAAGAACAACCTACAACTCTAACGTGAGTATTTCTACCTCTTACCTATTTGTGGTGGTTAGTTTTAATCTAAGAATTTCAATAGCTTTAAAAAAAACAACATTGCGCAGTGCTCTGGAACCTTTAAGACCACCACTCGCGTCCGTGTTAACCGTGTTAAGGTAATTTGTAGATGGTGCCTTAGACGTTGCAGAGGCGACAGCAGTACATTTAAAATAACATGTTATCTACAATTTAAACTGCTGTATGTTTTTGTAGTCTGGCCCGGATTTTCTGGGACAAGTTGATTTTTTTCTGATCTCGTTGCATACTGTCAGCCCGCATCAGCTGGCCCAGTCCGCGGCTGCGCGCTGAGCAGGTTTGCCTGACTGGAGCGGGGAAGAGGTGATAGACACAGTTAAACAGCAGCATGACTACGGGCCAGGGCCGCAGTGCGTGGTAATGGCTCCTCTATGGGCTAAGTTAAACCACCGGCGGCCAGCGGCCCACTAACCCATCGGCCCACCGGGGAAATTCCCGGTAGTAATGTATGCCAGTCTGCCCCTGATAACAACTCAAAGTGCTGATAGGTGCTATTGACAATGAAAACAGGCAAGCAGGAGCAACTTTGAATCTGCAGGTTTAAATATAAATCTGCAGGCACAGGTGTAGGTGGTAACTAATAAATAGGTGATTGAGAGCAGGGTGACCTGCCCATGGTGTACTCTGCCTTTGCCCGATGATGCTGGGATTGGCTCCAGCCCCAACTGCAATGCAACAGCTCCAACTGCTCCAAAGTGTGATTGCAGTTTGATGCTACCAAAATATTTGTGAATATAGTAAGAGATGCAGTAACAATATTTAAGAGAAGCAACAGACAAACTGTACCTTCCACACCAGTCCTGAATGATGAGAAGGTTGCCAAGGAGCCATGGCTGTTGCCACAGCAGTGCTGGGAAATTTTCCTTGAACAGTCTAAGTCTCTAATTCAATTAATTTCATTCACTGGAACAGTAAAGGTGTTTCTTGGCCCATGTCCTGTACTGTGTTGTCAATGTCAGTTGGAGTCTGAATTAATGTTTATTCCATCACCAGCACAGCCGTAATTGGAACTGCAGCTGGGACTGCTGGCATTTCCTGTTGATGGTTGCTGGTAGTGGGTTAAGTATCCACACTGGTACCTGTATAATAGTGTACAATATAATGGTATTGGGTATTTCGTTTTGTTTTGCTGTTTGGTTGTCACTGCAGCCTAATTAATCACCTCTTCTTTTAGTTCTCTTTCCTTCTGTACTTGCACAGTGCATTTTTGTGCTTTCTTTCACATATTCTTCTTTCTGTATCTTTACATATGATGTATAATATGATCTTTGAAACTTTGCCACTCCCTGTTATTCAGATCCACAACATTCCCCATGTGTTTCCTGAGGCAGCTCCTCTTCTACACCATCTGGAATAGTCTTCGGTTGGTTTCACTCTGGTTCCATGATGATACTATTTCTTCCTTTGTAACTTCAGTTCCATGCTCTCCAACTGACTGATGGAAATTATTGTCTAAAAAACAACCCATATCTTGTTTCTATGTATCTAATGAAGATTCTTCCAGTCTTGTTTATAAATATTGAATTTTTCAAGCAGCACATGTAAATCCATTACCAAGGCACCCATGTACTTTATATAATGGGGGACACCCTATAATATGATTTCTCTGTGTTATTTGTGTAGACCGTCTCAGTAGTTTTTCTTCACTTTCCCTTTGGTCTTCCTCAAAGGCCATAAACTCTTCTTCCCGTTTGAAGTAGAGTATATTTCCTGACTTTCTTCTACCCCATCTTATCCTTTTGTATCTTTACCATTTCTTCTGCTATTGCTTCCAATTCCTGTTAATGTCTTTCTCTTACTTGTTGTCTGTGATTTACCTGTTCTTCATAGTGATCATTCATAATTTTATATATCTTCATATATTTAAATTGTTTTGGAAAAAAGGTCTTCACCATGCCTGTTTTTCCAGTTCTATCATCACTTATCCTGAAATCCATGTAGAGTCAGCTCATCTTATCTCTCATCTCTGACCTTACTTCTTGTCTCAACACATCTTCCTAGCCTGCAGTGTTTATGTGCCTTGTCTACTACCCTACTTGCCCTATCATGGCTTCTGGAGTAGTCAGTAAGCCTAGGTGCTCTTGGCCAGGGTGTTTGGCTTGGGTCCAAATAGGGATTTCTTCCACTGTTGGTCTTCCACTAACTTCTTCCTCTATTTCTTCCACCACCAACATTGATTGGATACATAATTGGAGCTGTAGTTGGGACTGTTGACATTTTCTGCTGATAGTTGCTAGTTGCATGTTCTCCCTGTGCCTGTGTGGGTTTCCTCCGGGTACTCCGGTTTCCTCCCACAGTCCAAAGACATGCGTGTTAGGTTGATTGATCATGCTAAATTGCCCGTAGGTGTGAGTGCGTGCGTGTGTGTTAGCCATGCGGTGGACTGGCGACCTACCCATGGTGTACCCTGCCTTCGCCCGGAGATGTTGGGATTGGCTCCAGCCCCCCCGTGACCCCGACTAGCGGGATTAAGCGGTTCAGATAATGGATGGATGGATGGATAGTTGCTAGGGGTGGGGACTGGATAAGTGACCACTGTTGCCTGTATAATAGTGTTATGTGATTGGGGCAATAATGTTGTAGCATTTGGGAGTTTATTTTATTGTTTGGTTGTCACTGCAGCCTGATCTTTTTGCATAACTGTCTTCTCCTTGAAGCGTTGAACCTTATCTCTCAACTTTGATCATAGTTTTTGTTTCAACATGTAAGTGGTAAAAGTCACCAATATTGACAGAAATAGAAATCAGAAACACCATCTGCTTAACAGCACCACTGCTTAGAGGATGGGTAAAAACACCTAAACATAGTTTTATACTTTCTATGTACTCAATTGGATTGATGTTATTTTTCCAAATGGTGAAATTAATCGGTAGTGTTTCTGGACTTTGTTTGTACTGCATGTTGGCATATTTTGTACTTTTGGCTTAATTGCGCTCGATTGGACTTAAGAAATACACTTCCATACAATGGACACGAGGTTTCCTTTCTTTGTGATCATCTTCATTTTTTTCTCTTGAGTCTCTCTCCACTGGTCATCATGACAAACACTGTGGCAAACACTGGTTACGTGTTTGAGGTTGATGTCTGCTCCAGAGCACATTGTAGCAGATCTCTCATCGTGAATTGCCCACTTTTCTCTTCTGGTTGTCACGCTACAGCCCCGAACCCCTCCCTTCGGGCGTGTGTTAATGTAGTCCATGTCTTTATATGTATGTCCGTGGGTGTGGCTGGGTGTGTGTGTGTGTGTGTGTTCACTTGTCTCTTGTGTGTTTCATGCGGCGCTTGTTAGGCTACATGTATATAGTTTGTGTGTTTGTATCGTTTGGTGCTCGTCTTTAATGTGAAAACTGTTCTGTGTTAGACTGTTGTTTCAGCACGCTATGAGCGTGCACTGTGTTAAGCCATATTGACTGTTGTTTCGACATGCTGTGAACGTGTCCTGCGTCAATCCAAATAAAACGTAGCCTTGTGAACGCACCTCGTCTTCGCATCCTCGACTCCCTCGCGCCCGTTACACTGGTTCACTCCTCTGTTTATAGTCTAATTATTTATCTTTCAATTGCTTGGCATGCCTTTCAAATGCATAATTCTCTGTGTTGCTTTAAAATTAGTGGTGTCAATTCCAGGTTCAGAGATTCAAAGTCCTCACCAGGATTTTGCTCAAGCTTGCTAGATTTTCTAATTAGCAATCCAGGTAAAATTAGTGGAATCAACACAATCCAGGAAGCCTGAGCAAAATCCTGGTGAGGACTTTTAATCTTTGAAACTGGAATTGACACCTCTATTTTAAATGTTTCATTACAATCAGTGGCGGCTGGTGCAAAAAAAATTGAGGGGGGCGAAAAAAAATGAAAAACAAATAAAACAGTCTTAGTGCTCTTTATTTATTTGAACATGAATTTTGCCCTCCTTTCCTTCTGGCTTGCAAATTTCTCTATTACATTTGTATTAAAGTCAGTCATCAAAACGGATTTTTTTCTCATTTTGTAAAAGATGCTGCTCTAACCTGTAGCTATTCAACGTGAACCGAGTTAACGAACCGCAGATGACTGACACTACCAACAAGAGTGGCGGTGTCTAACAAGAGTGGGAGTGTCCGGGGCGCAGAGAGCTGCGCCCCGTGGAAAATCTGAAACCGACCAATTAAATGGCAGCCTCACATCACGTGCTTGGCAAAAGTTTACGCATCTACATTGACTCCCATTAGACCGGAGCCCCAACCAGGAAGTGTGCACAATGTAAGCAATTAAATACAATTATGTGTTTACTCTTTTAATGAATTCAAACATGGCTATATTAGACACACAGTGTGACTAAATAATTTCCTCACTATCGCAATTTATAATGAACTTATTTTAATATCGGAACAATATTAAGGGGGCGGCGCCCCAGCGCCCCGTATTGACCAGCCGCCACTGACTACAATTAATCTTATTAATCTGGGAACAAGTAAAAACATGGGCCTCATTACTTTGATAATGTGCTTCTGTGGTACTGATTTCTAGACTCAAAGCTTCCAAATTTGAGTGTAATTTAAGAATTTTATACCATTTCCCTTATCTTAGCCTGTTGGCTAGGTTACATTCACACCAAAACTGTCTCTTCCACGTCCAAATGTTCTTGTCCCTTGTGAAAACATACACCGTGCAGCTTCTTCTGCATTCTGCCTTTTTCTCTCCATGCCAGTAATTCACTTAGTAGCCTATATATAAATAACATATTATACTTACGTTTGACTCACAATTATACTGTTTATTACAATTACTATATGTATATATTTGAGGTTTATAAGATTTTTTATACAATTGCTTTTTTCTCAGTGTATACAGGTCTGAAATTCCACCTATGCAGAATTTGGGTCAATATCAATTATGGTTACCTCTATTTTTGCATTCTCTGTTAATTCAGGCCACTTGTTCACAGAATTGATCTGTGCAAGCCAATGGTTTGGGTCCTTGCCAATCGAAGCATCCCCTGTAATACGTGACCATCAGTAATGTTGTGGGTAAATCCCACATTTTGCCACTATGAAAGTTTAAAAATACATACATAATCTCTCCTCCCTGCACATGATAGAGTCTCCCATGGGGCTGACGTTTCTGGTTTATAGTATGCTGTGTGCAATTGCCTGCCACTTCTCACCAGCATGTCACTGGATGGACAAGTTGTATGTTAGTTGTAAACCGGGCTTGGGTTCCTTTAAAGGGGATACATGGATATAACTTCATTCATTCGTTCAATCATACATTAATAAAAATGCAGACCCAAGTATTGTTTGAAGAAAAGAGCAGACCCCATATTTTATTGGAGGTAAGGTTAACACATGTTACCGAGACAACATCCAGAAAATGACACCTTAATACCCAACAAGGAAACAAAAAATAGCTAAAATGGGCCCCTCTCCCTACTTGGGCCCTGGGTAATCAGGTCTACTTTTCCCCACACTAACATGCCCATGCTTGTGGGCACCTGCACCAGGACTCTTTTGCTCAGTACCCAGAGGCCTAGACAGGCCTCTTTTTCTTAGACTGTACTGTAGGTTTCATATGATCAGTGTTTCTTATGCAGTCTTCAAACATTTTTACCTAAATTATCTTTTCTTTTACCTCAAAACCTCAAGCTTCCCCACAACTACCTTTATCTATTGTCACCTCTATTCCTGAGACCCTCCTCTAAGAAGCATCAAACTCCATCTGTGGCATTTCAACCACCACCGGAAATGCAGCTCCACTCTTTACCACATCACCAACCTACCATCATCCTCTGTAGTGGAATAGGACACCTTAGTCTCAAGTAATATGCCACATTTATATTTTTTTGGGCCCATCTGTAACAGTGATGTTGTCAGCGGTACATATTTTCAAAAAAGCTTGGCCCCAGCATGCCTGTAATCTCTCCCATTCAAGTGCTTATCAGAAACAGATCAGAAAAGGGGAGGACATCTCAAATTCTGTAAATGTAGCAAACCTGCATTAAGTAAGATACAAACCACACCATTTGATGCAGAAAACAAAGACTTAGTTCTTAATAATACAAATAGTGTGATTAGCGCTTTAAACAGCAAAAGCAATGACATGCAGACAGGGAATACGACACAAGACAGGGAATACGACACAAGACAAATACTTAAATATGTATCAGACAACAAGCAAAAGGTGCAACATATTATATCATGGGGCTGTACCATGGATCAGGTGCAGGATGGGGAGAGCAAACACACCTAGGACAGAGCACCATCCACCACTGGGCATACAAGCACACACACATTCATGTATGACACACAGTCATTCACTCAGGTAGAATTTGTCAGGGACTGCCAATTTACCCAACCTCCATGTTTTTTTTTTTTCCATGTTACACCAGGGTTGCTAACTCTCACACATTGAGCGTGAGACACACATTTGACCGTTTTCTCACGCACTCACGCCACACTTCCGATATCTCACGCCGAAAAAAAATCTAGTTTATTTATCTCTGATCCACATCTATGATTCAATGAGTTACTAGTTCGCTCTGGCGCCAACCACCGGCGATCGATAGATCGCGATATAACACTTAATTTGTGTCCATTTTACGTTCGCCACCCCCCCTCCCCGGCGACAAGTTATGTTTGCCACCTCCTTTATGTTCAAATCTCACTCCAAGCCTTCTTCAAAAGTTGGCAACCCTGCATACACAGATGTTGTCTCACATTTTTTGTCTTACAAAATGTATTTTTCACCAATTTCCATCCAGTTTTACATCTCCAAAAATTGGAACATCTTTTGTTCATAACTAAAGATGTGTTTTCAAGCATTTTTTATTTAGCATTGTTGCAGGGCTCTCAAGTCTCACGCATTGAGCGTGTGACACACGCATTTGACCGTCTTCACATGCCACACTTCCGATTTCACACGGCGAGAAAAAAAAAATCTAGTTTATTTACCTCCGATCCATATCTATGTCGCCCTCCACTGGCGATTGATCGTGATATACAAACCCCCACCCCGCTCAACAACTTACGTTCGCCACCACCCCCACCCCCCGCTCAACAACTCACGTTCAAAAACTTAAACAACAATTCATGTCTGATCCCATCCTACGTATGCCTGACCTCGATCTTCCATTTATTGTAGAGGTAGACGCGTCTATGGAGTAGGCTCCATCCTGTCCCAACGCTCGGGTACCCCCCAAAAGCTCCATCCCTGTGCCTACTTTTCACATTGCACACTCCTGCAGCAGCGTTTCTGGTGGCCAGGGATGGATCAAGAGGTAGGGAAATGCGTGTCGGCCTGTGGAACATGCACCCGCAAAAGGTCCCTCACTCCAAGCCACCTGGTCTACTGCGTCCCCTTCTAATTCGGTCCAAGCCATGGACCCACGTGGCCCTCGATTTCATCACAGGATTGTCTCCCTCGTGGAGCAATACCGCCATCTTGGTCATTGTAGACAGATTTTCCAAAACTGCTAGATTCCTGGCACTGCCTAAACTCCCCTCATCCCGTGATATGGCATCGGTTTCTCCATAATATAGTAAGGCACCATGGTCTCCTTGTGGATGTAGTGTCCGATAGAGGGCCGCAATTTACAAGTAGTTTCTGGGGGGGCTTTCCGAGATCTGATAGGTGCCAAAGCCAGTCTCTCTTCGGGTTTTCACCCCCAGACCAACGGCCAGATGGAGAGGACCAACCAAGATCTAGAACAGACACTCAGGTGTCTGGTGTACTCTAACCCATCCTCCTAGTCCGACCAGCTTCTTTGGGCTGAATATGCCCATAACACCTTTCCTTTTCTGACACCTTTCATAAGACCTTTCATGGTGTGTACTGGTTGTTGTACACCTGTTCAAGTACTGTTTGATGAAAGTGCAGCCTTTGATATTGTAGACCTTAACATTCTGATAGGTAGCCCTGAGAAGTGAGCTGGATTCTTTGAAATAGTCCTAAAATTATTTCGTTTATTACTGCAAAGCAAGAATTATTTTGTTGAAATAAAAATTTTCTGAAAGAATGCCAGTGACATGTTGTGTCCCCCAAGGTTTGATTCTCTTTCCATCTTTATTTAAAGAATTAAAGTTTATGCTTAGCCAAATCACAAATGACTTTTGCTATCATAGCTATGTAGATGACACCCAGAATTACTTACCCTGTAGCTTTCCCTTCAAGTCTTAGACTGGTTTAGATCGTACCTAACTGGGCGTGATTACTATGTAGCATTAGGTACCTCTTCCTCCACACGTCAAAAAATAACTTGCGGCGTCCCCCAAGGATCATTTCTTGGGCCGTTACTATTCAACCTATATATGCTTCCGTTACCACACATCATTAATAAACATGGTATTAGTTATCATCAATATGCAGATGACACTCAACTTATATTTCACTAGAACCTAAAGCCCTCAAATCAATTTGCTCACTGTTTGACTGCATAGATGATATACAGACATGGATGTCTGACAATTTTCTGCAGTTAAATAAACAGAAGACAGAGGTTCTTGTTCTTGGCAGTGATTCACAAAGGAATGATGTCCAGACTTATTTAAATCAAATGAATCTGAATGTCAGACAATGTGTTAAGAACCTGGGCGTCACCTTTGATAATGAGCTCAGCTTCAAATCACACATCATGACTACCAGAGGTGGGTGAGGTGTTTACTCCGTTACATTTACTCAAGTAACTTTTTGGACAAAAATGTACTTGTAAGAGTAGTTTTAATATGAAAGACTTCTACTTTTACTTGAGTAAATATGTGGTGAGAAAAACGCGACTTTTACTCCGTTACAATCGGATTTGCGCCGCGCGCTACCGTTACTTTCGTTTTATAAATAATTCGTCTTTTCAGTGAGAAGACTGACCAACGTCTCCGCACCTGAGTATGAGTGACCAATCAAATGAAGCCGGTCAGTCACGTGATCACATATGCAAACTTTCTCCACCGTAGCAAGAAAGTATGGTGACAGAAAAACCTCCCGAGCATCCCTGACCTCACATACAGCCAATGTTTATATTACAAACGTATAAAAAGGGCATTTATATAATTCGCTGTCAGTTGTGTCTGCCAAAAGTGTGGACATTTCAGCCTACAAGAACTCAACATCAAATTTGAGGAAACACGATGCAATAAGTTTGCCGTATATACTTTTGTGTAATGCTATATCTCTGAGGTATAACGTTTGTATGATGTAATTATTAAATGTAACACAGTGCAATACTAAAAACCAGTTCACACTCCGAGTGTACACACTAGCAATATATGATGAATATGTTTGCTACAAATTGATTCAGTTGGCGTCAATTTGTAGCTACAGGTATTGGCTGACAGTCTCATCAGTTAGTGCCTTTGTGGAACACATTAAAGTTACACAGGCCTAATAATTAGGAACAAACAAAAATACATATTTATAATAAATCATTTTTATATATTATATTTATTTATAATACATTCTTTTTGTTATCATTAAGCCATTGTTTCCAGTAATTCAATTTCCCATGATGTAATTTATTGACACGAGACAGTACTCATGCATTTACTCACTACTTGAGTAGCTTTTAATCAAAGTACTTTTTAACTTTTACTCAAGTAAATTTTTGGATGCATACTTTTACTTTTACTTGAGTAACATTTGGTTCAAGTAACTGTACTTTTACTTGAGTAAAATTGTTGAATACTCTACCCACCTCTGATGACTACATGCAAGAGAGCTTACTTTCACCTTCGAAACATCGCTAAGGTCCGAGATATGCTCTCTCCTGCTGACAGTGAAAAACTTGTCCATGCATTTATCACATCAAGGCTAGATTATTGTAACGCTGTTCTATCTGCTCTTCCTAAGAGCTCTATTTCGCACCTACAGCGAGTTCAGAATGCGGCTGCAAGGGTTCTGACCCGCAGGAGAAAGAGAGATCATATTACATCTGCACTCCACTCACTGCACTGGTTACCTGTCAGCTTTAGAGTAGATTTTAAGGTTCTAGTCATGGTCAGGGCTGGAGTGGGCCCCTTTTTCAGCCCGGGAGTTTCATGCCCAAATCCGGCCCAAAATTATTTTTCCCTCCCAATCGGCCCAAACTAGAGATTGATATGAGCCGGCCCATCGGGAATGCTCCTGAATCTCCAGATTAGCCACTCCGGCTCTGGTCTTGGTTTTTAAATGTCTTTATGGTCTTGCCCCTCTTTACCTCAGTGAAATGATGGTTAAATATGTTCCAGTCAGGTCTCTAAGGTCTTCAAACAGTAATCTACTGGTGATTCCTAAAAGCCGATTAAATATTGGCGAGGGTGCTTTTAGCCACTATGGCCCAAAGCTCTGGAATTCTCTTCCTGAAGAGCTCAGAGGCATTTCATCCCTGCATAGTTTTAAGAGCAGTCTCAAAACATTCCTGTTTAGATCCGCTTTTAGTTAAGAAACTCTATCTTAATAGTTTTATCTTATTTACTTTACTTTTTATTATCTTACTTCACTTTTTACTTTTTATGTTATTTTAATATTTTTATCTTTAATTTCTTTTAACATTTTCTTTTTGTCTTTTTGTCTTTGTCTTATCTCCTTTTAATGTTTCTTTTATTTATACTGTAAAGCACTGAGTTACATGTATGTATGAAAGGTGCTATACAAATAAAGATTATTATTATTATTATTATTACTTACACATAGAGGAACAAACGGGAAAAAGGGGTTCGGTACACATACAGGCAGACACACACGACACAGGCGCCAGGCTGCGCGCCAGAAGGAGGGCGATCAGGGGAGAGAGACCGGGAGCTACTGGAGCTGCAGGCGCTGCAGTGGGCGGTGCTCCTCTGGCCCTTGCTGCAAACCTTCCACCGGGCTCAGCGCAGCTGGCCGACGCGCCAGGTGCAGCGCGATTGGCCGACGCGCCAGGTGCAGCGTGGCTGGTCCCGCCCCTCGGTGGGCCATACAGGAACCCCTCTTCACCCGGGGATCTCCTTCCGGACCTGGCAGTGGGAGTGGCTTCCTCTGCTTCCATCTCCTCCTCACTGCCACGGCTCCAGCTCATGGGCTGCCCCGAGCTGCCACCCCGGGAATAGTCCATGTCGCTGGCTGGGGAGCGCTCGGGAGATGAGCCCGCCTCTGGACCCCTCCTCCTCTTCACCGTCCCGGCGGACAGTTCCGAGGGGGGAGGGCTCTCCTCTTCCTCCTTGGTATAGGAG
Organism: Brachyhypopomus gauderio; assembly: GCF_052324685.1. Lineage (NCBI taxonomy): Eukaryota > Metazoa > Chordata > Actinopteri > Gymnotiformes > Hypopomidae > Brachyhypopomus > Brachyhypopomus gauderio. The sequence continues at coordinate 8,226,380 of NC_135211.1, read as the reverse complement.
CCCTCTTCCTCGGGGTATACGGAGCACTCCGACGGAGGGTACTCCTCCTCGTCGTACTCCTCCCCGCCTTCCTCCACGGTGGTAGAGGAACCTACGGGCGGAGGGATGTAGTCCTCTTCCTCGGACTCCACCTCCTCTTCCCCGTAGTCCACGGTGGACGCGTTGTCTAGCGACGGGGGGTAGTCCTCTCCACCGTAGTCCACCGTGGAGGCGTCGTATAACGACGGAGGGTAGGCCTCCTCTTCTCCCTCACCGTAGTATACGGTGGGGGCGGAACAAACTGAGGGAGCCTGGTCCTCTTCCTCCTCCTCGCCCGGAGAGTCCGCCCCCAACTCGCTCTCGGGGGTCTTCTCCGTGGAGCAGAGCTCGAGGGAGCCTACCTGCAGAGGTGAGAGGTCTCTGGAGGGAGAGGGGTGACGCTCCTTCCAAAACCTCACCGTGGTCTCGCGGAAATAGTCCGCCAACTCCTCCGTCTTGGCTTCCCGAGCCCGAAGCAGCATAACCGCACATAATGGGTCCTGCTGCATCGCTTCGAGGGTGACGGGGGCTCCGCGGTGCTGTGCAGGGGAGGTGGTGTGGTGGTGCTTGCTGGGCCTCCTCCCCTTCTTAGGTCGGGTGGTGTATCCTGGCATGGTGTCTCTGGTCGGCTCGTCGTTCTGTGACGCGGGCGGCGGCAGACGGACGAGACACAGAATCCGCTGTTCAGACATGGTCACGTTTATTTCTGACACAGGTATTGCGCAATAGCGCACGAGCAACACGAAACAAGCATACACAACGTGCAGACTTAGACAACAACGAGCACAAGACACTGCGCGAATGCACATTAAATAGACAGATCACATTCAACCCCACGTGATGACGAGACGAGCCACAGGTGAGACGGATAATGACAAGACGCACCCGCACCCACGGAGATACACTGACGCAGACGAGTAGACGCAGACAACGTTAACACACGCCCCCAAAGGAAGGGTTCGGGGACCGTAACGTGACAGTCACGTAGGGCTACGCCCCCTCTCCTAGCTGTCACTCCGGTTTCCCTGTTCCCTCGTGTCTGTGTTGTTCCCTGCTCCTGGATCCCGCCCTGCTCGTCTGTTTCTATGGTTTCCCCTCGTCTGCCATGCCCATGCCCAATGTGTCATCATTGTTATCACCTGTTCCTAGTTAAGTTCCATGTATATTAGTCCCTGTGTCTCCCATGTCTGTATCGGTCATTTTGTACATTCTGATTTGTTGTGAGTATTTTTTCCCTCTGCGAGTAGTTCTGCCTGTTCTGTGTTTCCCCATCGTGTTTGGTTTCCCTGTCCGAATATGTCTGTTCAAATCTCATGTCCTGATTGCCCTCCAGTTATGACCCATGCCCGTTGTTTCGACTCTGCTTTTGGAATTCCATTTAATAAATCTCGCTCTCCTCAGCGTTTGTGTCCGTCTCCCTGCTCTGCGTTATGCAGATCGTTACAGAACTACTTAGAACTCGTTCTTAAAATGGGAGACTAAAGCCTGGTTTATACTTTCGCGAGCGACCGTAGCGCGCGGCTCCGCCCACCTCGCGCGACCCTGCGCGAGCGGTGTAGGCATTTATACTTTCGCGAACATCGCGAGCGTCGCTGCAGTGTTCTCCGAAACGATAGGTGGCGATAGGTGGCAGTGGAGAATAAAAAACCCCTGCAAAACCGGGGAAAGAACATTTTTACCTGACCAGAGACCGTATTTAAACACAACAGGCATCAAACGTAAATATGGCTTTGCAGTGTTGTCCGAAACGATACGTTAACAAATACGAGCCTCTTGTAATTCCAGGGCGAAACATGAGAGAACGTGAAGACGTTAAGATTGGGCGTTTTGAAAATAAACAATCATAAACTAATGTGATTAAAAAAGCGAATTATTTCGATTCATTTCGAGTATATGTATAAATATTTAACTTAATTAAGTTTAACGTGCTGGGAAATATTGAAATGGACCTTTAAAGTGACGTACAAGTGCTTTAATTCCACCTTGTATAGGTGTATGAACCCGGCAAACATGACTTTGTCCATCGCGCTGAAGCGCGGCGCGCGCGCGAAGTTACAAAATTCGAGAGGTGCACGACCTCGCGCCGCGACAGCGCGCGAGGCCCTCGCGCACGGGCGGAGCCACAGCGATTACGTCATTTTCACCGCGCGGACCCTCGCGCCGCTTGCGGCGCGTCGAGTATAAACCAGGCTTAAGAAGGCTTTTGGGAAACACTCGTAAATTTGACGTTCATAAAGTTACGTTGTTCTTAAAGTTGTTCGTAAGTTTCTAAGATTGTTCGTTATCAGGAAACACACCCTAGATTGAAATTCAGAAAAGACAGACAACTGTTTGGCTGGAAAATCTGCAAAATTAGAAACTTACTCTACTGTACACATTCAAAACAACCTGAGGCAACAACTTAAGGAATTATACGCTTTCTGTTCTATACATCCTGATACTCCCCTCTGTTGGGCCACATGTTGTCATCTGTCAAGTGCTCACACTTAATAAACTGAAAGTATAAAATGTAAACGTGTATTTTTCTTTAAAGTGAGAATATAAGAACAGAACTCTCACGTTACGGTCCCCGACCCCTCCGTTTTGGGCGTGTTAACGTCAGTGTGTCTCCTTGGGTGCGGGTGCATCTTGTGATAGTCCTTACCTGTGGCTCGTCTCGTAATCACGTGGGGTTGATGTGGTTTGTCTATTTAATTTGCGCTCGCGCAGCGTCCTGTGCTCGTCGTTGTTTGAGTCACACATGTTCTATGTAAACGTGTTTTATGTGCGCTGTCTGCGCTTCGGTAAATGTAATAAACGTAACGATTTGGAAAGTGCAAAGGATTCTGTCTCTTCCATCGCCTTGCGCCCAACGTTACAAGAACATTTTAAACTTTTTTAAACTGTAAAAACACTGGGTAAACTGTCAGTGACATGGACTAACTGTAAATAGTCACTGGCACTGGATAAATTGTCCTTCTGCTTTTAGATTTCCGATTTGACTATCGTCGTTACCGGCACTGTCCGACGCCAAGTCGTTTTACAGTTAGTTAGACCGAGCATGCCTGCGTGAAATTCAGTGACGAGGTGGGGGTAAAAGTTTACTAAAAAATCGATCTTTGGACGTACGAATCGATAATCAGATCATCATATGCGAATCGATTCTGAATCGGGAAATCGATTTTTTCAACACAGGCCTATGTATATGTGTATATGTGTTTGTCTGTTTATTTGGAACCACGCAAAGTACAAACCGCTGGAGAAGACCACCTTAACAGGTTATGGGCCCAGGGATTTCGTGTAAGCAGACAAATTTCAGAAGTAGTTTTACCGAATAGCGAGAATAGGCTAGAAAAGTTCGGCTAATACACACGTTAACAAGATGGCTAACAGAACGTCCCAAAGCGAGTCATCACCGATGAGCATCTCAAGACAACTCATTTTCAATGGAAAGGAAGATAAGTATGACATTTGGGAAATAAGATTCCTAAGTCATTTGCATTCATTAAAATTAAAAGATACTATCCTACATGAACCTACCGCAGACGAAGATGCAGCTAGTCTGAGAAAGAATGAGGACTGCTATGCTGAATTAGTAAAATGCATAGATGATAAGAGCCTTTCTCTGATCCGTCACGATGCCCCCGATAATGGTAGGAAAGCTTTAAAAATATTAAAAGAGCATTACTCGGGGAGAAGCAAGCCGTGAATAATTCGCTTGTATGCTACTTTATTGAGGCTCCGCATGGGTGACAACGAAACAGTCACCGATTACCTTATAAGAGCAGAGGACGCCATTTCAGCTTTAAGAGACGCGGGAGAATGAGTGAGGGACTGTGCATAGCCATGATCCTGTATGTATAATATATCGTGATTGTTTAGAAATTCATCAGAAATACTTGGATATCTTTAATTCATTTGAGATGCTGTCTATTAATGTAATTAGTCCATCTGAAAATAAAAGTTCATTTTCCCTAACAAATGTATATAGGCCACCAGGGCCTTACTCAGATTTCTTAAAAGATTTCACAGATTTTACAGCAAATTTAGCAGTTAGTAGTGACAAAATAATAATGGTAGGAGACTTTAACATACATTTTGATAATGCGGAGGATCCACTGACAAGGGCTTTTACTTCTATATTGAACTCTGTTGGCATTACACAAAACGTTGTAGGACCCACACACTATCAAAATCATACCCTAGATTTAATCTTAACGTTGGGTATTGACGTAGATAATATAAATATACTCCCGCAAACCGTAGCTATCTCTGATCACTATTTAGTCAAATTTGAGATTCATCTTAACATAAATACCCGCCCGTCTCCTCGGCAGTGTATAAAGCGCTCGATAAATTCATTAACAGCAACACAGTTTATTGAAGCCCTCCCTGATTTAACTGCTCTAGCCCACTCGCCATCCTATCCAGGAGAGTTAGATAGTCTAACCAACTGCATAGAGAATACCTGCAGATCAGCTCTAGACGTAGTAGCTCCACTCAAATATAAAAAGACTAGATCTAAAAAACTCGCTCCGTGGTACACTGACCAAACTAGAAACTTAAAACAAATAGCACGTAAATTAGAGCGTAAATGGCGATCTACTAAGTTGGAAGTATTCTACTGTGCCTGGAAGGATAGCATCATTGACTACAAACGGGCACTCGCTAAAGCACGCTCAGCATACCTAGCCTCACTGATAGAGAAAAATAAAAACAATCCTAGATTTCTTTTTAATACTATTTCCAAACTTACAAAAAATCAAGCAGGCGCAGAACCTCAGATTCCAGTAAACCTCACTAGTAATGTATTTATAGATTTTTTTGATAATAAAATAGAGAATATTAGACAAAATATAAAACCTTTTATTAGCAATACAACTGGTATGTCATCTGGTTTGGTTGACATCGATTTAAATCGCATACTGGGAGAAAAACTTGATGCTTTTCATCCACTCCCACAATCAGAATTAGAGAAAATAATTTCTTCCTTAAATTGTGCTACCTGCACACAAGACTCGGTTCCATCAAAGTTATTAAAAGAGGTATTACCAGCGGTAACTGAACCTCTTCTAACTATAGTTAACTCATCCATTACAATAGGTCACATGCCCAAATCATGTAAATTAGCAGTTATTAAACCTCTGATTAAGAAACCAAATCTTGATCCTACTGTACTATCTAATTATAGACCAATTTCAAACACATCATTTATATCTAAGATCATAGAAAAAGCTGTTGCCCAGCAATTATGCCTATATCTGCATAGGCATCACATATTTGAAAAGTTCCAATCTGGTTTTAGGCCCCATCACAGTACTGAAACAGCATTGGTTAAAGTAACAAATGACCTCCTCCTTGCTTCAGATCAAGGTTATGTATCGCTGTTAGTGCTTCTTGATCTTGGTGCAGCTTTCGACACAATTGATCATAGGATCTTGCTAGAAAGGTTAGAACGCTGGGTTGGAGTCTCTGGCACAGCCCTTTCATGGTTTCATTCTTACTTAACAAATCGCTATCAGTTTGTAGAGCTCAATAATATTCCATCCAAACGTACAAAAGTTAAATATGGGGTCCCGCAAGGCTCCATTCTAGGACCACTATTGTTTACATTATATATGCTACCATTGGGCACAGTTATAAACAAACATGGTGTCAATTTTCACTGCTATGCAGATGACACTCAACTTTACATATCAGCCAAACCTGATGACAAACTCAGTTTAAGAAAAATTGAGGCCTGTGTAAGAGATATTAAATGCTGGATGTCTCTAAACTTCCTCCAACTTAATGAGGACAAAACAGAAGTTCTCCTTCTGGGCCCTAAGGCCTCAAAACAGAAAATTCCAGATCTAATGCTTAATCTCGCAGGCTACCCCATTACACCTGGCACAGTAGCCAAAAACCTAGGTGTCATACTCGACTCTGACCTATCATTTGATAAATACATAGATAATACTACTAGGATAGCTTTTCTACATCTCCGTAACATTGCTAAATTAAGAAATGCATTATCACAGGATGATGCGGAAAAATTGGTGCACGCCTTTGTTAGCTCTAGATTAGACTACTGCAATGCACTACTGTCAGGATGTTCAAATAGGAATCTAAATAAACTTCAAATAGTTCAAAATGCTGCAGCCAGGGTTCTGACCAGAACTAGAAAATTTCAGCATATCAGTCCAGTCCTATCAGCCCTGCATTGGCTCCCAGTTAAATTACGTATTGACTTTAAAATTCTTTTATTAACTTATAAAGCATTGCACGGGCTTGCTCCTGAGTACCTTCAGGAACTTATTTCCTATTACGAACCCCCACGCCCACTAAGATCACAGGGTGCTGGTCTTTTATTAGTTCCAAAAATTAATAAGGTAACAGCAGGGGGAAGAGCCTTTTCTTGTAAGGCCCCCCAGCTTTGGAATAATCTTCCTAAATGCGTCCGGGACTCCGACACAGTCACAATCTTTAAGTCTAGGTTGAAAACCCACCTATTTGGTTTAGCGTTTGATAATTAACATCCCCCCTTAGATAAAGGTACAGATCCAGGGGTTCATAGACGAAGGGTTTTATGGTAGACTGGGGCGCTGGTGCTGTCATCCTGTCACTGCTCGTGGTCACTCAAGTTTGTTGACAGTGCAGTGGACGGATGCCATTGTCTCAGAATGCCCCCAAGCCTATGTTACCTTCTGGTTCTGCCTTTTTAGCTAGGCTGTAATAATTTAACTAAATGCCGGAGTTGCTGCCACACTCCGGAAATGTTTATAATTTTACCTGTCCTGTATATGTCCTCATACAGAGCTAATTTTCCCTGTTTCATTTCTCCACATGGCTGGCCGCCCGCTTGAGGAATAATGAGATGAGGAGACCAGCGATCCATCCTGAGCCAGCCACCTCCTGCCTAACCGGATGCATACATCATGATGGACATTATTACATATTTTTCCTTTTCTTTCTCTTCTTTCTGTCTAAATTGTTGTTGTTGTTGTCATGGTGACCGGTGTCGGCCAGAGGAGGATGGGTTCCCCCCCTGAGTCTTGGTTCCTCTCAAGGTTTCTTCCTCATGCAAAAAAACTAGGGAGTTTTTCCTTGCCACTGTCGCCCTTGGCTTGCTCACTGGGGGCTAGGACTCGGCACTTGTAAAGCTGCTTTGTGACAACAACTGTTGTAAAAAGCGCTATATAAATAAAATTTGATTGATTGATTGATTGATTGATCCTAGGAGGACTCCCCGATTCTTTCAAACCGCTTATAGTTCATATCACGCAAAATGAAGACAGCGTAACCTTCACAGATTTCAAGAGAAGGCTGAGAAACTATGAAGAGGCCGAAAGAAGGAGCACGGCTGACACCACGGACAATGTGATGAAGACGATGGCACGACAAGGCCAACCTTCTTCCAAAAGTCCAGGTAATGTCAGAAGGGAAATAACAGCGAGCGTCATATGTTACAGGTGTGGAAGAAAAGGACACAAAGCAAATGGGTGCAAGGCAAAAGTGTGGGGTAATCACTGCAAGAGGGACAATCATACGGAGTCCATGTGCAGACGGAAAGGGCAGGACAATGCCAGAAAAGTATTAGATGAGGAGGACGACAACCTTGACCCCATTTTTAAAACGAAGCATCGTAAAAATGAGAGAAAAGACACCACACAACGGGAACCCCCAAGCAAGGTACAGATGAAGGGTATCATGGTGGATGGCAGCACAACATCACACATTATTAACAACATAAAGAAGTTCATCAGTTTTGACAGCTCATTCAAGCCCAATAACTATTCGATCAAGTTAGCTGATGGAACAAAATGCAGTGGGATAGCTGTTGGAAAAAAGAAAATTAAAGGCTAATAACTTGATGTGTCAATTTAGTGTTTTTCAGGAAGACTGTGGGAAAGCAGGAGTAAGGAGGCCTCAGTGGCCTTGAGGAGAACAGAAGGGGCCTATTCAGTGCAGGATGTGTAGCAAGCAGTTTTTAGATAACCAGGCACACAGGCTGGGAGAAGAGGAGCAGGTGAATTTCCATGGAGAGCAGCCAGGATTGGGGAGTTATCGAAACTTAACAAATCGAAACTTATGGACAGAGAGTATGAAAGAGAGGACATCGCCCAGCACGGCAGGCTTTTCGCTTGGACACTGCTGAGATCCACTTGGGTTAGGTAGATTCCTAGGCAACTAGCACCAGTGCACTGAAGAGTTTGTACCACGAATACTTCTATTATATTGCATTCAATTATATTCTATATAAATCATTTTAAAAGAACTTTTGTTGTCAAGACTTTGCTTGGACCACTCAGTCAAAAACCAGTCGGTTCATCGGGGCGGTGTTGGGGCCCGTCTGGGTCGGAGAAGAAAATTCCCAACAAATTGGTAGCAGAGGATGGTTTTTTGACTGGAGTCGAATTCTGCAATTAGGACAAGAGAGGAGGTCAATCCGTCCGTGAGGTGACTGAACTAAACCGCGCGGTCTGAAAAAAAGGTAAGGAGCCATTCTCTCCTATTGGCTGATGTTACTACGTCATAGGCTAAATTAAAGTTCAGTCACTAAATGGTCGAGGCGAAATACTCTCTGTAAATTTAGTATTGAAATTGTATACGTGTTACAAACTCGATATATAGACAGGAGGATTGCCCTACGACTCATAAAGTCGGGAGGAGGACGCCCTGTAAACTGCAGTAAACGGTTGAAGAGTAGGCAGCCCACGTTCTAAAAAGAACCTTGGTTCTAAAAGAGAACGGTGGAGGACGTGCCCAGAGAAAGAGCAGGTAGCCCACGTTCTTAAAAAGAACTTTGGTTCTAAAAAAGAACGGTGGAGGACGCGCTCAGGTGACGAGTAGGTAGCCCACGTTCAAAAAAAAGGGGAACTATTGTTCTAAAAAAAAAAAAAAAAGAGAACGGTGGAGGACGCGCTCGGTCACGGTTAAATGAATGAGTAGAATGAGTAGGTAGCCTGGGATTCCAAGAATAATATATATTCAAAGAAATTCCGGAGGACGCGCTCAGCCGGTTTTGGGGGGCCCCCGTGTGTTTTGTTGAAATTGCGTGCGTGATTGGTGAAATTACAGCTGTATCTGTGTATGCGTGTTTGCAAAATTGCAGTGTTGGGTTGGTTTTCATGTACCGTGTGGTTTTATGTTGAATAAAGACCTGTATAAATTGTTTGAGCATACGTGCTATAATAAAACTTGAGAGCCTTTCATTGGGGGACTTACAAACCCACGCCCATAAATCCATGAGCCTCTTATGAGAGGACATTTGAACCCCTGAGTAAATTGCATGAGCCCCCAAGAAAGACGTTCATCATTGTGTACACAAGCACAAGAGAAACATTTCATAAGAGGTTAAAGTGTAAAACAAAAATTATTATATATTTTTTTCATGCATGAAATTATAATTTGGTTTATGACGCTCCGTAAACGTACGATTTAAGTGCTGGAAGTGAAACTCGCGCGAGCTGTGTTGAGCTGGAGTTGTTTGGAGTGTGGAGATATTAACTTGTGTCTGTCTGCCCTTGGGGTGCGCGCTGGCGAATCAAAGCGCTTGCGAACACGATGATAAAGTGATAAAGTTTACTGAATTAATTTGGGGGTATTAAAGTGCTAGTGAGTACAACGAAAAAGTTTTAAAATTTACTGAATCGAAGCAAAAGTAATTTGGAAGTAGTTTAAAAACCGGAGTTATATCATGGATAATATTAAGGGTTTGGAGGATTATTTGGTTGATACTATGGAGAAACGTGCTGTGCCGAAAATGAGGTCAGACACAGTGATGTATGTGAAAAAATGTTTTGAGAAGATGCGATCCGAAGGGTTGTGGCCAGACCCGGACGATCGCGGTGTGTCTCAGGTTGATTGGGAGCAGATCGAGAAGCATTGGGTCACACGGGTTAATAAAAAGAAAAAAAGATTAGAGGCTAGCGGAGCCCTAACTAAGCAAAAGCGTAAAATCCAGCTGGAAGAAGCTGAAACTTATTTGTCGTATGTGAGAACATTTCGGAAAATTTGTCAGAAGATTAATGATAAAGAACGAGTTGAAACCAAAAAGACAGAACTCCCTGTGCCCCCTCCCTATGCAGAAAAAGCGTGTGAACCCAGTGCTCCTCAATGTCCGCGTGCAGCGCTGATGGCGCCTGTGTCTGTGAGTGAAATGAGTGACGTTGGTGTGGACGGGGCTTCTGCACGTCCAAAATCAGTGAGAGAGCGTGAATGTGATGAGGGGAGACAAGTGGTAATGGAGGTTGTCAGTGATGTGGCTATGGATAAAATAGAGAGTAGACTAGCGAGGCTCGAAGACCGTGATCGCGAGAAAGCTGGAGAAACAGAGATAAATAATGCATTGCAAAGAATTGAACAGCGAATGGATGAGAGTTTGAGTCTGAGTGCCCCCACCCGTTTGAACAGACGTTGAACAGAGCAGAGAAAGTGGTCTGTGACGTGGAGAAAGCCATCAGGCAGGAAGAGGCTAAGTTGGAAAAAGAGCGTGCGAGACAGCAAAAGAAGTGCGCTGCGGATGATAAAAGGAGAAATAGAGGCGCACCTGACTGTAGAGATACATTGATTGTGACTGGTGAAAATTTAGAATGGGAAGCGGAGAATGACGAGGGTGGGGCGAGCAGACGAGTGAAAACTCCCTCTTCAGAGGAGAGCGAGGTGGTAGATGAATGTATAAACCTGACTGAATCCGAGCAATGGGTGAGAGTGCCCGCCTACTATGACAGGCACGGTGTAGTCACGCGATCAAAAGCCAAGAACACGTCGACCCCTGGTGGTCATTATCCGATAATGGCAGTACCAGGGAGCAGTTACGCACACACATACGCTCCTTGGACACACAGAGATTTGCACACTATGATAGATAAATTACCCAATCCTAAAAAGGGTATTCAGTATTTCTTGTCTAACAGTGCCCAATTAATTTGTTAGGTAGAGATTTGTTGTGTCAATTTTCAGCTATTATTGAATGCACACCGAGTGAAGGTAAATTAGCTGTCTCTGACACCAACCATGATGAGCGCCTCAGAATACTTAATCAACAAGCAGCAGACGGCCCAGCTCACATTTACTGGGCCACATTACAACATCCTGAGGAACAAGCAACTGCAAAAAATTTGCTTTACACGTTTAATTTATGGAAACCATGGTTCCTGTCACTTCAGAGTATGACCCCACCAATAGACAGCACACACTGCACTTTTAATTACATCAGAGGGGAGGATGGGGTTTACGGACAGCTGTGGAATAACATTGAAGGTCAATTACAAAATATAAATTGTGAATCAATGATTTTTGGACCTGAAGGTGTGGCTGCACTAGTTGTGTTAACAGGAGAACAGATGACGTACTGGAGAAACCCGGACCAGCAGGATTCACTACCACATGTCTCGCTGTTGGTCTCGGCTGGACACGAACCTCGTGAGCTGGGCCCCATGCTGGCCACTGCCATGAAGGAACAGTTTCGCCCAACCTGTCTGCCAGGGGTAGAGGGTACGTCGGATGGTAAGTACTGGAGAGTCGCATGTGACACCAGTGACTTGGCGTACTTCTGTAACCAGCCCCTGACAGCCACACACGGCAGAGCACTGTTGGATCATCCCCAGGCCAAAGAACAACTAGAGACGGTCCCAGCCAACTTGTGGACCACGACAAAGGTAGATGTAGGATGTGCATCACACCACATGGCTCCTATTAGGTTAAAGCCAGGAGAAACAGTCGTTCATCAGCCACAGTACCGAATCAAGCCAGAAGCCATGGCAGGTATTACAGACACCATTGCAGATTTAATCAAAGTTGGAGTTCTGAAACCCACGACGTCACCGTGGAACACGCCCATACTACCTGTTAAAAAACCTGGAAAAGATGAGTATCGTATGGTGCATGATTTGAGGCGCATTAATGATGTCACTGTAACTGAGAACATACCAGTACCTGACCCCTATCGATCTTTGCAGAACCTAACGACTGAACACTGCAGCTTTTCATGCATAGATTTAGCTAATGCTTTCTTTTCTATACCAATTGATGAGAATGTGAAAGACATTTTTGCGTTTACCTTTAAAGGTCAACAGTACACATACAACAGGCTACCTCAAGGCTACAAAGACTCACCAGGCATCTTCAATCAATGTCTGTTGAAAGATCTGTCTAGATTAACTGACAATGATTTGATTGACTCTAACACCGTACTAATACAGTTCGTGGACGATTTGTTAATAGCTAGTACTTCACCCGATAAGTGCCTTAGAGACACCATAACCATTCTAACCTTGTTAGCTGAATTAGGTTACAAAGTGAACAAGTCAAAACTCCAGGTGGCCAGGCCGATGGTCACCTTTCTGGGGAGAAACATCTCACACAAAGGTCACACCCTGACTCCAAATCAGAGACAGTCAATACTGTCATATCCAAAGCCCACTACAGTGTCCCAAATGATGTCATTTTTAGGCCTGACAGGCTACTGCTGCAACTACATACCTAACTACAGTGATTTAGCTCACAGCCTCAGAAAACTCGCAGTGTCAAAAGGTCTGAGTAACGGGAAGGTGGAGCTTGACTGGACGGTTGAGGCAGAGAGGGATTTTATAACTCTGAAACAAGCACTTGCTAGCGCTACTGAATTAGCAGCACCAGACTACACACAAACTTTTCATTTAAATGTTTCTGTAAGAGACAATCATGTTCATGCTTGTCTCTTTCAGAAGGGGGAGAGTGAAGGAAGGAACATTTTATTTTTTCACAGTTCCAAATTAGATCAACCAGTGATAGGAACAGGACCATGCACAACATACATGGCAGGACTCACCACAGCGATAGAGAAGACAGCACACTTGGTAATGTGTCACCCACTAATAGTCAGCACCAATCACGGAGTAATGGCGTTCATAAACTCACAAGCCTTTTCTTTGTCAAGAGCACGACAGAACAAGATAAAAGCCATACTCACACAGCCACACATCACGTACAACACTGCACGTACAACTTGTGAATCTGTGAATCTGACTGATAACATTGAAGTAGCCGAAGATGCGACACCACATGACTGCGCTGACGCCACAGAAAGATACATTCAGCTCAGACCAGAACTGCACAAGGTCAGAATTACTAAACCAGGAGCATGGGAACTCTGTTCAGATGGGAGTTGTTGGAGACAAGGTAACGAACTGAAGGCCTCTTACGCTGTGGTACAAGCATGTGGGGAAGAGTGGGAGGAGGTGGAATCAGGAGTGGTTCCACAACCAGCTTCAGCTCAGCTGGCAGAAATGGTCGCACTCACTAGAGCACTGGAACACGCATCAGGTCAGATTGTGAACATTTACACAGATTCAGCATACGTGCACGGGGTCATCCACCATGAACTAGTCAGGTGGATGGATAATGGGTACACTAATGCCACAGGACAGCCAATCAAACATTTGAGAGCAGTACATGAGTTGAGTGAAGCTATCATGTTACCCAAAGAAGTGGCAGTGATAAAGGTAAGAGGACATCAGGGTAATGACAGTTTTGTTTCTAGAGGTAATGAAGCTGCTGACAGAGCAGCCAAAGCTGCTGGAGGGTACAACCCACAGAGCTTGTTGTTGCTGGAAACTCATAACATGCCTGAGTTGACGGAGAGCCACCTGGCACAGATCCAAGAACAAGCCACGGTCTATGAGAAGCAATTGTGGATAGACCGGGGAGCCACAGTCACTAAAGGACTCTGGAGGAGTCCAGAAGGGAGAGTAGTTTTGCCCTTAGAGAAGATGAAATTGATACTATGCGAAGCACATGGGCCTACTCACTCCGGAGTGTCGGCCATGGTGACCAAATTAGAATGTTTATGGTGGCATCCATACCTCAGAGACCACGTGAAGCAATACGTGAGCGAATGCGATATCTGTCAGTCATACAATGTGAAGAAACCATACCGGGTGAGAATTGGAGGATACCCAGTGCCCGCGGGGCCATTTGAGGAGATTGTGATCGATTACACAGACATGGGGCCAGACAACAGGGTAAGGGGGTACAGGTACCTGCTGGTCATGGTAGACAGATTCACCAAGTGGGTAGAAGCTATACCCACCAAAAAGGAAGATTCAAAATCAGTCATAAAATGGTTGCAAAATGAGTTGATTCCCAGGTACGGCCTACCAAAAGTGATTAGAAGTGACAATGGGTCCCACTTTGATAACAAACACTTGGCAGAAGTAGAACAAAAGCTGGGCCTAACCCACAAGTTTGGCACTGTCTACCACCCGCAGTCACAGGGGTTGGTGGAAAGAGCCAACCAGACCATTAAGACTAAACTGGCCAAGGTGTGCGCAGCAGGAGACATGGACTGGGTTCAGGCGCTGCCACTAGTGTTGATGTCCATGAGAGCGACCCCCACGGGAGAATACAATCTCTCACCACACCAGCTCATGACAGGACGACCCATGCCAGGGTGCCCTCGACCAAGGATTGAGGGACCAGCTTTAGAAATCCAGGAACAGGAGATGTCAGAGTACATGAGAGAATTAACCAAATTGCTTTGTGAAATCAATAAGTCTGTTCAACAGGAAAAAGGAGAAGAAGACCTGGAATCACCCAAGGTGAAGGTGAAGCCAGGGGATTGGGTAAGGATCAAGGTGCACAAGAGGAAGTGGAACGAGCCACGGTGGACAGGCCCGTGGGAGGTCGAAGGTGCCAACGAGCACTCAGTGAAAGTGAGGAAAGACAAAGGTAAGACCTGGTACCACATTTCACACTGTGTTGCAGCAAAAGAACCAACAAGAACCACAGGAGAGATCAAGACACACCTGGAGGAGACAGGAGAAGCCCCAGGGAAGGAGTTGGTGGTGAGTACCGACCCCAGTGTAGCTTTTTACAGAGAATACATCACAGCCGAGGACTGGTGGGAGGAAGGTGAAGGAGACCTGTTGGAGACTGACTGTGAGGCTATAGCACACTGTGTGAGCGCAGACCTGAACCTGGGAGCTGGAGTGGCTCTGCAGGTCAGACAAGCGTTTGGCACTACAGGTATAGCCAAGGTGCCCATAGGCAAGTGTGCCACACAAACCACACAGAAACACATCATATTCCATTTAGTGACCAAAAGATATTACAGGGAGAAGCCAGAATTAGGAGATCTGATTTCAAGCATACAACACCTGGCCACATTGTTAATATCATTGAACATTAACACTCTAGCCATACCGAAGCTGGGTTGTGGACTAGACGGATTAGACTGGAGGACTGTGAAGCCAATCATTAAAACTTTACTTAAACCAACCGGTACCAAGGTGGTGGTGCATCATCTTCCATCCTAGGATGGAACTGTGGGAAATAAGAGACATGTTGTCGGGACGTGTGGGACGTCCAGATGAGGCTCAGTACCAACAATATGTTAGAGTAGGGAGATTAACTTTGAGAACATGGACTTGGCTATGGGGGGGAACATTTCTAGCCGCGGTGATAATAGGAGCGGTGGTAATATTTAGTGTAGGAAATCAGAAACAACCCAATAACGTGAACGTAACTTTGTGTCAGTGGGGCGACAATCACACTGTCTGCAAAGAGGTGAGGCCCGATGAGATCCACAGCCCTAACCCGCTAGTAAACGTGACCAAACCAGAGAAAATAGACTTTAAAGTAAGAAAACCAAGAGAAGCTGGAACCAGGCCAGTAGGACAATCCAAGGACCGGTGTGTACGGACATACGGAGGTGTGGAGTTGAGTTATAGAGATGGTACAGCCTCGAGCTGGACTTTTGACTTATGTGAGGTAGTGGACTGCGGGGGAGCCAATGCCTCATACAGAGGATGTGATTTGTACATATGTTGGACCAATCAAGTTAATGCGGGCTGTCAAGGAAGGGGGAGTTTCTATAGTGCAGACTGGTGTCCTGGTTGGGGGTCAGTGATAAAGTACTCTGGGAGATGGAAACCGACATTAGGAGATAAGAAAGGTAACCCGTCCACGACCTCTTTGAGCAAATGGTGGGTCGATGTGTCGTTTCAGCGAGATTATCACGTGTCCCAAAATCCAGTAACTTTTTCTGTCAAATGGAATGGGCAGATATGGGGTAATAACAGACCGTTGTACTTCACCCTGGGGGTGGAGCAATCAGGACGTGACATATGGGGAATAATTAAACTCAGCTATTTAGCCAAACCCAAGCCACTCAGCCCAGCAAAACCTGAGGCAAAAATAAAAGAGGTGGAGGATTCAGCAGATAAGTTCACTCTAACCACAGATTTCACTAAATTATCGTCCCAGCAGTTAATAGAATTAGCAACCGGTTACAGCGGCTCGAATTTGTGGTTGTCATGGCTAGAACAAAACAGTAGAGAAAATGGGTTAGAAGGTTGTGTGGCCTGTGCAGCGGCCCGACCCGCGTTAATGACCTCACCAGCCCCACTGAATCCTGAAACAGATCCAGTAGGATATCAGTGTATGTTGAATTTAACTAAGGTGAAAAGTATTACGACCCCAAATTGCTCCAGCTTGGACAGTATTTTTCCGTATGTCAAAAATTTGGAAGGAGGTAACGCTCCTTTCGTGCCAGTAAAACTTAAAGGACAGTACCAATGTTTTAACTTGACCGAGAAAGACGCAATCATGAGTGTGGGAGAAATTGAACCAGATTGGTGTAACGCCACAACGAAGGTCCCGGGGATAGGGAGAGTAGCCCGGGCAGGGATCTGGTGGTACTGCGGTGGACACACTCTGTTGGCATTAATACCAGGAAAAGCTAAAGGAATCTGTGCTATGGTTAGACTAATCACACCAATAACAATGATAGGGCTGAGGGAAATCACACCGCAGCCTGCTATAGCCCAAGGGAGAAAGAAGCGTGATGCCTTTGATTTGTCCATAGGGTCACCAACATACATTGACTCCATAGGAGTGCCTCGGGGGGTTCCCAATGAATACAAGCTAGTTGATCAAATAGCTACGGGCTTTGAGAACATTCCAATTATATCAGCCTTGTTTCCAGTAACACCGAACAAGAATGTAGATAGGATCAACTTTGTCCATTACAATGTGCTGAGATTAACCAACCTAACGAGAGACGCAATAGAGGGGCTGAGCGAACAACTGAGAGCTACCTCACTGATGGCCGTACAAAACAGAATGGCTCTAGATATGCTCCTGGCGGAAAAAGGGGGTGTATGTTTCATGTTTGGCGACAACTGTTGTACCTTCATTCCCAATAACACCGCACCGGACGGGTCGGTGACCAGAGCTCTGGACGGACTGAAGGCTTTATCTAAGGAGATGCAGGAGGCCTCAGGTATCAGTAACCCCATGGAGGAGTGGTTCACGAAGGTGTTTGGGAAATGGAAGGCACTGATTATGTCCTTGTTTATGTCAGTAGCAGTGTTCATTGCAATTGTTGTTATTTATGGATGTTGTTGTATACCATGTATCAGATCTCTCACCCAAAGGTTGATCACAGCCGCGATTGAGAAGGGGGATGCAAAGAACCCACCACCATACACCATGCCACTGATGGTGGAGGATGATGATGACATATCATCTGAAGAAGACGATTCTGTGTGAAAAACTTGTTGTTTTTGATTAATTATGCTTGCTTTGTAGGTATTGGCAGCGACAGCGACTGATGAAGAATGAAGACGCACCACACATTAGAGCACAACCAACAGCACATGAAAGCTGATTCACTAGCTTAAAAGTAATATGCATGACACATGGGCACATTAATAGAACGGGTCGAGGTGATCTCCCACCAGGCGGGACCTGGGTCTCGGGGACAACGTCAAGTCACGAGACCGTGGGAGATGAAGGGGGGCATCTCCGAATAGTCTGAAAGGTCTCGGCCCACGACTGGGGAGTGATCCAGAACCCACCAATCACATAAAAGAACACATAGACGTTGTACTAACTGACATAGTCACACTATGAATGTATACACATTTAGGGATTTTTATGATTGTCTTTCTTTTAATAAGTGCACTGGGCTAGATAGATTTTAGTATTAGACTAGAGTTAGACCAATGTTTTGGTCTAAAAGGGGGAATGTTGGAAAAAAGAAAATTAAAGGCTAATAACTTGATGTGTCAATTTAGTGTTTTTCAGGAAGACTGTGGGAAAGCAGGAGTAAGGAGGCCTCAGTGGCCTTGAGGAGAACAGAAGGGGCCTATTCAGTGCAGGATGTGTAGCAAGCAGTTTTTAGATAACCAGGCACACAGGCTGGGAGAAGAGGAGCAGGTGAATTTCCATGGAGAGCAGCCAGGATTGGGGAGTTATCGAAACTTAACAAATCGAAACTTATGGACAGAGAGTATGAAAGAGAGGACATCGCCCAGCACGGCAGGCTTTTCGCTTGGACACTGCTGAGATCCACTTGGGTTAGGTAGATTCCTAGGCAACTAGCACCAGTGCACTGAAGAGTTTGTACCACGAATACTTCTATTATATTGCATTCAATTATATTCTATATAAATCATTTTAAAAGAACTTTTGTTGTCAAGACTTTGCTTGGACCACTCAGTCAAAAACCAGTCGGTTCATCGGGGCGGTGTTGGGGCCCGTCTGGGTCGGAGAAGAAAATTCCCAACATAGCCCAGCGAAGAGGAAAAGCCTTGATCTACCTTCAAGATAGTGAAGGGAAGCAACACAGAGTACAGTTGTGAGATGCCCTATACATGCCGGCTTACCCCTCAAACATCTTCTCAGTCGCCAGAGCTGCAAACAGAGGAGCGACAGTCACATTCCAAAAAGGAAACAGCTACATTGTCACGAAAGATGGTAACACTTTCAACATATATGAAGACGGTAACCTGTATTACTTGACTACATTTGATAAAAATGTAGACCATTGTAAAGCATGTCATGATGTACAAACATGACATGAAATATTAGGTCATTGTAATCATGAAGACGTACAAAAATTGCAAAGTGTGGTAAAAGGCATGGAAATAAGGGGTGGGACTGCAGGACCAAAACAGGTGTGTGAAGTCTGCATTAAGGGAAAATTCGTGCAGACAAGAAATCTGGAACCTGACATTAGAGCTAAAAGGCCATTAGAATTGGTTCATACTGACCTAACAGGACCAATGCAAACACCAAGTATTGAAGGATTTAAATATGCCCAATCATTTACTGATGATTATTCTGGTACAATGATGGTGTATTTTCTGAAATCAAAATGTGAATTTTGATCCCCATGGTGGAAAATATTTGCATGACATTAAATAAATTTTTTAAACCATGTGCAGGGGAATGGTGATAGTTTTCACCAGAGCCCTATAGAGAGAGAGTCGCGTCAACTCCGTTCACTCCAATGGACCAGTTTTTTACAGCAATGGCGGATCGTGGAGCCTGTCAATAGTTCCCGGAAGTTAGCAGCAAATACGAGCAGCGCAGTCAAACTGGAGCAGTGGACCATCTGTGATACACTTTTACAGGTTAGTACGCATAAAAAATCAGATTGTGTATTATAAGGACATCAGAATCAAATTAGCATGTGCATTAAAATGTGAATTAAAGCATTTTAGTGAATTATCCACCTCTTAATAAGCAGATTTAGGGAACTAAATCTATGCTAAGACAACGCGAATACAGTTAGCGAGATTTCACATTAACGACCGATAGCCTATTAATTGTAAATTCCTCTCTTAATGCCATTTCACCTAAACGCGAAGTTTTTGCGGGGTAGCTAGTATTGGTTAAATATAACATTTGAGTGTGATTGTAGAGTGTGTTGGGTCGAGGAGGTAAAATGAAGATATCCATTTTGGAGTACCAGCTAACGTTTTATTTCCTTTTATTTTATTTATTTATCCTTTTATTTATTTTATTTTCCTTTTTATTTCGTTTTATTTATTTTTATTTTATTAACGTATTTCCTCAGTTTTTGAAACTGCTGGATATAAAAGACGTATACTATTTAGTGTGATTAAGTTTTAAATATTCTATCACTTAAAGAAATAATATAATTCTAATAATATAAATAAATATAATAATATAATATAATAATATAATAACAGAAATAAATAATATAATATAATAATATAATAGGAGTTCATACTTATTATACCTGTGTCAACACTATAGCTGTGATCAGCAGCTATGGGCCCTGTCTTTACAGGTCCAGTGGTGCGTCGTATTGCAGGGGGCTTCCTCTTTCTGAGTGCGGGGCGATGCACAAAAATGGTGGGAACAGCATCTGCTCTCAGCCTAGTGTTGCCCTGTTTGGTTTTGATGAACTGATCTGCCTCAAAATGTGCCTGCAGAGTGATGTGAGTTTACTCCTCACACATGACAACTCAGTTTTGTCTACCCATATATCCCATAGTGGGTGAATACACAGTATTAGAGAACACTTACTGGATACGTATACACTCATTACACGTATAAAAAACAACCAAGGATGTGCAACAAGTTCAAATTCATATCACATCAATACTCATAATAATCATTTTCTCCTGTCTTTTTCTCCTCTCTCTCTTTAAGCCAAATAACAATAGAGGATTCAATGGAGCTGCAACTAGATAGCACCCTCACCCTGCACCCGAGTCTGTCTGCAGTCTTTGATTTTTTTGTTCACTATTCTGTATTTTAATAAATCAGGCATTAAGCTTTCCAATAGTGTGTTTATTGTGAAAAGTGCAAATGCAGTGTTTGATGATTACCTCACATATATATTTGCTGTTGTAATCTTTAGTGAGGGTAAGATTGCTCCTGCTTAGTTGAGACAACCATTTTTTTCTCCTCTCAGTATCAGTGGGGAAACCAAAAATATTTGCTCGATTGGAGCATCCCCATGCAACACAGCAAACCATGGTGGACACTACACAAACAACACGGAGGAAAGGACACAGAAAAACTGCTTGACATGATATTCATATTTGAGATTATTAGAGATTTATTTAATGAATTAATTGCTGTAAATAAGTGTGTATTAAAAAGACAAGATATATATATATAATTTATCAATGTATTTTAATATGTTATATACTGTCTGGATGTAAATGTAATGTGTTTTAATGTACCCTTTTAAAGCATATTTCTGCACAATGAAGTCAAATAAAATTTTCCTTCTGTCAGAAAATGTACATTAGTCATTTAGATTACTTAGGTCACCAATACCATGGGATTACAGAAATTACCATGATTTAAAGATATGTTAATGTTAGAAAATAAATCTCATCTGAATTTCTCACCCCTTCCTGTCCCTCTAAATATATAAATGAACGTAATATATAACAATTATAAAACAATCAAAGCATTAAACAGCAATGTGCTCTAAAATTAGCCTAAAGTTGGTCGTTATATGTTCACAATAATCCTCAAATCGCAGTTCTGTCTCTGTGTCTATGCGCTCAAATTGAACTTCCTGGAACTATCTGAAGCCTCCGTGAATCACGTGACCATCAAGCGTTTTGAACTTCCGTTGTCGCGACTCTCTCTCTATACGGCTCTGGTTTTCACCATTTAGTGAATGATCCGATTGACTTCCTGTTGTGACAGTTTCCATAACAACGCTTGTCTTGTTTTTCCTGATTTTGTCGTCGCCTACGTCATTTTTTGCCCCGTCTTCTTTGCCTGTGTTGTTCTCTTGTTAGTCTGTCCATTTAAACCCTGCATTTTCTAATTTGAACTCCTTGTCATTGTCCGTTCAAATTTCCGAGTTCTATGTTCTGGCTTCCTGTCACTGACGGCCCCATTCTTTATGTCCTCGTTATTGGTTCCACTTGCTTTCACTTTTGATGTTTTGGTCTCGTTGCTATGCCCGCAAATCCAGGTTGTGTGTGACGTGCATTCCAGCGCCTCTGTGCCGATGCAGCCCGTCACTTCACCTGTGCACGTACTACGCCGTCTCTGCAATTTCAACAACACCTTTACTCAGTTAAACATTTATTGTAGTGCATTATGGATAAAACGTGATCACTGACATTTTCCACATTAGGGAAGCAATTCTAAACACATGAAGTTTCCATTTTTCTTGAAAAATCCGACACTCTGTGTCCACTTTTCTTTTTGTTTACAAAGACATTTTAAGAGGGTGCCAGGGTCAACAGAAAAGCGGGTAAAGCGATAGAACTGACTAAAACACTCTACCGGACAATGTAGGAACTGCAGATATTAAATAAAATGGAGTTTATTCTTCTTTAATAATGCAGGTTTATTCAGCGGGCTGGACTGAATCCGTATGTTTGACACCCCTGGCATACAGTGTATTTCCTCGGAAAATCCTTCATAGTATTAGGAGTGTCACAGGACAGGATCCTGGGGTGATGAAAATAGATTATTGCGTCAGATTCTGGCGTATGACTCAGATATTAGGTGACACCCCGGTTTCCCCAACTCCCATTCGTTGAGACGTGAGTGGGTTAGTGTTTATCACGTGCGTCGTATGAAAGAAGTTCAGACTGATCGAGCACAATTACAAAATATGTCGATGTGCAGTGCATACAAAGTCTGCAAACACCACTAATATGTTTTACTTAAAAAAAAAAAACTAACACCCGTCCAGTCGAGTACACAGAAAGAGTAAAAGTTTTTTTCCCCAGCCGCTAAGTACTGGGGCTAACCAGTTTAGACGCATGCATTTCACATAAAAATCTCCAAATATTTATTACACACGGGGGTGAAACGAATTAACGAATAAAATAAAAGTTTCTGTTTATCAGAACCTTTAGTGGAGCACTTTCTAGTGTTAGTCTAGTGTTTCTAGTGTTTATTCTTAAAACAGTGCTGTGGAATAAAGTAGTGCTAGCTGTTTATTATTGAGGGAGGTGTTTAGCCATGTCAGTTGAATTGTTTATGTGGTTGCCAACAGCAATTAGATTACAACCAAAGATCAATCATCAACCGAATTTCTCAGGCTGTGAGTGCTCGTTTTGTCTCAGAATTATGCTGAGGTGGGCGAGTGTAAACAAGAACAGAGTATTTTCACAACCGCACGTCTTATGCTCCGCCTGTATTGCGTCACCTGGATCCAAGGACTGGTTATAAACATCCCATTCGGGTCAATCATTTTATTAGTAGCTTAAGTCTTACAGGCTTGAGGAATGGAGACGTGTTTGCGTATTGCGGTGAGTGATTTTGTTTTGTCTGTTCTGTTGTGTACTAAGACCTAAAAACTCTAGGTAATATATATTAAAAAGAAATATATACAATATATGTATAAATAAAATAGCATAAGTTAAATTTAACATTTACCAAAGTCCTAAAAATAAAACTTTATTAAAACTAGGCTAGTCCGCATTTTAGATGTATTAACGTCTATGATCCTAGTGGTAACTAGCCTGTTGGGTCGGTCGTTGTAATTCCACCCGTTTTCTCTCACCTCAGCTATACGAATTCGGAGCACTTTAGCTTCTTCCATTCAAATGCTTCATCAAATGGAATTGTTACCTCTATGAAATGAACTATCCGTTTACTTTCTGAATTAGATTCGACCTCAAGCTTAATTAATACAAAACATTTAGCAAATTTTATTTTTGTTGATTGTGTCCATTAAATCAATGTATATTGTTCCTGTGACAAACTAACCTTACATACCGATAAAATATGCTTCAGCGTGCCAACTCTCACACATAATGAACAATTAGCATCTTTACCTCCCACAGACAGGGTTGGAAAGGCGTCCTGTTTTACTTGCTCCAAGCATTTTTTAAAATTTAATGTTAGAAATAACATACTTTATAAATGGCAACCGATGCTAAAATGACCAATATGTTTCTGAACTATTCTATTATAAATCTTAGATTTCAGTTTTGCTAGTGGTGACACTGGTTCATAGGTGTGTAGAGACATGCAGTGAGGGCTACTTTGCACTTCAGGACTCATCATGTTGTCCCCTCTGTGCCAACGGTGAGTAAAGTAATAAAGGTTTATGAGAACATTCTTTAAAATGAGACAACAATCCATATATATTTGAATGTAATTACACTAACACGTTAAAAATTAATTCACAGGATGGTATGTAATTCAGAACTGTACGAAAACCAGGGGTATATATTGTCTTCCATGCAAGAAGTGTGGTAAGTCTTCCTCACATTTCTTAAAAATGCAGTACAAATAGATGGAAAGTTATTTTTAAAATGTCCCATTTACTGAAACATCCAGATTCATAGCCTCAGATAAAAGCATGTCTACAATCCAGTATCATTTACTAGCAGTGGCAGTTGTGCAGTGACCACAACAAATATTTCATGGATCATACCATTTTTGCTCCGTCACTATCTGATTTTTTCTACTCATATCTAGAAAATGGCTCCAGGACGATTGCAAACTGCACCTGGTTTTCTGATACCAAATGTGAAAATGGTATGTTAATGCCATATTTTGATTCTAACCCCATCTGCATAATTGAATGTTTCAGGTACACAGTGGATCAACCTGTATATGAAATTCAAACTGGTTACCAGGAGGCTTTGAATGCAGATTTGTTTCAGTGTAATTGTGTCAGCATTTTCCCATTTTAATATTCAAGGCTTTATTTAAAATACCATAAAGTGTGTTCCCAAGAGATATTGAGTGACATGATACTAACAAATCCTTAAAACTATATTGATTTAAAAGTGAAATACGGTGCATTTCTCCACTACATGCATTCTGACCTATTTTAATGTCATAATAAATATTATTAGAGAGACTAGAACAGAGGTGTATAATCCAGGTTCAGAAAGTAAAAATCCTGTCCAGGATTTTGCTCAGCCTTCCTGGATTGTGTTGATTCCCCTCATTTTACCTGGATTGCACTAATTAGAAAATCTAGCAAGCTTGAGCAAAATCCTGGTGAGGACTTTTACTTTCTGAACCTGGATTATACACTTCTGGACTAGAATATAGAAAACAATCTATTTGGATAATTTAAAACTGTAGACACAGACATGTCTGGCGGGCGGAGGTTAGAGAGGGGCTGTACCATGACAGTGATCTTTATCCATCAATCGGATTGATTAAGCTGGATAGGCCATGTTCAGATGTTATCTCTTCCTCTATTTATTTGGTGGATAATATTTTCTCTCCTTGTGTTTTGTGTTTATTTATTTATTTATTTATTTAGTTTTTGGTTTACATTTTTACAGAAAATCCCTCACCATCACCACCAGTGACCATTTCTTACAACGATGTAACAAAGAAGTAAGATTTCTTCAACATTTTCTACATATACATTTTGATAATCCATAGAATATAACAGTTGTTATAGCATTATCATTAACCTCCAGCCTAATTACTGCATTTAGATATACTCTATATGCAGTAGCTGCCACTGCTGTCACTGTTATTCTGGTGGTTGGAGTCTGGAGGTGGTGTTTAACTCGTGAATGTGAAGAAGATCCTGCAAGTAAGTATTTAAAAACTCAGTTATTCTTTTCCTTGTCTGTTTTATTTTTGCACTACTTACATGGTAGGATGTTGGAGAATAAAAAAAGTAATTTGCCTTCTTCTTTCAGGAAAGCCAATTAAATGGCATATTTGAATGGGACTTTTGAATGGAAAATTCAATAGTAATGGACATCAGTGCTCAGCTGCATAGGGACTTTTGCTTAGCAACCCACAAACACCAAAAAAATTGTGACAGCAAACAATTTAGAAGCTTGGTAAATATGAGTAGATTGAAATATTCAAATATGATGCTACCTTTTAGAAGTTTGGATATTTTAAAAGACATTTTCTACAGTTAGGGTGATTGAGCTAGCTTTGAGAGACAAGTGCTTTTATTTTGATACTGTGTGTCATTTAATTTCAATTTTTAAAACAATTGTTATTACATTGTTTAATATCCTGGTTACCTGACTTTATAGTAATACTAGTTTTGCTTTTGTGAAATCTTCATTTTGTTTCAGAATAACAGCAGATTTTTGAACATGTACCAAAAAGAGTAGGCAAAGCCTCTTTTAAAAATTTTTAACAGTATGCTGACAGTAGTTCAGGTGACAGAGGATAACAATTTGTCCAAATCTTTTAAAAATTGCATGGTTTATGCATGTTGATATTTCTGCTTCTCATTGAAGAAGCCTTGTTTGGTAGTTCATAGTAAACAAAAAAAATTATATTAATAATGAGTCAGCTTATCTAAAGCTACTTAAACCAAACATACTTTGCAGTAGGTTTGAACTTAAACCTACTTTGTAGTACTGATTGATTCAGAATTTTGATTATAGGTTTTTGGTTAGGGTCAGCATCAGGCAGGTTATGGCCATATAATTTTAAGCACTTTTTTAATGTAGTAAATCTAAATTTACTAAATTGTAGTAATAGTAATAGTAATTTAGTATAGTATAGTATAAGTATAGTTGGGGGAGAAAACCATTTTCCACAAAAACCCACTCAAATGTATTAACAATGATCAGACATCCATAATAAAAAAAATATATATATATATATTTATTTTATTGGTTTTGTATTATGTTTCATGATTTTGTTTGTTTGTATTATTGTTCATTTCAGTTTCATTGTAGAAAGATGTCATAGTATGTCTGTTTTCCAGATCACTACCAAGTGAAATATTTTTGAATACTTTATGGTAAGTGGTTAAAAGTTTAATTTCACTGTGGCTACTTTGATTATGAATGCACTTGTTACTTATTGAATGATACTGTTAGAATTATCTACTGCATCTGTGGCATAAGATTATGATGACCATGTTTGATCATTTGACATACAATTCTCTAAAAAAAGGATGAACTTGCTGACTTCTTGCTGCTTGCTGGATTTCGGCCAGTGAAAACGTGCACTTTGTATGATCAAATAAGTGTATTGTTGTGGTTGTTTTTGCAAAATAAGTCATGTGACACACAAAGATACTCATATAAATTATTCAGCTAAATAAATGTCATAATATGAATTACCATTTTTTATGCAATTCAATTAAATATTATTTATACAACACTTTAAACACTAGTGAGCAAGCCAACTGTATCGGGAGAATAACCCTTGAGTATAAGGACAAAAACCTCATGTCACAGACCCCTCAGTCCTCTATTCTGCCTGTCTGTTTGTGGACCCTCCTCCAGGGATGTGTGTGGGTGTGTGTGTGTGCCCTTTCTTTTGTGTTTGGGGCCAAGCTGCTGGCACTGGGTGCTCCAGGAGGACCCACCTTTGGTGGGGGTGGGGTGGGTAGGGGGTCAGTCACAGTATGGCCCCTGACTCCTCCCTTGTGTGTGTCTGTGTTTGTGTTTACGTCTGTCTATGTGTCTATGTTTGTGTGAACTTTAGCGTGTCTGTGGGCTTGTCTTTGTCATTTATATCAGCTGCTCCTTGTATTCTTAACATGATGTGCTTCACCCATATATGGTATTTAGGTGTGTGCTTTGTCTAGCGTCTTTGTTGTTGTTTGATTTGAGGCATTGGTGTTCGTTTGTCTATTTAATTCTAACTGCTATTTTGCTTTTAATAAACTGATCGTTTATATTCATGTTGCTGTTGTCTCGGCGTCCTGCTCTCACCCACACCACATTACACAAAATGATGCCAGTTCATCCTCTCGGTGACAGTGGATATCAGTGGTAATATATATCAGTGGATGTCAGGAACTCAGGTGGTCAACTCAGGGAAAGATGGTGCCAGTGTGTGTGGCCGCCCATCTATCGCTCCGCGATGTGTTCGTTTGCTTGTTGATTATGTTTATGGTTGTACAAATTGCAAACTCGCTTTATGTGTATGATTGCCAAACTGTTACATTTGCAGTATACTCCTAATAATTGCCTGGAGCCTAATCACGCGAGGCAAAATTACTCCTCTCTGCCACTCTCTGGAATACCGGCTTTCCTACGCCGCATGTTGGCTTTACCTTTGCGTCGGAGGCACCGCTGTGGTAAACGTAGTGGAAGGCTAGTGAGACACAAGGCCGGCTCATCCTGTTTCCCTGCAGGCTCGATGAGCGCGACTGACTGCACAGGAGCAACTTCTGCATTGGAACACCGCTCCATTTCATGGCGCACCCGGGATCCGATCGACTCTAGCCTTGTTTTGGTGACTGGATCGACTGAAGGGCAACAGATTCGCCCCCCTCCCTACTGTCGACTTGTCAAGCGTAAAGTTGACCTTTACAACCTGCAGCCCCTGGCCCGTGCTACACTGACGGCTAAAGCCTTGGAGCTTTCTGGTGGCAGGATAGCCCTTGTGAATGCTAGGTCGCTAGCTAATAAGACCTTTATTCTTAGGGATTTTTTCATGTCGCATGAGCTGGACTTTTTTTGTGTTACAGAAACTTGGCAGTCTGTAGGCGAGTCCAGTGCGATGTGTGAATTGTTACCACCAGACTGTTTGTTTTTTAACTCTCCTCGGACAACTGGTCGTGGTGGCGGCATAGCCACGATTTACAGAAACAAGTTCCACTGTAAACAGCTTGTTCCAGCGGTGCATTACTCCAGTTTTGAACTGAATATGTCAGGGCAGGCCCCAGCGCTGCCCCGCCCATGACCACCAGAGGGCGCTCACGGTCCCCCGTCAGGACAGGTCCCTCCTCTACGCATGCCATGCATACCAGAAGGCGTGCGCATTCCACAACACGCAATCAGCAAAGATGAGCCGCAGCCGAATTTCATCCTTCTTAAGGAAGCCGGCTGCGACTCGTCTTTGCTGAGTTGTTTGATCTTTCATGCGGCCAGCCGGTATCGTGGGTTTACACTCCGATTTCTTATGCTCCAGTGTTATTTTCTCTTCGCTATCTCCTATCTCTTCGAGTTTATCTCCTGCGCCTTTTGGCCCATCTCAAGTTTTCCTCCCGCTGTATTCTTCCTGTCCGAATTTGGTTTCATTTCAAGTAGAGCTTTGATTATCCCCGTTGTTGGTCGGGTAGTCGGGTTTTTTTCCCTGACTGTTTTTTGTTTTACCTTTCCTCTCTCTCTCTCTCCTTCTCGTTTTCGCGTTGAGGTTTTCCGCGTCTTTCTGTTGTCATTCTGATTTGTTTTTCCTTTCATTTAGTATTTACTGCGCGTCGAGTCCCCTCCGCGTTATTTCTCAGTTCACTGTGTTTTACCCTTCATTATATTTAGCCTTAGGGTTTTTCTTTTCTCTTTTTCTCTTTTTTGGCGGAGGTTTCAGTTCTTTGTTTTTGTTTGTTTATGGTTTGGCATTTGGGTCCCTTTAGTCTAACACCAAGCAGTGTGTGCGCGTGCGCACCACCTGCCTCACAGAACAACTCAGCCTAACATGGACCCAGCCTTACCACAGGCTGTAGCTGATCTGAGAACTGCTGTAGCCCAGCAAGGACAACTGCTGGGCAGTCACGAGCAGACGCTGCAGCAGATCTTAGGTCAGCTACAGAATTTAACCGTAACGCTGCAGGCAGCCACTCAAGCCACACCACAGCCTGCCAGCGCTAACGTACCCCATGCACCCGAACCCCCCGCTGTCGTGACACGCACAGAGCCCACTCTGCCTGCGCCTAGACATTACTCAGGGGATCCGGAGGAATGCAGGGGGTTTTTGCTTCAGTGCTCCCTTGTGTTTGAGCAGCAGCCGTCTCGGTTCCCCACCGAAAAGGCCAAGGTGGCCTACGTAGTGACACTGCTTTCTGGGAAGGCATTGGCGTGGGCAACCCCGGTTTGGGAAAACCAGCCAGAGCTGTGTGCTTCATACGACCGCTTTTCCGAGGCCATGCGGCAGGCGGTCCACCATCCTGCCTCGGGGGGAGTAGTGGGTAGTCGGTTGTTGCGTCTGCGCCAGGGGAAGCGATCAGTCTCTGAGTATTCCCTGGAGTTCAGAACACTAGCAGCTGAGAGCCAGTGGGAATCCGCAGCCCTGCTGGCGGTTTTTCAGGAGGGGCTTAATGACAACCTTAAAGATGAGTTGGCTGTCCGCGAGCCCCCCGGCGTCCTCGACGCATGTATTGGTCTCGTGGTTCGGCTGGAGAACAAGTTGCGGGAACGCACGCATCGGCACCGCTCCCACAGCAACACCACCACGCACGCACCTAGGTTTAATCCCCCGGTTTCAAGCAGTGAAGCCGGGGAGGACAATAAGGAGCAGCCTATGCAGATAGGGCAGACCCGGTTAACCCCGCAGGAGAGGCAAACGCGTCTGTCAGAGGGCCGGTGTATTTACTGTGGTAGCCCGGGTCATAAAATCGCCACCTGTCCTGACTTACAGGGAAAAGCCAGGGCCCGCCGGTAGACGAGAGACTGCCGGCGGGCCTCTCGGGTTCTCCTCAATACACTGGTCTGTGCCTTCACACAACCCTGTCATGGCGGGGCTCTACCAAACATCGACAGCTGGCCTTCATTGACTCAGGGGCAGCAGGTAACTTTATAGATGCCACGTTGGCCAAGGACCTTGGGGTGTCGTTGCTCGCCCTTCACACACCTCTTTCTGTTGCTGCCGTAGACGGCAGGTCGCTATCCTCGGGGGAGGTCGCCAAACAAACCATTCCCGTCAAACTGTCAGTAGGAGAACACGTTGAGCACCTTACCCTGTATGTCATCAGTGCCCCCAAAACACCGCTTATCCTTGGTCTTCCGTGGCTCCAGCGTCACAACCCCGAGATAGACTGGCTTAACCTGACGGTTAGTCAGTGGGGTTCTACGTGTAAACAGTCCTGCCTCCTTGCTCACAAAACCGGTTGTCCCGATGGGCCCCCTGAATCCGTTGACCTCAGTCGGGTTCCCTCTGTCTACCACGATCTTAAACGGGTGTTTAGCAAGAAACAGGCCAGCGTCCTTCCACCTCACAGGTCCTATGACATAGCCATCGACCTGCTACCTGGTACCAGTCCTCCCCGGGGTAGGCTGTTCTCTCTCGCTAGGCCCGAACGTAAAGCCATGGACCTGTACATCCAGGAAGCCTTGGCGGCCGGTCTCATTCGGCTGTCCACGTCCCCGGCTGGGGCAGGGTTTTTCTTTGTGGGCAAGAAGGATGGGGGGTTAAGGCCGTGTATCGACTACAGGGGCCTTAATAAAATCACCGTGAAAGATCGCCACCCGCTGCCTCTCATGGCCACTGCCTTTGAGTCCCTTCAGCAGGCCGGGGTCTTTACCAAACTGGACCTCCGGAGCGCGTACAGCCTGGTTCGGGTTAGGGAGGGGGACGAGTGGAAGACTGCTTTCATCACCCCGTCTGGTCATTACGAGTACCTAGTCATGCCGTTTGGGCTCATGAACGCCCCCGCTGTCTTCCAAAGGCTCATCAACGACGTTCTGAGAGAAGCCCTGGACCGATATGTGTACGTCTATCTTGACGACATATTGATATATAGTCGCTCACAGCAAGAGCACGTCAAGCACGTCCGTCGGGTTCTCCTCTATGTCAAACTAGAGAAGTCAGTCTTCCACGCCACTGAGGTGCCCTTTCTGGGTTTTATCATCTCACAAAACAGGCTGGCTATGGACCCCGCTAAAACTAAGGCCGTAGCTCAGTGGCCTGTGCCCACAACGCTTCGCCAAGTGCAGCGGTTTCTGGGGTTCGCCAATTTCTACCACCGTTTCATTAAGGACTACAGCAAAGTAGCCGCTCCTCTCACCGCCCTGACCAGAAAATCTCCGGGGCCATTTGCATGGACCCCTGAGGCCCAGGTGGCCTTCGACGCCCTTAGAGCACGTTTCGAGGTTGCCCCGATTCTTGCCACGCCCGACCCTGAGCTCCCCTTCACCGTGGAGGTCGACGCCTCGGACGAAGGGGTCGGGCGGTGTTGTCCCAGAGGACAGGGACGCCCCCTAAACTCCGTCCCTGTGCCTTTTACTCTCATCGTTTGACACCCGCCGAGCGCAACTACGATGTTGGGGACAAGGAGTTGCTGGCGGTTAAGACCGCCCTAGAGGAATGGCGGCATTGGTTGGAGGGGGCCAAACATCCGTTCCTGGTATGGACGGACCATAAAAACCTGGCCTACCTCCAACAGGCTAAACGTTTGAACCCCAGACAGGCTAGGTGGGCCCTGTTTTTTAGCAGGTTTGATTTCGTCCTGTCCTACCGCCCTGGTTCCAAGAACGTCAAGCCCGATGCTCTGTCCCGCCAGTGGGAGCCGCAGGCCGGTTCGGCTGCCCCTGACGCGGTGTTGCCAGCCACTAAGATCTTGGCTCCCATTCAGTGGGACATCGAGGCCGCCATTAAACGGGCTCTTGTGGCTGAGCCTGACCCTGGGGGTGGACCGCCTGGGCGGTTGTACGTTCCTTCAAGCCAAAGGAACGGGGTCATGCAATGGGGTCATGTGTCATTGTTTGCTGCTCATCCTGGGTCTCGGCGGACTGCCGAACTCATTCGCAGGAGGTTCTGGTGGCCCAGCATGGGTAAGGACATTGAGGGCTTTGTGGCCGCATGTGCCGTATGTACCAGCAGCAAGGCCTCCAGGTCCAAGCCCTTAGGTCTCCTGCACCCTCTTCCGGTGCCTTCACGACCATGGTCTCACGTCTCCATGGACTTCGTAACCGGTTTACCGGCCTCACGAGGCAACACGGCCATCCTGGTCATGGTAGACCGGTTTTCCAAGGCGGCTAAGTTCGTGGCGTTGCCCAAGCTGCCTTCTGCCCAAGAGACAGCGTTATTGTTCTTGAGGCACGTGGTTAGGGCTCATGGGTTCCCGGTCGACGTGGTCTCCGACCGAGGGCCCCAGTTCACCAGCCGTTTCTGGGCGGCCTTCCTCGGGCTGCTGGGGGCCAAGGCTAGCCTCTCCTCGGGATTTCATCCCCAGTCCAACGGCCAGACCGAGAGGGTCAACCAGGACCTGGAGCAGACCCTACGTTGTCTGGCCTCCGCTAACCCGTCTACCTGGGCAGACCGTCTTGTGTGGGCAGAGTATGCCCACAACACTCTGTGGCACTCGTCCCTGGGGATGTCCCCGTTCGAATGTCTCAACGGGTTCCCTCCCCCTATGTTTGCCGAACAGGAGGACGAGGTCGCGGTTCCTGAGGCTCGGGCCCTTGTCAGGCGGTGCCGGATGGCCTGGAAGGGCGCCCGTCGGACCCTGTTGTCCGCTTCCAATGCCCAACGTCGCCAGGCCGATAAACACAGACTCCCTGCTCCCTCGTTCCGCCCTGGTCAGCGGGTCTGGTTGTCCGCCAGGGATCTGCCGGTTCGAGGGGGTACTCGGAAGCTGGCCCCACGGTACTTGGGGCCCTTCAAGGTGGTTCGGCGGGTCAACCCCGTTGCTTATCGCCTGGAGCTTCCTTCGTCCCTTCGTGTCCATCCTGTTTTCCACGTGGCCAAGCTGCGGCCGGTTCTGTGCACTCTGCCTCGGACTCCGTCGCCCCCGGCTCCGCGAATCGTTGGGGGCGGTCCGGTTTACAACGTCAGGTGCCTCCTTGACGTGCGTAGGGTTCGGGGTCGGGAGCAATTCCTGGTGGACTGGGAGGGCTACGGGCCGGAGGAACGCAGCTGGTTTCCGGCTTCGCGCATCCTGTGCCCTGCCTTGATCCGGGACTTCCGTCGCGACCGGGCCGTCACTCTTGGCCCGCGGGGTCGCGGGCCTCGGGGGGGGGGCCTCTGTCAGGGCAGGCCCCAGCGCTGCCCCGCCCATGACCACCAGAGGGCGCTCACGGTCCCCCGTCAGGGCAGGTCCCTCCTCTACGCATGCCATGCATACCAGAAGGCGTGCGCATTCCACAACACGCAATCAGCAAAGATGAGCCGCAGCCGAATTTCATCCTTCTTAAGGAAGCCGGCTGCGACTCGTCTTTGCTGAGTTGTTTGATCTTTCATGCGGCCAGCCGGTATCGTGGGTTTACACTCCGATTTCTTATGCTCCAGTGTTATTTTCTCTTCGCTATCTCCTATCTCTTCGAGTTTATCTCCTGCGCCTTTTGGCCCATCTCAAGTGTTCCTCCCGCTGTATTCTTCCTGTCCGAATTTGGTTTCATTTTAAGTAGAGCTTTGATTATCCCCGTTGTTGGTCGGGTAGTCGGGTTTTTTTCCCTGACTGTTTTTTGTTTCACCTTTCCTCTCTCTCTCTCCTTCTCGTTTTCGCGTTGAGGTTTTCCGCGTCTTTCTGTTGTCATTCTGATTTGTTTTTCCTTTCATTTAGTATTTACTGCGCGTCGAGTCCCCTCCGCGTTATTTCTCAGTTCACTGTGTTTTACCCTTCATTATATTTAGCCTTAGGGTTTTTCTTTTCTCTTTTCCCGCACTCCTTTTGGCGGAGGTTTCAGTTCTTTGTTTTTGTTTGTTTATGGTTTGGCATTTGGGTCCCTTTAGTCTAACACCAAGCAGTGTGTGCGTGTGCGCACCACCTGCCTCACAGAATATGTTTGAACTTGCCACCACTCGTCCTCTGCTCTGTGCGGTTATTTACCGACCTCCCAAATACAATACCACCTTTATTGGCGAATTAAGTGACTTTCTGGCTGAAATACTGCCAAGGTACGATTCTCTTTTAATTCTTGGTGATTTTAATATTCATGTTTGGTGCCCGGATAAGCCATTGTCTAAGGATTTTATAACTCTCATTGATTCTTTTAACCTTGTGCAGTGTGTGACAGGTCTCACTCAGGAACGTGGGCACACTCTTGACTTGGTTTTAACGCACGGGCTCTCTGTTTCTAATTTAGAGATTTGCTCTGCTACGTTCTCAGACCATATGCCTGTTATTTTTGAAGTATCTTTACCTTGGCAGATAGAGAAACCCCTTGCTCCTGTGCACCTTTGTCGTGCTATAAACTCTTCCACTGCTGCTAAATTTTCTACTGCCTTCACTACCACTACCTCAGCTATTTCTTCTTTTACTTCTGATGTAGAGGTTCTTACGTCTAGTTTTAACTTGAAGTGTCAGTATATATTAGATATTGTGGCCCCAATTAGAATAAAACATCCTAAATCTAGTAGTGAACTATGGCAGAATGATGCCACACGTGAAGCCAGGCGGAAATGTAGACAAGCAGAACGAAAGTGGAAAAAAGACAGGCTTGAAGTATCCTTTCAAATGTTAAAAGACTCATGGCGCTGTTATCAGAAAATAGCTAAAGCTGCTAAATCAAATTATGAGAACATTTTATTGTAGCTCACGCTAAGAGAGTTTCCTTGACAGATTTCCATCAAGCGCGTTATGAGCCGTGAGAACATTTTATTGTAGCTCACGCTAAGTTTCCTTGACAGATTTCCATCAAGCGCGTTATGAGTCGTGAGAACGTTTTATCGTGTGACGCGCGGGCAGGGCGAAGGATGAGACACAGAATCCTTGCATAACAGACGGTCACTTTTAATTTTACAAGATGATTGCGCAATAGCGCACGAGGAACACTCAAACACGTACACAGAAACGTGTAGACTTAGACAACGACGAGCACAGGACACTGCGCGAATGCACATTAAATAGACAAACCACATTAGCCCCACGTGATTATGAGACGATTCACAGGTGAGACGGATTATCACACGACACAACCATAACCACGGAGATCTACTGACGCAGACAAAGCACGTGGACAACGTTAACACACGCCCAAAAGGGAGGGGCCGGGGTCCTCAACGTGACAATCGTAGCTTGCGCTAAGAGAGTTTCCTTGATAGATCTTGACCAAGTGCGTTGTGAGTTGTGAAATCCTTTTAATTGTAGCTCGACGCGTAGACTATGACCAACTGTCGTGAGTAGGGAGATTTTTATGGACGCGCCAAGAGACGAGATTTGAGTAGCGCATGATGAGTATAGAGATGAGCATGTTGATGGCGATTAGACTGGGTTGAGACAATTTATTGTTCTGTTTGGTTGCTGTTTGTATGTGATGTCATGTTGGTTTGTACTTTCTTTTAAGTGGACAGTTTAGATGGGCCCTTGCATTACATTCACGCAGGGGAACACATTGTTAAACACACCAGTTTAGGGGCACGTGCCATTTATGTATGTTATTGAGATTAGGTTTGGTTAAGTAGGTTAGTGGTCTTATTTTTGTTTCTTTCCTTTGGCACGGTCCTCAGTCCACTTATAAGAAGTTTATTTTTGTCTACTGTTGATCAACACTAAGTAAAACGTGGCAAACGAAACCCTTGTGTCTGTGTCCTAGTTCTCGCAGTTCACCTCCACCCCTCCGTGTCTTTCTTTGTTCGGTCGCCCCTACCTAGACAGGGGCGGGTTGTAACAGCTCCACAGTCAACCTATTTGGAGGCATCTGATGAATTATGCGAGAGGTTTTTGCAATTTTTTATCGATAATTTTGATAGTATTAGGCCCCTTATTAGTCCATCTCTGTACG
This sequence comes from Brachyhypopomus gauderio, assembly GCF_052324685.1. Classification (NCBI taxonomy): domain Eukaryota; kingdom Metazoa; phylum Chordata; class Actinopteri; order Gymnotiformes; family Hypopomidae; genus Brachyhypopomus; species Brachyhypopomus gauderio. The sequence continues at coordinate 8,190,333 of NC_135211.1, read as the reverse complement.
ATACCCCTCCTGTGGCTTCATCTTCTGCTGTTTTTGAGAACTTTGAGCCCATCAGTCTGCCTATATTGGAATTTATCATTGGTCATATGAAGCCCTCTGGATCACCAAATGACCAACTTCCACCTCGTCTATTTAAAGAAATTTTTTTGATTTTAGCTCCAGATGTGCTTACCATCATAAACAGCAGCTTGATAAACGGCATGGTGCCTGATTGTTTTAAGCACGCCGTGGATCAACCACTAATCAAGAAACCCGGTCTGGATACTTCGGTCCTTTCAAATTTTAGGCCTATTTCCAGGCTCCCATTTGTCTCCAAAATATTAGAAAAGGTTGTTTACCAGCAGCTGTCGGTGTTCTTAGAAGAACACAAAATTCTTGAGAAATTTCAATCTGGTTTTAAACCATTGCACAGCACGGACTCGGCATTACTCAGGGTTCTCAATGATGTTTTCTTAGCCACTGATAAAGGTCATAGTGTCGGACTTGTTTTACTGGATTTAACTGCTGCCTTCGATACAGTGGACCATAAAATCCTCTTGTCTCGACTTCACAACTGTGTAGGTATTAAAGGCCGTGCCCTGCAGTGGTTTAAGTCCTACCTAACACGCCGGAGTTTTTGTGTTCGTTTGGGGGCCACAGAGTTTCTGTAGCCCCTCTCACATGTGGTGTGGCTCAGGGGTCTATTCTTGGACCTTTGCTCTTTTCAATATACCTCCTCCCTCTTGGGTCAATCCTTAGAAGGCACGGTGTTTATTCCATTTTTATGCAGAGGACAAACAAATTTACATGCCTCTACAGCGACAAAGCTCTCATGCATTAGAGCAACTTTTGCAGTGCGTGGAGGAAATCAGGGCGTGGATGTCGCTCAATTTTTTGTATTTTAAGGAAAGAAAACCGAGCTAATTGTGTTTGGTCCAAATAAATCTGTGTCAGGAATGTCACCTGATAGCCATTAAGGACTCAGCTGTTCCTCATCACCACGCCCACATTCCAGGCATTCATATACACCGTCATCACAACACCTCGTCGCGAAGTATTGCCAACCATGTTGCATACCGAGCGTTATCATACCCTGCTGTTTCTCCTGTGTACCGACCTCTGCCTGTTCCCTCGACCCCGTCTTCTGCCTAGCCCTCAGGTACCGTACGGACTCTGCCTTCCCGTTACGACCCGGGACCGGATAGACCACTCTCAACAAATGGCATTAGATCAACTCCGTTTATGCATTAACATCTCGCATTCTCTGGTTGTATCTATCTGCCAAATAAAGAGCACTGTGCTTTTGCATAAGGATCCCTCTCTGTCTCTTCCTGACGTTACAATCTGTTGTCAATGTGGGAGAATTGGGTGCGCTGACACAATACTTGAAACCCACAGTAACTAATCTTGGTGTGAGATTGGACTGCAATCTGAAGTTCGATGCTCAGATTAGTGCGGTTGTTAAGGCAAGTTTCTTTCAAATTAGACAGTTGGCAAAAATCAAATCAGTCCTCCCTAGTCAGCATTTTGAGACTTTAATTCATGCTTTTATTACAAATAGACTCGACTATTGTAATGCACTCTACTTTGGTCTCGACCAGAAGACCATTAAGAGGCTGCAGCTTGTACAGAATGCTGCTGCACGGCTGTTAACGAGTACAAGAAAACTGGAACATATCACTCCAGTCTTAAAGTCACTGCACTGGCTTCCGGTTCAAACACACATTCATTTTAAAATCCTTTTAATAGTTTTTAAATCTCTTCATGGTCTAGCCCCCAAATACCTGTCCGAACTATTGCAACCCCATAATCCCGGCCGTTCGTTAAGGTCAACAGATCAGAGCCTCCTAACGGTTCCCAGGACGGTGAGGAAATGCCGAGGTGATTGCTCCTTTTCGGTTGCGGGACCAAAACTGTGGAATGACCTCCCCTTTGACATCAGGCAGATAGAGTCCTTCCCTGTTTTTAAGTCTCGCTTAAAATGCCATCTTTTCTCACTGGCTTTTAATTCAGTTAATTAAGCTTATTGTGTTAATCCTTTGTGTCTTTTATTGCCTTGTTTTCGCACTACCGTGTGTAGATGTTGTGCATGTGTGCAGCACATTGGTCGACACTTGCTGTTGTTTTAAAGTGCTATATAAATCAAATTGAACTGAATATAAACAACAACAAAATAAATAAATAGTAACAAGTGAAAACAGAGTTGCACATTAATGTTAGTACAGTTAATTATAATTATAAATAATACATTTTAAAGTTTGGAAGTCCAGGTGTGGTTGATCAGTGAATATTCTGATAATAAATGTTGGATCAGGCCTGTCCTGTCTAGGAAGAGGAATCGTAGCAATATCAACGCTCTGACATCAGAAGTAGCACAACACAGCCTGGCACACTGCAAAATAGCCTATGGAGTACTCATGTGGAGTAGCACTATCAAAGTTCTCCGTGCTTTGCTTGCTAGTATACACTGTAAAAAAAAAAGTCGTAAAAAAACGGTAACATGTCCGGCAGCAAAAGTTGCCAAACAGTTACCGTAAAATTACAGTAAAATACCACACATAATTCAACAATGAATTACTGTAAAATTACAGATTTTCCCTGTATTTATTCTTTGTAATTTCACAGCCAAATTTGAGTAAAATTACAAATTTTCGTTGTAAGAAAACACAGCTAGAATGTTAAAATAACAGCATAATTAGGTTACTTCATGGTATGTTTTAAACAATCTACAAATGAACTTGTCAAAGTACAGAGGTAATCTGTGAATATATGTTCATATCCTATAAACTTACAGTGGATAACTGTTAAATGTTGGTTGATCAATGCACAAACTCTTACAATGTACTGTTTATCAATGAGATTTCAACATTAAAATAATTGGATTCTGCTTTTTACATACACAAAAATAATGTAAAATTATACATTTTTAACCTTATATAAAAGTAGTTTCAAAAGTTATGTGTTTAATTTAACATCCAATGGTCCAATAAATATGCTACTCTTTCCTATTAATTTACGGTGCTTGGGATGTATTAACATCTTAAGTTTCTGTTAAAACTACCAATATTACAATACAGTTCTATAAACATAAATATTTTTGTGGTTGTTTTGGTCTTTAAATTCCAGCTTACATGAACATTTTACAGTTACCTTTTATTTCAACAGATAAAAGAATGGTGTACTTACATTGTTATGACCCTGTCTTTTTGTGTTCGGGAGAAGCCTATCTGTTACAGGGAGTTCGGTCCATGTTCCACTCCAGGAATCCCTGATGTCCCTGGGAACATGAAGTCTCCGCACTCGGCTTCCTGGTATATAAGGAGGAAATGAGAGGATCCCTGTTACGATTCAGCCTTGCCGAACTTGTTAGAGATTGTGAACTTTGAGATATTGATATACTGTGTATGACCTTGTGATTTGGATTTGCGTGCTCCTTTGCTATAACTGTATAGAGTTGTGTATATAGATGTATATTGGTGGTTTGTGTGTGCACACGGTGAGTAGGAAGTGGCTGCCATTTTGTTTGGGTTGTGGGTTTGTATCTGTTTTGTATATAGGGAGTCAGAGTAGTGTTGTCTTTTGTTTCACCCTGTTAGTATAGTTATGTCTGTTTCTTTCTAGTATGGTTTTTGTTAGTTGTTTTGGGCCTGGGTCACTTCTGACATTTGTACCTGTGTGCACTTTGTCCTGTATATATATTCTGTTTGTGAACATTTGTAAATACACCAATACTTTACATTTTCTTGAATCACTGTGTCATCCATATTCCACCCCTTCACACCCCTGTTACGGCCTAGAGCCTAGATAGGTCGTAACAACATAAATTAACAAACAACATTTAAAACAATGTAAAAATGTTAACCAAAACAATAAAAGCAATAATAAAAGCTCAGCCATAATACATACTTTCAATCTCTTTATTTTGACAGTTGAACTTCAACAATCATGACAACTGAACTGACTCTAAAAAAATATAAAAAACACAAAAAGATGGTTACTATGGATTTTTACAATGTTCTCGAAGTTGAAAAGATTTATATTAAATGGGATATAATGGGATATATAAAATGTTTCTTTGTTTCATTTACACACCCAGTAGAAAATCAACAACTTGAAAAATTTAGCTACACTGAATATGCTTCTACAACGAGAACTTTTAATTGGCTAATACAAAGCACAAGGGCCAATCACAGAATCTAATACTTCAATAATCGTTACAGATCATAAAAGGGCTTACACACAGTTGTTTAAGGCATTTTCAACAGTAACAGTAAGATGGTAAAGGTGCTGAAATTATTTTAAGAATTGCGCCTAGCTATATGAAACGATCACATCAAATATCTCATAGAACATCACCACTTCATTATCACTGTGCACTTGTGTTCAGTCCCAGTTCACTCACTGTTAGCTGTCACTACATAACAGTATATCATTAACTTTATCAAAAAAGATGTCGTATTAGGACACATCCAGAAGGAAGAAAATTCCATAACTCCAGGTTTTGAACATTATGGCAGTTTCTCTCAATGATCTTGTTAGGCATCTGTCATGTAGGGCTACGCCCCCTCTCCTAGCTGTCACTCCAGTTTCTCTGTTCCTCGTGTCTGTAGTTCCTTGCCCGTTAGTCCCGCCCAGCTTGTCTGTTTCTATGGTTTCCCATTGTCTTCCACGCCCTTGTCATCAGTGTTGTCACCTGGTCCTAGTCTAGTCCTGTGTATTTATAGTCCTTGTATTTCCCATGTCTGGTTATCGGTTGTTTTGTGCATTCATGTTCCTTGTGATCTCTAACGTTAGTAGTTTTCCGTTTCATGTCTCGTTGTTTTCCCCATGATCTCCGTGTGTTCCTGCCTGGTCCGTGAGTCCTCCTAGTTGTGTTTGTAATTCATGTCCGGATTGCCTGCCCATAGTGATGGCAAACCGAAGCTTTGTGAAGCACTGAAGCTTTCCTCCGAAATGAGTTGAAAAAAGGTTCATTACTCGAAGCTTCATGACACAGTGCACAGTACCGGCATCTGGTGGCCAAAACCATGAAGTGCTTCATGTATCTTGTGGTTTGAAGACAAGGGAACTGTTTTTTACAGCATAAACTGTTTAAATGCATTAAAATTTTGACATTTGTTGTTTCAATAAAGACAACTGATAAAACTACATTGTTTGTTGTGCATGTTTTCCAAATCTAACTGCTGGGTTGAGCAGAATGCTGAGAAAAAGGACTGATGGCTGAATAATAAAAATCACACAGTGATCTTACATTACATTTAGGGCATTTGGCAGACACCCTTATCCAGAGCGACTTACATTTTTATCTCATTTTTTATACAAGTGAGTAATTGAGGGTTAAGGGCCTTGCTCAGGTCTGGGGATCGAACCCATGACCTTCCGGTCACAAGACCAGTTCCTTAACCACCAGGCCATGACTGCCTTTTCTTTTTAAAATTATGAAAGAGAACATTTGATAATGGTGCATATCTTAGTATCCAAAACAAAAATGTTTTAGTGATTTGATGACATGAAACACTACACACAGAATAATGACGGATTTTATACATTTAAAATATAATTCATAATTGGTGCACAGCCTATTATCTAACAGACTTACAAAGTGTCATTAATTGCTTTTAATAAGGTAATTGTCTTTATTCTTATAATTTTTTTAATAACCTTATTTGATGGCAAAATTTCGAAGTGTTTCCAGACTTCGGAACGGCCTATTTTTGGCAATGGTTCCATTCTACTCGCTAATTTCTCTCTCTCTCTCGCTGTCTCTGTCTCTCTCTCTCGCTGTTGCTACGCTCTCTCCCAATCCTCGAACGACCCTCGAAGTGCCCGCGAAGATTTGCTCTTTTGAATCAGTGCCTGAAGCAGTCACGTGATTGTGTGCCGAAACGAAGCTTCAGACGTCAGCGGTCACGTGATCATTGTGGAACGAATCAAGCATCGATACAGTGGTTTAAAGCAGTGGGTGTTGCTTTTGTGACACAAGCTTTGAAGCTTCAGGTTCAAGGGTAACATCACTACCTGCCCGTTTTGACCCGCGCGTACTCACACTAGGCTCTGTGATCCGGGCCCGGGCACGGTTGCCTGCCGAATGTTTGGCTAGTGTGAGCGCTCCAACCGTGCCCGGACCCGGATCAGTTAACCGTGCTCGGGCCCGCTTGAAGAGGTGGGCCAGGGCACGATTCATGTGGACTCGGGCACGGTTCGCTTCTAGTGTGAGCGCTATCCGTGCCCGGGCCCGCTTGGTGCCTCGTCTGATTGGTTCATTTCGCTGGAACTCAAACATGACGTCAGTGATGCGATGCTCACGTTAAACAGTCATAGCGGTTAGCAGACAATCGTTGTGTTAAATTATCGATAAATCTGTGCTTGCACCGTGTTTCTGCACTCCCAAAATGACTCCAAAAATACAATAAAAAGAGAATCATGAGCTCCATAGTGTTGTGCGAGCGCGCTTTTTTCCAAATAAAGCGGCGTTGTGATGACGTAAGCGTGCTCGGGCCGGGTTGCTGAAGCCAGTGTGAGTGCAGGCCAGAGGGGGAGTGGGGAGGGGGGATAACTGGGCCCCAGCACGGAACGAGCAAACCGTGCCTAGTTTGAGTACGCCCCTACCTTGACCACGTCTTTGGAATTCCTTAAAACAGGAGTGGCCAACCCGCGGCTCTTTGCCTGGTTTCATGCCCGGTCCGCGGGCTCACCTTCACAGCTAATAATTTACACTCGCCACAAAGGCCCCCCCCCCCCCCGCTCAACAGATTACACTCGCCCATGTACGATGTGGTTTTTTGACATAACACAGTAAGAAAAGTGGCTCTTGGTCTATGACGGGTTGGCCACCCCTGCCTTAGAATAAATCTCGCTCTCCTCAGCGTTTGTGTCCGCCTCCCTGTTCTGCCTCGCACAGATTGTTACAGCATCATCAAACCAGTGCCCACTGCCACATCTGTGAAAAGAGAAAATCAAATGTTTCTGTTTTAACCTGCAACCTGTAGGCTATATAGTAATTCTGGGACATCGTGTGCACTTTTTAATCAATTTAGAATGCATAACATTGTAACGTAAAATGCAAAACAATTCTGAAATCACAATAACCCCAAATATCAGATAGTTTTGTTTGACATCCAGGAAGATACGAGGCATGTTGGTCAGAATTGGGCCTGATTTTGGCAGCTGTGTATGGTTTTGACTTTTTGACATTTTTACAGGGCTTGCAGCTGTAGAGTTCTTGCCCCATTATTCAGTTTCTAAAGTAAACCCATCCATTTCTGACCAGGCTTTTATTGGAGTTTGTGATTGCTTAAAGTGGAACAACTTTCAAAAGTGACTGCACATAAGCTCATCATGGGACCATTTAAAAGTCATACAAATGTTTGTATACATAACCAGAAAACATAGCTGTTTATCAAGTTAAGTAGTGAAATAGTATTACTCATACTGGTGCCTTGATTTGTGTGCACATACTAGTCTTAAAAGAGGAGTTAGCAAAGAACATAGTAGAGGTGAAACAAGTGTAGATAGGGTGATGTGTCTGAAGATAGAAGTAGAAGGTCTGACATTGAATGTTGCCAGTGGTTATGCTCCACAGGTTGGATGTGAGGAAGAGGAAAAAGATAAGTTTTGGAAGGATCTAGATGAAGTGAAAGTATTCCCAGTGAGGAGAGAGTGGTGATTGTAACAGACCTATATGGACATGGTGAAGGAAACAGATGATGAGGAAGCAATGGGTAGGTTTGGTGTCAAGGAAAGGAACCAGGAAGGACAGATAGTGGTGGATTCTGCCAAGAGGATGGAAATGACTGTAGTCAACACTTATTTCCAAAAAGGAACATAGGGTGACCTATGAGATTGGAGGGAGGAGTAGACTACATTCTGTGTAGAAGACGAAACACGACAGAGATTGGAGACTATGAGATTGTGACAGGAGAGAGCGTGGCCAAACAGCATCGTATGGTGGTGTGTAGAATGATGTCAAAAAAACGTCAAACCAGAGAAGACCAAATGGTGGAAACTGAAGAAGGAAGGAATGTGGTAAAGAGTTAATAGAGGAGCTGTTAAAGGCGCTGGGTTAGACTTGTTAAGGATAGGAATGGTAATGTTTTAACAAGTGAGGAGAGTGTGATGAGAAGATGGAAGGAGTACTTTGAGGAGCTAATGAATGAAGAGAATGAAATGGAACAAAGAGTAGAGTTTGGAAAGTTTTGGAGGGGATGAAGAAGGGAAGGCAGATGGACCTGATGGCATACCAGTGGAGGTACGGAAATCTTTTGTTTAAATTTGTTTAACAAATGTTAATTTGTTTTGTTTTTTACTGTGTAATGAATCCAGAATAATTCCAAATATTTTGCAAGTTTATTCAACAATAGATGAAATCTAAAATTAGATAACACATGTACAAGTAATAATAGTGCAAACATTTTGTGCAAGGCTGTGTTCTCTCAACATTTATAATAAATAATAATAAAACATAAGTAAATAATAGAAAAATAAGGTTAAAAAATAAAATACAAACAAAAGCTCTCTTTTCTGGTAATAGCACAAACTTTTTATAGCTAGAGCTCAGCATCACAGAAGCAACATAGCCAACATAAAAGCACAAAAACTTGCAGTTTTTTCTAAAAGTTAGGTATACTCTCTAAAATGCTTTTTGTCTGTACAACCTAAAAAAAGACATTAAAAGTATTTATTTAAAGTTGATTAAACACTTGGCCTGGCTGTGCTCATTTTAACTATGTTTATACTTTCGAGACTGACCGTAGCACGCGACTCCGCACACTTCGCGTCACATTCTTTGCAGTGTTGTCCCTAACGATAAGAAACACCCCTCAAAAATGGGAAGGAACATGTACCTGACCAATTTTAATGTTGCTTTGTGTTTCAGGTTTGAAAAGTGCTGGAATTTAGGCTAAAGTACTTGAAAATGCTTGAAATTGAAACTACTTCGTTTCACAACTGTCTGACTGAACAGTCCTCTTGTATTACGTTACTCTTGTAATTCCAGGACAAAACATGAGAGAATGTGAAGACGTTAAGATTGGGCGTTTTGAAAATAAACAACCATTAAATAATGTGATAAAAAACGCCATGAACAGATTAAAATAAACTACTATAACACAACGTGTCAGACAACAACTTGTCAGAATGCTACTCATAATAAAATAATTAAACACTCCCAGCAAAGCAGCGAATTTTGAAAAAAAAAAAAACTAAGACGTACCTTCAGTTGATATTGAACACAGACACTTGGTGTGAACTGGTGCTTCTGTGCTTCAGTCGGGCTCATCTTTACCTGCGATTCCGTGAATAACTGAACGCAACGTCTCCAGGCACCTGGCGCTCAAATTCAAACTAGTTATTCTCGGCATTCATTGGCTGAACAGACCAGGCACCCACGATTCTGTCCAATCACCACACAGAACTGTTTGCTGATCTGTTTCCTGATGGATGAATGTATGAATGGGTCGATCTCTCTCTCTCTCTCTCTCTCTCTCTCTCTCTCTCTCTCTCTCTCTCTCTCTCTCTCCTCTCTCTCTCTCTGACACCCCTCCGCAAACGTATTGCTATATATTGCAAAGTTTTAACAGGTTATCTTATGGGCCTTTCTGAAAAAAATCTCCTAATGCCTTATATCTTTGCGCCTTCTCACGAAAAGCCCTTGATTGCTCGGGATTGAGGATTGAGGGACCAAATATTTTATATTATTCACTTGCTTGAGCAGAGTGGAGCAGTATTGCGTTCTAAACTTGTTGCTTTAAATGTCATTTCAAATAAAAGGCTGTTGTTCAGTACTTAGTGTATGTGATTCAATTTACAGCTGGTTTGGTAGCAGAGTTAATAATGTATATTTAGAGAATTGGAAATGAGAAATTTAACATAATATTTTACTTCAAATCTTAATTCACTATAATTCCAGCTTTGGTCAAATGTACTGTAGATGTTAGGCTGCTGTTTTTGGTTAAATATAATTTCTTTGATAACATGCAATTTTAATATGCCATGAATTTACTGTTTGAAAATGGAAAATTACTGTGAAGTTACGAAAGGCATTGTTTTTACACTGAAAACTGCATTTTTTACACTGATAACTACTAAATTAAAACTCAAGACCCTTAAAAATATACAATCCTGTTATAAAACAAGAAATTCTTGTAATTTAAATTTACAGACTTTGACTGTATATTTAAAGGAGTTTTCTTTAAAAAAGTCATTTTCCTGTATTTTACAGGTATATTCTCTTATTATGAAAAAGACAGAAAAATACTGTGTTTATTTACAGTAAATATCTGTTTAAAAAAATGTTTTTTTTTTTACAGTGTATGCAATAAGTCAAATGGGCAAAATGGTAGTTATCATGTTTTCCTCTCAGCACTTGGGTCTTGGGTTCAAGTCCCTATCTGAGTAGAGTTCCCATTCATGTCTGTGTGGGTGCACTCATGCAGTCCAAAAACAAAATTCTTTGTATGTGTGTCTCTCCTTGTCTAATAAACAGTTGAGTGTATTTCTGTATGCCCATTGGTGGATGGTGCTGTCTTGGGTGATTCAGTCCTGCAGGGGTTGAGGTTTTTGCTGGTGTGTGTGAATGGTTGTAAAAGCTTGTACCTGATGTAAAGCAAATCATTACTGATGTAATGGTTTTGTGACAGTTTTATTCATACAAATGGTTGGTCCCAATATTTTGAGCAAGACACCCTGGTTTGGACATTTTGAATCAGTCATTCTTGGGTCCATACTGTAATTTCCTGCACAAACAACCCACAATATAGTCTCATGCCACTCATGAGTGACATTCATAGTCCTCTGATGCATTAGAACCTGGTCTGGCCTATGTTTCTATCTCAGTCCTGACACTAGTCCTGCAGTGGGCGAAACTCTAGCAGTATTGGAATGTTTACTCAGCGCCTTGAGTTGCTTTTGCTGTATTGTTAGCTTTTTGCTTTCTTGTCATGAACAATAAAGATTGTTGATGCCTGCACACTGGTAAAAGGAGATCAAATAGCTTCAAGAGACTTATAACAGAGTTTATAGTATAGTGAACACTGACAATACTGAGCTGAAACATTTGCTCCTTTGATCAAAATAAAAAATTCATACAGTGTGCGTATTTCTCATTTGCATTGGTCTACACATATTTCGTCAGGAAATCCTTAATAATCTGAGAAGTATCATAGGGCAGGATCCTAAGGTGATGATTAAATCAGATTCCTGAGTTTTGGCGTCAGTATGACTCAGATATTAGGTGGCACCCCGGCTTCCCCAACTCCCACAAGTTTCGTGTTGTGAGGGGGTTCATGTTTACTAATACATTTTATCAAAAGCAACACCCTAAAGGTGGCTATGCAGTTTACCTGAGTTGATTTTAACAACTCATAAAGTGAGAGAATATTGTTAAATATGTTTTATTTAAAATGTGCAACGTAAGAGCAAAAAGATGTTTATTAAATTTGTCAACTTACTGAAAGACTAAAAAGGTTATTCATAGACAGTATTTTCATATTGTTGCCACAAAAACTTCACTATGAATATTTTTATAATTATCCTCCTTAAAGACAATATTTCAAGACAAAGCTTGTACTAGTGACAAGCTTGTACAAGCTTGTGATCTTCTTGTGATCAGACTTGTGACCTTGTAAGAGCTCCCCCCTTCTGCAATGAGCTCTTTAGCCGGTCCATATTGGGATTTTATTTTGATGCGATCACCATTGAGGGTGAGGATTTGTTTTAAAAATTTTAATAAAATATAGCTCGTTCTGTTCTGTCAGGCTTGTGTATGGACTGAGTGCACTGGGAACCCGTAGCTCGCTAATGCCAGTAGAACTGCTTTTGTCTGGCTACAAGAGGGGAGAAATTATTTGGGTATCCTAATAAGGCCCTATATAAATTGAAACATTAATTAATTAATTAATTTGTAAACGTATTGTTTTTTACCTATTTGGTGCTATCTGATATCTGTCTTTATTTCCCGGTATGTGCCATTTGTAGCCAATACCTTCACCGTCAAAAGTGAAATTGCGCCATTATCTGCAGCCTTATCCAGTCCTGCCCCACTGCCGCTCCCTTGATTAGGTAACCTGTAATGGCACACTATTATGTGCCATGTATAGACTTATGGAAAGTAAACTTAAGTTTACATGCATTAACTTCACACAAAGATGAATATAATCAGTAAAGAAACATTAAACACCATGGTAACAATCAAACTTTAACTGTACTTTTAGAACATAGCTTTCCACCACTGGATATCAGGTTGTTATATCTGGTGAAGCATTCTAAATATTTAGCGTTATGGAATGTTTTCTATAGGCTATTTATTAATGAGCTGAGGTAGGTATTTAGCATCAGTTGAATTGTTTGTGTTTGCCAACAGCAATCCGATTACAACCAAACTTTTTAAATCACTTATTTAAACCCAATCGCTCAGTCTGTGAGTGAAAGCAAGGTTTATGTTTTAACTTTTCAGTGCTCATGTCGTCTCAGAATTATGCTGCAGTGCATGTAAGAGGTGGGCAAGTTTGAACAAGAGTGTTTACATGACCGCATGTCTTATGCTCCACCTGTATTGCATCACAAGGACTGACTATAAACATCCCATTCGGGTTGATTATTTTATTAGTAACTTACATCTTACTGGCTTCAGGAATGGATATGTGTTTACCTATTGAGGTGAGTGGTGTTTTGTCTGCCCTGTTGTGTGCGGAGTACTTTGTGTACCTGTGTACTGAGACCTGGTTTGGTTTTTAGTGATTTAATACGTTTATTATTAAATGTAATGTTAGAAATAACAATTGTTCCAAGGCAAAAATTACAATTAATGCTGAATGTAACGCCGTAGTGGCGTGATAAGTCAAAGGTGGACAACAATGCTGAGATAAGTGGGGTTTAATATTAACAGATTCTTTACACAAAACATACCGATTGTTACTGAGGTCGTCATCATACTCACACAAGGACTTCAGACCAACTTGCATAGAACAAGGATACATACTCAACATCAGGCTAGATACAAAACGAGGAGACTAAATACAAATGTTAACTAGGAAGTAACTCAGAAAACATGGGAATGTTGACAATGGGGATGAGTTACAAATCAGAGGGAAGGACTCACAGCAGCAGAAATGACAGCAGCACATGGAAACAAACAATGAACATGAGGAAACCAGGAAATACAAAAAACAACAATGACACATAGATGAGGGCGGAGCCACAGTTTGACAGTGAAATTACCCATATGTTTTATTTCTGAACTATTTGATATCTTCAAAATGTCAGATTTCAGTTTTGCTACTGGTGACGCTGGTTCATAGGTGTGTAGAGACATGCAATGAGGGTCAATTTGCACTTCAGGACTCAACATGTTGTCCCCTCTGTGTCAAGGGTGAGTAAAATAATAAAGATTTATGAGAACATTCTTTAAAATGAGACAACAATCCATATACATTTGAATGTAATTACACTAATAAGTTAAATATTAATTTACAGGATGGTATGTAAATCAGAACTGTACAAAAACCAGTGGTGTAAGTTGCCTTCCATGCAAGTGTGGTAAGTTTTCCTCACGTTTCTTAAAAATACTGTACAAAAAGATGGAGAGGTATTTTTAAATAACTTAAACAACTATTTAAAAATGTGCCATTTACTGAAACATCCACATTGATAGCCTGAGACTAGAGCATATCTACAATCCAGCATAATTTACTAGCAGTGGCAGTTGTGCAGTGACCACAACAAATATTTTATGGATCATACCATTTTTGCTCTGTCACTATCTGAATTTTTCTATTCATATCTAGAAAATGGCTCCAGGATGATTGCAAACTGCACCTGGTTTTCTAATACTGAATGTGAAAATGGTACGTTATACCCATGTTCTGGTTCCAAACTCTTCTGCACAATTGAATGTTTTATGTACACAGTGATCAACTTTTATATGCATGTCTCTCCCAGGCTTGGTCTCATGACATTATATATTCATTGTTTAGTGACCTTTATCCATCAACCTGATTAAGTTGGATAACCCATGTTCAGATTTTGTCTCTTAATAATCTTTATTTGTATAGCACCTTTCATACATACATGTAACTCAAAGTGCTTTACAGTATAAATAAAAGAAACATTAAAAGGAGATAAGACAAAGACAAAAAGACAAACTATTTGGTGCATAATTTGTTTTCTCCTTATGTTTTGTCCATCCCCACCAGTGAACATTTCTCCCAACGATGTACCAAAGATGTAAGATTTCTTCATCATTCTCTATAACCTACATATAATTTTCTCATTTGGTGTTCTTGATTTGTGATTCCATAAAAATTGTAGTCATTGATCCATTGAATATAACAGTTGTTATAGCGTTATCATTAATCTCCAGCACTATTATTGCATTTAGATATAATCTATATGCTGTAGCTGCAACTACTGTCACTGTTCTTCTGGTGGTTGGAGTCTGGAGGTGGTGTATAACTCATAAATCTGAAGAACATCCTGCAAGTAAGTATTTAAAAACTCAGTTATTCTTTTCCTATTTATTGTCTGTGTTTTTGCACTCCTGTCATGATATGTTGTATAATTAAAAATAAGTCATTTGCCATCTTCTTTCAGGAAAATCAACTAAATTGAATATTTGAATAGGATATTCAGCTTATAACAGTGATTGACATCAGTGATCAGCTGCATAGGGCCTTTTGTTTAGCAACCCACAAACACCAAAAGATTGTGACAACAAATATAGAGGCCTTGGGGCTATTCCACGAAGCGAGCTTATGAAAGCGGCGCTTATTAGAGTGAGCCTCGCTTGAGTTAGCCAAACAGTTCACTTCCGTCTAGTTCCGTTCCACTAACGAAATCCAGACGCAACCTGTTCCCGCTAATTCAAGCCAGGCTTTTGAAATCGGCGATCATGCGCATGCACACAGTATTTACACAGCCTCACTAATCAATATTCGACAATGCAAGAAAATGTCGAAAGAGCTGAAGGAACAAGCAGCTTTTTTGCTTCTTCTGCTGAACATGAGCTACTTATACGTCTGTATGAGGAATATAAATACATTATTACGAAGAAAGGCAACACGTCCTGTATTTATAAAGCCAGATAAGCTGTCTGGCAAAATATTGCAGACAGACTAAATGCATGAGCATATAATTTAATCCATTCATTGGCATTTTAAAAGTGTTATAGTAAATTAATAATGTTAATTAATAATTTCCTGATTTATAAGTAACATGAGCTGGGTTAAGAGAACGTGGCAGCAGGTCAAGGTGAAATATAAAAATATACTCCAGAATGGTAAGTACAGTTGATTAGTCCAATGTACAGGAAAAGGTAAAACACCATTTTAAATAACTGTATAAAATATTTTAGCAACCAGAAAGAAAACTGCTACTGCTGCTACTGGTGGTGGGCCTCCTGTAGCAGTCCTCACTCCTGCAGAAGACCTTGCTTTGGAGCAAAACAGCGGACGCCCCATCATTGTGGGAATTGAAGGAGGAACATCATCTGATCCTGTCTGTCCTCATGATACACAGCCTTATGTTAAAGGTAGGTTCAGTTGTTTCTCAGATTTTACCACCCCGTCTCAGTTTGGGATACACCTCCAAAAGGAACCTTTTGAATTCATCTGGACTTTTATGGTTGCCTTATAAAAAACAATTATTAATAATTAGAAAGTTTCTCAAAACTGCAATGTTATCAAAAATAATTATTCAACACACTAAAGAATAAACTATTTAAATTTTCTGTATCATAAACACAGGTTACAACACGCTTCTCCCCTAAACCAAATGTGCTCAGTCGCCGTTTCAGCTGACGAGTAGGAACAGATTCTGCATTTTTGTCCGACAGACAGCAGAACGTATGAGTATACGAACAGGGCTGTCTTAATTGTCCAAACGTTTGACGCCTGGACAGCGGTCTTCCTTTATATGGCCGAAACAGTCTGGCAACTTCTGCTATAGTGGCACAACAAATGTATTTGTGAGTTTTTGTCATTCCAATCACGTAAATGTGCTTTCTAGCTAGTGGTGTCGTTGCTAACTTAATCTGCAATTAGCTAGGCTAAGAACTAGCTGCTACAGCTGAATACTATTGGGACACGTTTCGCATTAACTTCAGCTCCTGGATGCTTGTGGGTTCTTTGACCCAAATAAGCCACATATCATCTACAGGGTGTACATGTTGAGCTGAACCTGTGCTTGACTGAGCCGCTGCAGATGGTGAGGTTGCTGCAAGGAGAAGGATGAAGCCATTATTTAACTAAACAACAGTACAACTATGGCGTTCCTGGGTAAAACTGCATTTTAATAATCGATAGAAAAGAATGAAAACGCTAAACCTACACTGGTTCAGATCGACTGCGACTGAGGTTGCTGCAGATGTTGACGCTGCAAGGAGAGGGGCAGTTAGAACACGAGGACATTATTTCATTAAAGAGCATAACGGTGTCGTTCTTCGGTATAAATACATTTTGATAATCAGCAAAAATAACTAGAGATGTGCATTTCCTGAAGGAAATACATAGTGCTTGAAAAGAGATGCAAGTCTCTGTGTGTGTGTGTGTACATGTAGTGTATATGGTGTATATGCTCCATCTGCCCCATTTGCCTCTCTGCTCCATCTGCCCCATCTGCCCCTCTGCCCCCTTTGCCCCTCACCCTCATCTGCCCCTTTGCCCCATCTGCCCCTCTGCTCCATTTGCCCCTCACCCTCATCTGCCCCTCTGCTCCATCTGCCTCTCTGCTCCATCTGCTCCTTCTGCCCCATCAGCCCCTCTGCTCCATCTGCCCCATCTGCATGTATGTATGTGTGTGTGTCTGTGTGGTGTATATGTGTGTGACTGTGTGGAGTGGGTATGAGAGAGATGCAGGTGTGTGCGTGTGTGGGGGAGGGGGAGAGACATTCAAAAATAACTGCCACTCTGTCTCTGCCACTCTGAGTGGAGAAACCTTGTTTTATGTTATTTGCACCCTCCGAACAAACGGTCGTAGTTTGGGACCCATTTAACTTATCACTTCACCAAAATGATTGTGTGAGAGAGGACCCCTTGCTGATGATTTTGATATATTTTTGTGTGGTTTGACCTTAAAATGACTGATTTATGACAAGTTAAAAACACAAACATCTCAACAAAGCTAATTCTGATTCTGATTCATTTATATGGGGGGCAATGGGGCAGTTTTCTGTGTCTAGTGCCAAACAAATGCTCATAACTCTAAAACTAATTCATCAAATGATTAGATATTTCGGCGTGCCAGAAGGTACAAGTTTCTCTCCCATTTAAAATTTAAATGGAGCTTCTAGGTCAAAGTGTAAGGATTTTACAGCAGTTTATCCAAGAACGTTTTGATCATTTTTTATGCCAGCTCACACTCTAACTGGCAGTGATGATTTGAAATTCTGAACATTCCACCATTCATTTTAATAGGGCCATTTTTCATTTTTAAACTCAATTCTATTAAAATCTATAACTCTAATCGACTCCAAAAACGGATAGCACACCACACAGAGCCGAGACCTTCGAAACGCAGTTCGAACGGAGTCTGTACGTTAAGCGGTTCGGGCCGCATTAATTGCAGAAATTTGGAGAAACGGAATAACAATATAGGGCCCTTTTCAAGCCCTATTCACGCTATTTTCCATGACAACGCTGGGCAGGGCCATCTTGGTTGACTTTGTGTTAGAACTTCCGGTGCTACGGATACGCTGATAACGATTACAAGCAAAACGACAACAAACACAAAATGACTAGCATAATATGTTCAGTTAGAGCAGAGGTGGCCAACCCGTCAGAGACCAAGAGCCACAAGAGACCAAATTATTAGCGGGGAGGATGTAAAATGTACACAAATTAAGTATTAAGTAAAAAAAACAAGCACAAACTTCGATATAAACATAAGTCGTGATGTGCTTCAGGACTTTGTCACGTTTGGAGCACACTACGAGCTCTGTTATGTACACAACTGTTGTTTTCTAGGTAAAAAGTGGATAAACTCCCTTATCAACACTCATTACAACGCCACTGACCTGCGCTCACTTTTAGGAAGAAAAGAACAGACAGTGTCAGTAGTTTTTAAACCTCCCTCAGTCGTGTGCGGTGCCTTTGCTGCACCTCGTATGTGGTTTATTATAAACGTGTGACAGAAGAACCGCGTCTCACCAACGAGACTCAAATCACAATCACAATATCACAGATACTTCATGCCGCTAGTCTCCAGTTTTCCACTACGCCGGTTTTAAAAGTATTATCGGCTCGCTGGGCTTGTAAACAAACCGTGCACCACGAAGATATAGCAGTGTGTCGCCCTCAGAGCTGATGAGGTAACCGGGCCACGACACACACCGTTAGTGCAGGTGAGAGCGGACCGCCTGGGGAGACGCATGAAACCAGGCAAAGAGCCGCAGGTTGGCCACTCCTGAGTTAGAGGGTGTCACAATAATTGGAAGAAGAGGAAAACTTGGCTTGACCAACAGTGTTACGAACACAGCTCGAAAAGATCTGAGTGTTGCGGGGCACCTTATAACTTGTATCCACCGCCTTCCAAAGAAGAGAACCTGCGTCTAAGGCTGAAGGCGCTAAATTTAAAACATCCACCCAAACGTCCATACGTCTGCTCTTATCATTTTGTGGAGGGGAAACCAACACCAGATCATCCTTATCCCGAGAAATGGCTCGGTTATGAAGCTCCGATTAAGCAAACGTGTCGGGTGCTTGTGAGGCTATCAGATAAGTAACTATTTTATAATCAGTGGCCACATATTTCCCTTGCATTCATTTAGTAATTTTAAGTAATTAAGTAAAGTAAATAGACAAGAATGCCTATTTTATGAAAAAAAATCATTAAAATATAGTAGTGTACACTAATGCAAAAATAGCTGACCGGAAGTTCTAACACAAAGGCGGAAGAAACACACACTTGAAAGTGGACGTGGCGAAATACGGTGAATAATTAAAAACGCGATACTTACGCTTATCTAGCTCATCTGCGATTTCTCGCAGGACCTGGGACAACTTTCCACGTGCCATTTTGTAAGGATTAAGGATGACTTAGTTATGTCTTGTCCGCCTTGCAGCTCATCCACACCTCCCTCGACCAATAGCTCGTTAGAATTGCAATAGTCTCCGCCCACTTCATTAACATGGACTTGAGGAATAAATCCATAAATAAATAAATCTTTAAATCCATAAATCCACAAATAAATTAATTCTTAAATCCATAAATAAATAAATCCACAAAAAAATAAAATTTAAATGCATAAATTAATTAATCCATAAATAAATAAAAGCTATTTTATGTCGAATATTTATGTATTTGTTCATGAATTTCTACTTTTAGGCTGTACATTTATTTATTTATTTATTTATTTATTTGTCACCTTTCGTCCTCCATAGCACGCGAACAAACGAAACATATTAATTTATTCCAACATTGAATGCATCCCATTATTATCTTACTTACCGCTCACATGCAGCTCAAAACACACCCAGTCAAGCGTCTTAAAGCCCTGAACAATCTCAACTTTGCGTGAATGGGTAAAACTCTTACAACCCAGAACTCTGCAAGAATGGGTAAAAACTCTTACAACCAAGACTAGAGCGCGTCTCTAGTCACACACAATCAATCAATCAGCTTCAGCGCTAACGAGAACAAACGAGAGTTTAAATACCCTTTGTGATGTGCACTAATTCAATATGGGCGGTGCCCTTAATTAAAAGGGCTGTATCTTCAGGCACACTCTGTAACGGAGTCTTCCTGTTACATTAAAGCAAACGTTAAAAAAAGTTTAGACATTTGACGTTTTGCGAGGAGAGAGAGAGAGAGAGAGAGAGAGAGAGAGAGAGAGAGAGCGAGCGAGAGCGGGGGGGGGGGGGTAATATGTTTAATAGTTTAGGGATTGTTATGTTTGTCTTTGGCTACTTTTTCCTGTGTGGAAACAAAGACTCTTACTGTGAAGTTCTGCTCACATTGGTAAGGTTGCTATCCAATTTGAGCACGATTGCGACCATCGATATCAAGGTTTTGAAGCAGATTGTTTAAGGGAGGGTCAAAGTTAGGGCCCTACATTTCATACAGCCTGAAGTGAAAGTGAGCACCTCCCAGCTGTCGGACTGTGTGCACTTCCGCCCGAGCCACTGGACACAGAATCACCGCGCGCTTTCCCTCCACACAGTGAGTGTCTAAGCCAGGGGTGGGCAATTAATTTTTACAAGGGGCCACATGAGAAACCTGAATTGTGTCAGAGGGCCACACAAACAAAAATGACATCATCGCGGTGGCTCCGCCCACCTCGCATGAACTTCCGCGAACGGCGGAGGCATTTATACTTCCCGCATCACATTCTGAGCAGTGTTGTCTGAAACGATATGTGTTAGTGTAAAGAAACACCCCTCAAAAACAGGGGAAGGAACATTTACCTGACCAATTTTAATGTTGCTTTTTGTTTCAGATTTGAAAAGTGCTGGAATTTAGGCTAAATACTTGAAAATGCTTGAAATTGTAACTACTTCGTTTCACAACAAATATTTGTCTGACTGAACACTGTCTGACTTTGTATTACGTTAACAAATACGAGCCTCTTGTAATTCCAGGACGAAACATGAGAGAAAGCGAAGACTAAGATTGGGCGTTTTGAAAATAAACCACCATTAAATAATGTGATTAAAAGCGAATTATTTCGATTATATGTATAAATATTTAACTTAATTAAGTTTAATGTGCTGGGAAATATTGAAATGGACCTTGAAAGTGACGTACAAGTGCTTTAATTCCACCTTGTAAAGATGTATAAACCCTGCAAACATGACTTTGTCTATCGACAGCGCGCGAGGCCCTCGCACACGGGCGGAGTCACCGATAAACCAGGCTTAAACCTACCTTTAAATCACTTCTACGGCACTTTCAAGGTCCATTTCAATATTTCCCAGCTGACTCAGGTTCTCTCTAAGCTCAGTTTCTGGAACGGAAAACCCTGAATTTTCGTTAACTCTGAGTTTACCCGGTTTCGTCACTAAATCCGCTTTCTGGAATACCCCGTTCAGTCAGCTATTTGTTGTGAATCGAAATACAGTCACAATTTCAAGCATTTTCAAGTACTTTAGCCTAAATTCCAGCCCATTTCAAACCTGGAACACAATGCAACATTAAAATTCGTCACGTAAATGTTCCGCCGTTCGTGGAGGTTCGCGCGCTACGTTCATTCACGTAAGCCTTAATTTGTGGCTGATCACCTACCTAACCCTACTGTTTCCACTGTTGCCAACTCCTCAGTAAGGAAAGTCGCTATTGGTTGTCCTAAAAGTCGCTAGAAGTCGCTCACCTCGTCATCACCTAATTTGCATAATACATGTTTTTGAAGCTGTGTAAAGGAATAACGTTGGGAGAGAAAAAAAAGAGTAAAAACACCTTAAATATGTTAGAACTACAAATGAACAACATCTGTTGCCTTTGAAATAGGCAGTCACTTCTCAAAAGAACTACATGATTTTAATTCTTTGTATAAATAATTTTTACGTAAATTACAGTTTTTTTGCTGTGTTGTTAAATGTTAGTATATGAGTAGCAGTTAGCAGGAACTAGTTGGCATAGAAATCAACCTAACAATACAGGCAGTATGCCCGTGTATTATCTCCAATACACGGCTTCAGCCAGCCTTTAAATTCAGGATTTGATTCCCACTCTTTCCAGGATTTTTGAGAATAGAGTTTAGAGCAGGGGTATTCAACTAAATTTGTCCGCGGTCCAATTTTGGCAGATACCTGTGACCTGAGGTCCGGAGCGGCAGGGGTGGCGAACGTAAGTTGTTGAGCGGGGGGGGTGGCGGATGTAAGTTGTTGAGCGGGGGTGTGGCGAACGTAACACTCGTGACGGAGTGTTTTTTTTTTCAATAGCCCTGAAATAAATGCTCCGGTTTTTTTTTGGTCCGTATCCAGTTAATCAGGAATGAGATTGGGTCTGGACCGGGATTTTTTTTTGGTCTGTATCCAGTTAATCAGGAATGAGATTGGGTCCGGACAGGACTGCGTTCGGGTCCGGATCCGGACCGCGGTCCGCCAGTTGAGTAACCCTGGTTTAGAGTGAGACATGTTAATCTTTCACACAGACGCACATACTGTGGAGAGTTAGCTAAATGTTTAAGCTAGATGTTTAGCTTTCACAGAGATGCACTGTGGCCGAGTCGAGTGATTGGCTACGTGGTGAATGAGGTGAAGAATGACAGAGACTGTGTGAGTTAAATGCAGTGATTTCTTTTCTTTTCTTTTGCATGTGCAGTTCATTTGCAGTGTGGACGTGGAGCGGTGAGGGTCTGCTCTGAGTGTGAGACTGCACTGAGTGTTGTGGGGCTCACGGCCATAGTTGCCAGGTTTGCGGTTTTCATGCCAAATTGGGCTTGTTTGAAAATCCTGCCGCGGGTAAAAATTCTGGGGACGCGGGGTGCGGTTTTTTGGGCTACTTTTGAGTTGGGCCACCACGGGAGTTACAAGTCAACACAAAGAATCGATCGAGATATAATACTTAATTTGTCTCCATTTTAAACACTCCTCCCCCCCCCCCCCCCCCCCCCCCACCCCCCGTCAACAGCTTTGGGCTAGTTTAGGCTGCTAAAGGGCGGGTTTTACACCGACTTTGTGCGGGATATTTTTGTAGGACCTGGCAACACTGCTCACGGCAGCACCCGCCGGGGCTCACGACCCAGAGGACAGCAACTAAAGAATGCGTTTGTTCAGAGTCTCCAAAAGTCTCCAATAACACCGCAAAAAGTCGCTAGATTTGTCGCTAGTCGCTTTTTACTACAAAAAGTCGCTAGAAGGTCTGAAAAGTCGCTAAATATAGCGACAAAGTCGCTAAGTTGGCAACACTGACTGTTTCTCGCACAGCTCACAAACGCGCACGTACGTCCACACAGAATTAACACAAACGTAGCGATTTCAAAATAAAAGCATCACAGTTGTATTGCACGCACGACATAGATATTTGTTTCATTTATGACTGGCCTCTCGCGGGCTGGACAGGGACGCACAACGGGCCGGATGTGACCCGCGGGCTGTGGTTTGCCCAGGTCTGGTCTAAAGCTGGGCGTACACTGTGCGATTTTTGGCCCATTTTCAGCCGATTTTTCACTCGTGCGACTATTTTTGCGATCGGGCCGAGTTTCGGCTCAATCACTTCTCGTGCATCGTATAGTTTACACAGGTAAACGAGGAGCGATTCACACATCACGACCAACTCCCGATCAGAAATCGCAGCGTCGCAAGAATATCAAACATGTTTGAAATTCAAATCGCTCCTCATGAGATCGCATGAGAGCGTCGGGTCGTATAGTGTGAGTATATGAATTGTGAGCTGTGAACTTTTAAACCCTGCGATTTAGTCGTACAGTTTGAGCTGGAGCTGAGTACACAATTTAAAATATCGTACAGTGTACGCCCAGCTTAAGCAGTCCGATGCTCTAACTTGCTTAGTAAACTAGCTTAGATTAGCTAGCATGCCTTTAATTAACTTGAGATTTGATTAGTGTCACAATTTCTATAAAGTTATGTTGCCCTCAAAATAAGTTCACCATGTAGAAGTTTACTTTTCACATGCTAAGAGTGCATTTCGGTGTTTAACAGGTGAAAATGTTATTTGCTAGCTAGCATTAGAGCTGGCCTAATTAGAGCAGTGGTGAACAAAGTACACCAATTATGTACTTGAGTAAAAGTACAGTTACCTTGCATTGAATATTACTCAAGTAAAAGTAAAAGTATTCACCTCAATTTTTTACTTGAGTAGAAGTACAAAAGTATCTGCCTTCAAAAATACTTAAGTATTAAAAGTAAAAGTAAAAACCTTTTTTTCTTAGCGTCACATCAAAACCCCTAGGCCTACTCGATCAACAGGTGAACAGGAAACAGTGCCTTACATTTGCCTAGCAAACACAAAATACACAAAACTAGCCTATATTATCCTCACGACATTCATTTCCAAACTTTATCCATATTAATAATTCACACTAGAAAGGTAGACAAGTAGACAAACCGTTTAATATGAAAACAATTCACCACCAAACAGAACAATAATTTCGAACTGGCCACTTCAGTCCTAGCTTGGGGAACTTTTTCTGAGGTTCTACGTTGTCCACCACATGGTGGGACAGGGAAGCTAGAAGCTCTAGCACCTAGAACTAGAACTGTGTGCAGCCCAACCAACTGAACTCATAATATTAAACTTGACTGAATAATTAATAATAATTAATATAATAATAATCAGAGTTGCCAACTCTCACGCAATGAGCGTGAGACACACGCATTGACTGTCTTTACCCGAGACCGTCTTCACACGCTCACAGGACATACATCCGATTTCTCACAGTGAAAAAAAATCTAGCTTATTTATCTCCGATCTACATCTATGATTCATTGAGTTACTAGTTCGCTCTGGCGCCAACCCCTGGCTATCGATCGCGATATAATACTTACCCCCCCCCCCCCCACCCCCGACAACATTTTACACACATGCCGCCGCTCGCCCCCCAACCCTGATAATAATAATTTTAATGATTTTGCTTTACTTCGCTCATGTTTGCTTGCCTTCGCCTCCCTCATAGGAATGAATTGCGAAGTTCGCTTCGCTTGGCCAAATTCGCGTGTATGTGTCCCCAGCTTTAACGTTTGATGTGGGAGTCTCCTGTGTTAAACTGGCACTTAGCATCTCCACAGATTGCAATTTGGGTACTAGCACACTGCTTTGGATAAAAGCATCTGTTAAATGTAGTGTACTTCAATGTGATATAATTAACCGGGGTATATAAACCACCCTGTTGGTAGTACTCATCTAATGGCAAACTTACTTCGATGTGTTTTTCAAGTTTGACGCGAGTTCATAAATGATGACAGCGATGTGTTCTTTGTAATGAAGAGGAGGAATACGAATCATTTTTCTTTTCGAGGAATTCAAACAAAAGGGCTAAATAAGGCCAGGGGTGTTGGGGGAAGACATCTGTTGCAGCCATGTCAGATCCTCAGCCATTTAGCATACAAATCTTAATCTCTTACTGAGCGCTGATTGGTGATAGTCTGTGACACGATACACTTTGACCTTTCGGTATTTTATTAAGCGTTGATTTAAAAATGAAAAAGGAACGAGATGTTTCTGTAAATGTAACGAAGTGAAAAGTAAAAAGTTTCGCTTTGAAATGTAGTGAAGTAAAAGTACAGTAACAAATTACATTTACTTAGTTACTGTCCACCACTGAATTAGAGCATGTGCCTCTAATTATGTATACCTAAATAATACACAGGTCTAGACTAACATTTCTCAAACTGTATGTCCATTAATGAATGATATAGAAATGACATTTCAGCTAGAGCTGATTTATATGTGAATTGTGGAAACAAGTTTCCATGATATGTGGCAGTATTTAATAAATATGTTACAATATTATCAGAGTATTTTAACATTTCACACACTATGCACTACCAAATCTAGTTGGAGAGGCCTAATTATACTCTCTTTTTAATCAAAGGTGCAATTGGGAAGTGTTTTATTAATAACAGTATCTGCAATGTGCTACGAAAAGTTATATGTTATCATTAAATGTTTTGACATCTTTTTTTTCTTTTCACAGACCTTTCAGATCCCTCCTCACATCCATCTATCTCACTATCCTTTATAGCAGACCTGGGCAAACAACGGGCCGCGGGCCACATCCGGCCCGTTGTGCGTCCCTGTCCGGCCCGCGAGAGGCCAATAATAAATTTAACAAATATCTATGTCGTGCGTGCAATACAACTGTGACGCTTTTATTTTGAAGGCGCTACGTTTTTGTTAATTCCGTGTGGATGTACGTGCGTGTGTGAGCTGTGCAAGAAACACTGTGGGTGATCAGCGACAAGTTAATACTTTCGCGAGTGAACGTAGCGCGCGACTCCGCACCCCTCGCACGAACCTCCGCGAACGGCTGAACATTTACGTGACAAATTATAATTGTGAATTGTGTTCCAGGTTTGAAAAGTGGTTTGAAAAGTTGGCTAAAGTACTTGAAAATGCTTGAAATTGTAACTATTTCGATTCACAACAAATAGCTGACTGAACAGGGGGTATTCCAGAAAGCGGATTCAGTGAAGAAACAGGGTAAGTAAACTCAGAGTTAACGTAAACTCAGGGTTTTCCGTTCCAGAAACCGAGCTTAGAGAGAACCTGAGTCAGCTGGGAAATATTGAAATGGACCTCGGAAGTGCCGTAGAAGTGCTTTAAAGCTAGGTTTAAGCCTGGTTTATACTTGACGCGAGCAGCGCGGGGGTCTGCGTGGCGAAAATGACGTAATCGCAGTGGCTCTGCCCGTGCGCGAGGACATCGCACGCTGTTGATTCGCGAGGTCGTGCACCTCTCGAATTTTTTAACTTCGCGCGCATGCCGCGCCTCAGCGCGATGGACAAAGTCATGTTTGCAGGTTTCATACACCTTTATAAGGTGGAATTAAAGCATTTGTACGTCACTTTCAAGGTCCATTTCAATATTTCCCAGCACGTTAAACTTAATTGAGTTAAATATTTATACATATACTATATTATATACATATATTATTATTCAAAATAATTAGCTTTTTTATCACATTATTTAATGGTTGTTTAAAGTCTTCATGTTCTCTCATGTTTCGTCCTGGAATTACAAGAGGCTTTTATTTGTTAATGTAATACAAGAAAACTGTTCATTCAGATGGCTATTTGTTGTGAAACGAAGTAGTTACAATTTCAAACATTTTCAAGTATTTAGCCTAAATTCCAGCACTTTTCAAATCTGAAACAAAAAGCAACATTAAAATTGGTCAGGTAAATGTTCCTTCCATTGTTTTTGAGGGGTGTTTCTTTATACTAACACACATCGTTTCGGAGAACACTACACAGAATGTGACGCGGCAAGTATAAACACCTCCACCGTTTGCGGAAGTTCGTGCGAGGTGGGCGGGGCCACTGTAGTGATGTCATTTTCGTTTGTGTGACCCTCTGAGACAATTCAGGTTTCTCATGTGGCCCCTTGTAAAAATTCATTTCCCACCCCTGCTTTATAGCGACCCAACCGCACTTTTAAGAGCCACTTGTCTGTCTGTCTATCTATCCATCCATCCATCATCTATCTGTCTGCCTGTCTATAATTTGATTATAGATAATCAATTTGTCTATCTGTCTGTCTATCTATATATCTATCTGTCTATCTGTCTATCTACTTACCTACCTACCTCTCTGTCGTTCTACATTTGGCTTTCTTTCTGGCTGTCCATCTGTCTGTCTGACTGCTTGGATACCATGCCAGGTTCAACCGAAAGTTGATAAATTCCACAAATCTAATATGTTAACTAATAATAACTACTCACACGGACTGTTCACCCCTTTCTTCTACTTGGGAGGAGGAAGACAAGGCAGGCCACACATTTTGGTTCAGATGTTTTTTGTCCTCACCTTAGTGTTCTGTCTTTGAGATAACAATATTTGTAGCCAAGTCTTAGACTGAATTAAACCACTGTGGTATTGTGTGCTGATTCAGTATAGTGCCTCAGAAGATCTTGTGGTGCATTTGTAGAGACACCAGGCCAGTAACACTGTAAAAAATAATTTACATTTTATCATAGGGCACAAAAGAAGTCTGTTGGCAGCAGTGTTCTGGGTGGTATGTGAACTTTGTCATTTGTGATTTAATTCGGAAATTAAAATCTGAAAGTTTATGTACTTATGTAAGCAAGTCACTGCAGAGGATAGAGAGGATTACAAGGCTCCTTTCTATTCACACTCCGATTTATAAAAATATATTTTACGTAATGTGATGCCTTATATTTTGTTTTCTTTTTTCAGGCATGAAAATCTGTCACCTTTCGGCGAAATTCGCCATTTTGAAGTTGAAAAGGGTGACCTACGCGAATCGTTTAGATCCGAGGAGTTTTTTTTTTTTTTTGGAGGGGGGGGTCCTGCAGATATTTTATAGATATATATGTATATATATTATCATATTGACTTAATAAGCATACAGAGCACTTCTGAAATCGGCAATTTCAATGACACAGTGGCCAGCAATTTCCGCCCAGATCCATCATAGAGGCCAAATTGCGTTTATACGAACGTTCTTCATTCATGTTGTGACGCTAAACGGGACGTGAAGCAGGACCTAGTGATATCTACACCGGGACACGGCAGAGGAGCGTACATTTACCACTACATTTAACAGATCGTACATTTACCAGTGGATTTAATTGGGTGATTAATGGTTTCAATCGTTTTCATATTTTCCGGTAAAACAAAGTTACTGCCGTTCGCTACAGCGTTGAACACTGTCAGAGCTAGCCACAAGCTCCTGTGATAAATACAGTTGTGGTCAAAAGTTTACATACACTTGTAAAAAACAATGTTATGGCTGTCTTGAGTTTTCAGTAAGTTCTACAACTCTTATTTTTCTGTGATAGAGTGATCGGAACACATACATGTTTGTCACAAAAAACAGTCATAAAATTTGGTTCTTTCATAAATTTATTATGGGTCTGCTGAAAATGTCACCAAATCTGCTGGGTCAAAAATATACATACAGCAACATTAGTATTTGGTTACATGTCCCTTGGCCATTTTCACGGCAACTAGGCGCTTTTGGTAGCCATCCACAAGCTCCTGGCAAGCTTCAGGTCGAATGTTTGACCACTCTTCTTGACAGAATTGGTGCAGTTCAGCTAAATGTGATGGTTTTCTTGCATGAACCTGTTTCTTTAGCACTGTCCACATGTTCTCAATGGGGTTTAAGTCAGGACTTTGGGAAGGCCATTCTAAAACCTTAATTCTAGCCTGGTTTAGCCATTCCTTTACCACTTTTGATGTGTGTTTTGGGTCATTGTCTTGTTGGAACACCCAACTGCGCCCAAGACCCAACCTTCGGGCTGATGGTTTTAAGTTTTCCTGCAGAATTTGGAGGTAATCCTCCTTCTTCATTATCCCATTTACTTTCTGCAAAGAACCAGTTCCACTGGCAGCAAAACATCCCCAGAGCATAATACTACCACCACCATGCTTGACAGTAGGCATGGTGTTCCTGGGATTAAAGGCCTCACCTTTTCTCCTCCAAACATATTGCTGGGTGTTGTGGCCAAACAGCTCAATTTTTGTTTCGTCTGACCAGAGAACTTTCCTCCAGAAGGTTTTATCTTTGTCCATGTGATCAGCAGCAAACTTCAGCCGAGTCTTAAGGTGCCTTTTCTGGAGCAAGGGCTTCTTTCTTGCACGGCAGCCTCTCAGTCCATGGCGATGTAAAACACGCTTGACTGTGGAGACTGACACCTGTGTTCCATCAGCTTCCAAATCCTTGCAGACCTGCTTCTTGGTGATTCTTGGTTGACTCTTGACCATCCTGACCAATCTCCTCTCGGCAGCATGTGATAGCTTGCGTTTTCTTCCTGATCGTGGCAGTGACACAACTGTTCCATGCACTTTGTACTTGCGTATAATTGTCTGCACAGTTGCTCTTGGGACCTGTAGCTGCTTTGAAATGGCTCCAAGTGACTTCCCTGACTTGTTCAAGTCAATAATTCGCTTTTTCAGATCCACACTGAGTTCCTTTGACTTTCCCATTGTAGCTTTTGTAGCTGAGTCTAATCACTGGGTCAAATGAGCCCTATTTAAATGGGCTCATGAGAAGTCAACAGCTGTAGTCAATCAGAATCACTTACAAGAAGTGAAGAGGCCATGACATGAAGCTAATTTGATTGACAACTCGCTACATCACCAAAATTGACAAATTTTGTTGCTGTATGTATATTTTTGACCCAGCAGATTTGGTGACATTTTCAGCAGACCCATAATAAATTTATGAAAGAACCAAATTTTATGACTGTTTTTTGTGACAAACATGTATGTGTTCCGATCACTCTATCACAGAAAAATAAGAGTTGTAGAACTTATTGAAAACTCAAGACAGCCATAACATTGTTTTTTTACAAGTGTATGTAAACTTTTGACCACAACTGTAGGTAGATAGATAGGCCTATTAAGTTCGCGTCAACCCCGTGTATTTAGCGGTGACAAAATAAGAAACAAGATTTTTTTTTCTAGCGTCTGTAGTTCTAACTGGTGAATCCAGGGACGTGTGAGGATAACATTCGCGCCAGGGCTGAAAAGCTTGAAGATGAAGTTGCAAACTCTTGTCATTTGATAGTCTACCCTGTGCTTTAGCCCATGTTAGAAGCCTTTTGTGACAAAATAAAAACACGTGAACCCTGGTATTTTTTTTACACTCATTTTCGCCGCTGATGTTATCTATTGGTTCATTAAGACGTAATGGTTTTGACTGAACCATCCGGAATGGCGAAAGCAGCTTCTCGCGTTTACGGATCTTGTCTCCGTCAAGACAGGTCAATATTTTTCAGCGCGACATTACCGTGAGAGAAGTCAACAGGGAAGACTCTGGGTTTCAATGGACTACTCTTCTTACTCTCACCTCTCGAAATTTAAATCTTTTTTTTATCTCTGAATCTGACAGTGTCTGAATGTCATGTCTGACATGTATTATGTTTAGTATCTCTATGTTCAATGGTTCAATTTGTTACACGCCCAGGCGTAGGGTCGGTGTAGACAGATTACTGTGTAACCTGAAACAGGATAAAAACGGATGGGACACAGGAATTGTATCTGATAACTGCAGATGCCTCTCAGCTCTGGTTTATTCAAATAAACATTTTAACACAATCTCATGTTTATGTTGTATTCATACCGTTTGGTCCAAAGCAGTAACACAGGATTCAATCACTGTGACACAATCCATACCAATATAACACAGCATACATTGTATAACAAATACACACATTTCTCCTAACAAAAGGAATACACATGCACCATTTCCTCCCTAAGTATGTACATCTCTATACATCCACTCATATATATATATATATGCACCCATACATCTACATACACATACATACATACATACATACATACATACATACATACACATATATATATATATATATATATATACACACACACATACACACATATATACATATATATATACATATACATACCTATCCATACACATACATACATACACACTGTATGAAAACGTCTGCCGCCATCTATAGCGCACGCTTTCCCCGGTAATGAAACCTCATTCCGCATGAGCAGAACAACATGCTAACTTGCTAACATGCTAACGAACGAACACATTATACAGTTCCAGAGTACGAAATGTTGAACATTGTTTAATTCACCGAAATGCTGCCCTGTATGTCGGCCATTACATGACTCCGGTGTTGCACGTACACGAACATGAACGTGAATATGAATATAAATTCGGACTTCTGCTGACCCAATCTAGAACTACACACAACAGTAAGCATTACCTACAATTCCCAAATTACTTTAACAATAACATGTTAATATTTATAGTGTTTTTGACCACATTACCCACCTGAAACAGGATAAAAACGGATGGGACACAGGAATTGTATCTGATAACTGCAGATGCCTCTCAGCTCTGAGAGGCGGAGCTAATCGCTGCAGCTACCAGCACCCCCCCCCCCCCCCCCCCCCCGTCTTCTCACCTTTTTAACCCCTGACACATTTTCATATCTGTTTTTCTTGCAGTGGCATCAAGTGGAAAGTGTCACGCTCGGTGCGACGAGAAGGATGGGGCACAAGTCCACTCTTGCAAAACCGACGGACTTTTTATATTATATTTATATACAAAAGATAGCGCAGACAGCGCACGTATAACACTTGCATGTAGGAACATGAATGACTCCGACAAAGACGAGCACGGGACACTGCGCGAATGCACGTTAAATAGACAGACCACATAATCCCCGAGTAATGACTAGACGAGCCACAGGTGAGACTGATGAACATGCTCGGACACGACATAAACACACACCCAAAGGGGAGGGGTCAGGGGCTGTAACGTGACAGAAAGACACATGGGAGCCTTTCAACGAGATCTTCCCACAGTAAAAATGATTTAAAATAATACTCTAAATTATTCTGTAGCAAAGTTCTCATCCGTTCCATGCTGTGAGATATTGTAATTGACAGAACCCCAAGACAACCTCAAAGTTTTAAAGACTCTTTTATTGGTACCCACAGGGCTGCAGTGGCAAACACTAGTTGGACCTTGTCAGGACTCTGAAATTACAGGACTGTAATTATCTTGCACTATTCAGGGTGGCCAACTGATAGTGTAGAGGATTACTATATTCCATGCATATTTAACTGTTTATTGTGGGTTTTGAAATTAGTTCAACTTACCTGTTTGTTCCAGCATGCTGGCAGCCTCTTACAGGCCAAAGGACCTGAGCCCAGGGGGTTGATGGGTTATGTAGTCTGGAGGTTGTTACAAGTGGAATGTTCCATTTCCGATGTTTGAGCTGGGGGAGAGAACCTGCTTTTATGGTTCTGAAAAGGGTTTAAGGTTCCAGCATGAATGTTTTAATATTACATATTTTATATTCATACTAAAATATTGACTAAATAATAAAATATTTGAGTTAAGTTAAAATAAATAAATAAATGTAATTAGAACTTGTACATTTTACAACTGGTGCATTGGAACTTTCAGTTCTGTTTTATCAGTTTTTTTCAATCTCCACTCAGCTATCCTGCAACATATTCATTTTGGAATCAGTATTTCTAGGTGATGTGTTATTTATTCATCATTACCCTTTGTCATTCATAAGGTTATTGTTCAATAAAGATATTGTGCAACATCTTAAAACAATACTTTTATGTGGAATCAAAGTCTTTACCCCACACACATTTTCTTTACCTACATATCACTTAAAACTTCATGTTGTATTTCTAATTGGTCTTCACTTGTAGCACCACCATTTCAGTGATACACTATTGTCTGTTTTGGCAAAAGTAACAATCAAAACTTTTGGTCATACAATTACCTGCAGAAAGCTCTGGGGCATTGTTGGGTCATTATCACTTCTTTTATTGATTAGTCAGTCACATGTTTACACCAACATTAGACGTGTAATAATTTTCACTTATTCTAAAACATCATTATACTTTAAAATTAATGTTCGGGTAATTTTTGTACCATGAAGTGCATTGCGCAGGTTTATAGACATGGCCCTGTTCTATACTGGCTGTGTACTTCAACATAAACGGTAAAGTTGTGTAATGATAAAAAGAAACACCTGCTGGAACATCTCACTGGTTAAGTGGCAACAGATCAGTAACATGATTGGATATAAAAGAGCATCCCAGAGAGTCTTTCAGAAGTAAATAAGGAAATCATGGAGGTCTTGTCATCCGGGTTAGGGTTAGGGTTTGACCCTGGCCAGTTACAGTTTTTCACATACAGTCATGTGTAACTTTGTGTTCTGCGTACCGGTAAATTTGTATGTGTAACGTATTGGATATTCCACAGAATGTGCAGTGTTCTTG
This sequence comes from Brachyhypopomus gauderio, assembly GCF_052324685.1. NCBI lineage: Eukaryota > Metazoa > Chordata > Actinopteri > Gymnotiformes > Hypopomidae > Brachyhypopomus > Brachyhypopomus gauderio. The sequence goes on along the minus strand of NC_135211.1, from coordinate 8,156,983 downwards.
AAATCAAAAGCTTAGCTAGTATCCATCAGAATATACATTCTGCACTGACTGTGACTTATAGTTGCACTGACAACATGACTAAGTATTTTGACTGCCTTGTTCATAGGCAATGGCACACAGACTAGATACTCTGATGGCACTGACAAATTGACTGACCTAAATATTTGCTTTTGGGGCAAAAACAACGAATTTTGAGTGAAGTATGTGCTTTTGCAGGTATTTCATTGAGTTTTGCTGTTTGCATTAACTGTTTTGAGAAATGCACTTGTTGTGATGCCAATGTAAACCATGATGTGAGAAATGTACCCAACTGACTGAGAAAAACTGTAAAGACATGGTTTGACAGGTTTGGTATGCAGGAACTCTAGTGGTTTTCACCTATATACACTATATATAGGTAAGGAACTCTGGAGATGGCAAAATTCTGCAGCAGGATGGCGTTGCTTCTCATACTTCAGCCTCCACATCAAAGTTCCTGAAAGCAAAGAAGTTCAAGGGGCTCCAGGATTGACCAGCCCAGTCACCAGACATGAACATTATTGAGGTTTGAAAGATGAAACCAAAAAATCTTGGTGAACTCTGGAAGTCCTGCGAGACTGATTACTTTGCCATTGCAGATGACTTCATCAATAGCTTGAGTCATTGCCAAGATGTATGGATGCAGTCCTTCAAGCTTATGGAAGTCATATTGATATTAACTATTTTTCTAATGTTATTGTAACATGTTTGTGTATTCAAAATAAAGTATGTGTATAATTTCAACATTATTTTGTATACAAGACCTAATTAATGATAAAACTCAATGAATGATACAAAACTTATTTTGGTATAATAAACATAATCTAGAGAGCTTTGCCTTTCATATAAGCTATTTCTGATTTCAATTGATCAACTACAAGTCAAGTTATTTGTTGTTGTTCCTACAACTTGACTTAAGCGACAGGACATTTGCCAGATACTGTGTGTGTGTATGTGTGTGTGTATATTTATATATATTGACCATGGCTTGTTACATTACTCATAAGGATATTGGGCTAAAGCTGGAGCTTGGCCCCTTAGTTCCAGTGAAGGTAATTTTACAGTATACAAAGACATTTCACACCATTATATGATTCCAACTTTGTAGTAACAGTTTCAGGAAGACCTTCCTCTGTTCCATGACTGTGCACAAAGCCAGCTCCATAAAGGCATGGTATAACAACTGTGGCCTGCACAGAGCCCTGAACCCAATTGAAAACCTTTGAGATCAACTGGAATCTAAATTGTGAGTCAGACCTTCTTGTCCAATATCAGTGCCCGATACCACAAATGCTGTTTTGAACAAATGGCTACAAATTCCCACAGTCACATTCCAAAATCTTGTGGAAAGTCATCTCAGAAGAGTGGCCAACTCCATAGTAATTCCCGTGGTTTTGGAATATGATGTCCAGCAAGCTCATATAGGGATGATGGTTAGGTGCCCACGTACCTTATACTCATATAGTGTGAGCCATATACTCACTAAAAATAGAACAAGAACCACCAACACATTTTAACCTGCAAATGGGCATGTAAAAAAACTCATGTGGGCATTTTTCACCCCAACCAAGGTTGCATACCTTCTATGCACAAATTAGAGAATACTGTAAAATGCAAGATATATGTATTCTACAGCACATTTTAAACAAATAAAAATAGGTTCTGCTTGATAAGACCATCTGCAGCCACAGTGACCCTGTGTGGATAAGACTGGCCCTGATCTACAACAAAGAAATATGATGCATGCTTACTCTGCCAAAAGACTGTTCTTTCATCAAGCATGCCAATAAATGCATGACGAGAAAGCCCAGGAGCCAGCTGCTTCAGATCTTGGAAAGACTGGAACAGGTCTACATGGAAGATGGTCTGGTGGTTGATGGTAGCAGGCCAATTTCCACATTGTACTAGTTCATCAAGTCCAGTGGTCCAGCTTTTCATGCACTGAGAACAGCTCAGTGTTGGCAAATTTAGTTGGTACCGTCCTGAAATCAAAAAGAGACATGCAAGCAGTATGAATTCAGTCTTTTGCATTTAATTGAACTGAATCAAGTACTTACCAACAAGGATGACCTCTTTGCTACAGATCAGCTTTAGCTGACTGGGAGAACGGGTACACTGTTGAGGTAGATGAAGCAATCTCTGTACAGCAAACATCTGTAAAGCGGGATCAACAGGGAACAACACAGACACGAGAAACAGAGGGGGGCATAGCCCTATGTGACAGAAGCATTCCACTTCTCTGAGCTTTGAGCTTGCCGTTCAGCCCAGCTGAGTGGCACAGTACCTTTCTCTTGTGGAGGAACGTCCCTGAGAATGTCTTGCAGTGCGTTAAGTTCTTGAGCACTATCTGTAAATGTAAGACAAAAAAAATTACTAAATTATTAAATGTGTGACTAACAGTTATGTATGTATAATCTGTGTAACAGATTTCTACTGACCATAATGTGTTGGCTCAGGCTGCTGAAATACTGGTTCAGCCACTTCAGAACTGCTCCTTTTACCTGAGTTTGGAACAAAAAGCAATGTGAGACCAAGGTACATTTTCATTATTCAACTATCAGAAGACCTGTACAATTCAAATTTGGAGACCAAAAACAACATTTATTACGTGTAGTCGAGTTATGAGTCTTTGGGGGAAATTTTGGAATAATTTGTCCTGAATAGGGGTGGGACGCGATTAAAAAAATTAATCGAATTCATTACAAGCTTTGTAATTAATAAATCGAAATTAATCGCATTTCAATATTTAACATGAGAAACATTAATTTAAGTTTGAATGATGAACATATCAATGAATCAATTAACATAAGCATAAACTTCAACATCTTGTTTATTTTTTCACCAGTCTACTACATAGAGATGAGTGCAGAAAACAGAGCAAACACTGGAAATTCTGACCAAAAATTTTTAATTTTGGGAGCTTTGCTCAGGATATTGGAACAATAAGAAGAACTGAAGTAAGAAAAACTGAAGAAGATGTATTTTAATACCACTTAAGATGGTAAACTTTTTCTTTAATTTCCCAGGCCTCTGCCACAGCCATAAAGTCATCTACACAGGCATCTCCATAGTGCCTAGAAGTGGTCTTCTGCATGCTCAAAGCAAATGACTGGATCTTCCATTCATCATCTATAATATGAGCTGTCACACCAAGATAATTCTTAGCAGAGGTCCAGTGATCCCCAGTCAGAGACACATCTGTGGCGCTCTTCACAATAACCTGTTTTACTTCCCTTTCCTCATCATACAGCTGCTGGAATTTCTTCGACATTGTCTTTCTGGACGGCAGTTCGTAACTTGCATCAGCTGATGCAATTTGCAGCGCTTCTTGTAAAGCCTGGATTATACTTTCGCGAGTGACAGCGCGACTCCATGAACGGCGGAAGCGTTCATACTTGCCGCGTCTTAAGCCTTGGACCACAGAGAGCGGTCTACAGTCCACAGCAATCCATCTCGCCAGTGAATTGGTCAATTTGTCTGATGTGGACTTTGACATTTTGTTTCTTAATTTGAACCCCGACATGTGGTCGAGTGTTGACTGGCGACACTGCTCGTTCTAGGAATACATTTATCAGCTAAGTTATCATTACTGACCTGCGCGTTAGACCCAACACGTTTTGCGTTGAGGTAGTAAGGGTGGAAGTGCTCCTGTGATTAGCGAACTCCTACCCACATAAAGTGCAAATAACACTATTTTTGTTTGTACTTCCATTTAAATTTCCCATCCACCAGCGTAGCCTCTTCAGTCATCTCCATCATGCTCATCTTATTGTGCGTCCATATAATCTGTATGTCTGGAACTCGTGCACTGAGAAACATTCCACGGTGCGAAAGTGTCTCATGCGTTAAATGCGTTAATTTTTTTACTTCGTTAATTTCCCTGTAATTAATTAGTGGTGCCTGGAACCTAACATTATAGGGCAGTAGAGCTCGTGGGCACGTGGGTAACTTACAGTATCAAAGTAACCGGCAAAACCACCAACAACCACTAGATGGACCCAAATCATTAGTCTACAGCTTGCTCTTGCAAACTGCTTAACTTTAAGGTTTTTTGAACGAATTCTGAACCGCCCTAACTACCAAACCTTCGGGAGGTGCAAACAATAACTGGAGGTACAGATTATTGTTATTAAGCCTTTTGAAAGAAATTGATTTTCTCAGTTTGTCGTTTGTCTCAGAGGATGATTTGATCTATGCACCTGTGGCAAAGTAAGGCTAATTAATTGCTGGGTAAATTTGTAAACCCTTATTTCAAATGCGTCTGCAAAGTTTTCTTTGTTTCACTAATTTATGTTATCATATATTATAGTTAGCAGATATGTCTTTCACGATTCTCTGCCGTTTGTAACATGCCTTGATGAGTCAGACTTGAATTTCACATGATAATTGTGTAGGTTGAATGTATATCAAACTTAGACTGACCATTCAGTTATTTACAGTATATGGCTACCCGTAGAGAGCAGGCATTCGGTTGGTAGCATATTAACTGCAGTGGATACAGGGGGTTCATACTACGCGAGTGTGAGATGCCTTTGTAAACTAGCTTTGAGTGGTTTGCATAGTGATTTGAATAGATCGTTTAAATGCGGCTCCTGTCTTGTCTGCAATCTACGATGTTCTCTCTTTCTCTCTCTCAAGCATTTCGTCCCTTTGTTTTTCTGTGTTCAGTTCTGGTGTCTAATTAGGTACATGCTTTCAATTAAGTGATATTTTATATATTCAGAAACATATCACCGTGTAACAGCAGGAATGCAGGCACCGGCATTTAATATCTAGAAATAATAAATGAGAAAGGACACAGACGTTCAGACTGCACCCGGCAGGTGAAATCTAATTCCTTAGGTCACTAGGACACGATGTTGCATAATATAGTTTTACCACTTGTGGGCCGAATGCCATTACATTATTTATCTCCCTTCTTTTGTCTGCTTGACTTTGTCTAAAGGGTAAAAGCTGTGAACAGTAAAAACAGTAGCAACGGTGATGGCAAACCAGGAATCCAGAATAAACACTTACAGCCATAGTAAACCAAGAATCCAGAAACATATTGAATTCAGAATTAACATGTTGAAGGAAGACAAAAGTGTCAGTTAATCAGTTCTATCACAAAAAAATACTGTATATTTTTTTACATCAAGATATGATCAAGGCAGGGGCGGATCTACGGGCGGATGGGCCCGCCTAATCACAAGCTCAGAATACAGTTTTCCGTATGAAAATTAATGAAAATAAACTATAATTGCTGCAGGATGGCGCCTAGCACATGAGTCATTTAATGACCATACACCCCGCCCACCCCGAACAACTTTCGTTCGTGCTTGCCCACCCCAATTTCACTTTGGCCCGTCCAAAAACTGCCGGCTGCATCCGCCACTGGATCAAGGTTCTTATCATTTTTAGGTACACAAAGAATACTGGTGTTAAGAAATGTATTCTGGATTTACAAAAATGCTTTTTTTTTCATTTTGTTCAGTTGAGCCAACTTAATCATTACAGAATTATTTGATTTAAAAAAATCTTTGAGTTAAAAAGGTTTTTTGGTTATTTTTTAACACATAGGTGCATGCGCATGAAGCTCAAGAAGTGAACACCCTCTCCAAATTTTCACTTGCACATTAAGGCCACACTCATTTAAACATCTCCATTACAATTACACCACAGCCAGACTCCCTTAAGGCAACAGATCAAGGGAAGGGAACATTTTTCTGTCTGAATGAGACGTAGCCCTGCTGTGCCTCCCTATTTGGCTCCACCCTTTACAAACTCACACTGAGCACCGCCCACATGAAAGCAGTGTCAGGTGTCCTAAGGTCTTTCTGTAGAAGCAGGTGACGCAGCAAAGGTGTGGAGAGGCCTAACTGAAACGTGGGACATGAGAACAATATAAAACCTCATGGTACAGCAGGGGAACAGCTGAACAACAGAGGTGGGTCTCCTTCTACGATAACCTGTATACTAGAGAAATATAACACATTCTGAGTATCCTAAGTGAAAACAGAACTGCTACAAGCTGTTGCTATAGAAGCAGGTTCATAGAATGGTCGCCTTCTTAATATTTTACTTTGGACTGTTATTTGGCAAAGAATGACATTGGTTGAGTTCAGAGTATCCTTGGCTTGTGTTTTAGCTTCCAGCATGGAATTAGCCTGTTTTTGTGAGACAGTTGAACTTAATAGAGGGTTTGGCAGCTTTTTAGCAACTTATACTTTGAACTCAGATGAAGAGCCAGTCTGACTGCCAGTTTTTCTCCATATTGTATTCTCTGACAAAGAGGTCACACTTGGTATTGTTATTAAAACTGAGTGATAAAACAAAGCTGGTGAAAAGGCATTATGCTTTGCCTCATAAAAACGTAAAGTTGTTCTGTACAATTTGGAAATGATCAACTACATTGACTTTATATACTTTCACTTTCTTATTTCCCAATCTTCAGTTTTATTGTTGATTTATAGCATTTTCTTCAGTCAATTGTTAGCATAGAGTAGTTTTTAATAACATCTGTGATATTTTTTATCACAAGAATGTTTGATTAGGGATAAAACATATTAGTCAAGAAATAATCCCAAAACTTACATTTTCACACTGTACTTCTGTATAGGCTACATGCCCTTCTAAGCAGAACTAAAACAAGTCAATCTCTGTAGACAAATTCTGTAAATTTATATCATTTGCCAAATTGTCAAACTTGAGTACTTTGATCATTTCTGCAGACACTGAAACTATGCAGAAACAAAATGAAAGTGTTAAAATGAAGTCTCTGATGACTGACTGAATTACTTGGTTGACAATAATATATTGATTTAGTTTAGAGGTAATGTTATGAAAAAACATTAGATTGATGTCTAAAGATTAATGTTATCCTTGCAGTCTGATAAAAAGACAAAATTATTAAAGGTGGTTAAATCATCCAATTATATATTATTCAGGAATTATCAGGGCTTCTGTCATTCTATTGGTGTGTTGGTAAAGTTATGTTTAGCTTTGGCTACTTCTATCATACCAAGTAACATAGTAGTACACAAAGTTCAGGTCCAAAGGTTCCCCACTTTAGTGAGCTGAAATCTACAGTCCTAATAACAGAAAGTGTTACACTCTGTTAATGTTCACTTTCTAATAAACTGGAGAGTGGTATGGTTCTTACAATGACCCAGGACAAAAGTATACAAACATTCTGTGTAAAAGTATAAACACAGTCTGTGATGAACTCGTAAACACCCCTGCTCCTATTCTGTGGTAGACAAGGCAGTTTAGCATAAGCTTAATAACTATTGGTACTTTTTAATTCTGTCTGATAGACTTTTTGAAGGTGAGCAGAATTCCCAAGCAGTTCTTCATTTCAGCCAGTTTGAGAAATGTGTGAGTAGAAGGTCAAACGTAACAGCGTAATTCTTCTCTTATCATCTCCCGAATCCCTCTTTTGCTCTCCTCTCACCACATAAACTACATACCTTTATAGATGTAATCTTGAATATGCAGTGCTAAGGAAGTTCTTCCAAAAATGTCATTTGATGTTATTTCATCAGTAACACAAGAATAAAGTGATAGCAGATTATGCCACAGAACTCCAAAACTACAGAACTCCAAAACTTCATTGATATCTACACTCACCGGCCACTTTATTAGGTACGCCTTGCTTGTAATGGGTTGGACCCTCTTTTGCCTTCAGAACTGCCTTCAGAACTCATTCGTGGCATATATTCAACAAGGTAGTGGAAACATTGCTCAGAGAGTCTGGTCCATATTGACATGATAGCATCACGCAGTTTCTATAGATTTGTGGGCTGCACATCCATGATGCAAATTTCCTATTCCACCACATTCCAAAGGTGTTCTATACGATTGAGATATGGTGATTGTGGAGGCCATACAAGTGCAGTGAACTCATTGTCTGATTTGTGCTTTATGACATGGTGTGTTATCTGGCTGGAAGTAGACATCAGAAGATGGGTAGACTGTGGTCATAAAGGGATGGACATGGTCAGCAACAATACTCAAATAGGCTGTGGTGTTGACGCAATGTTCAGTTGGTACTAATGGGCACAAAGTGTGCCAGGAAAATATCCCACACCATTACACCACCACCACCAGCCTGAACCGTTGATACAAGGCAGGATGGATCCATGCTTTCATGTTGTTGATGCCAAATTCTGAGCCTACCATCCGAATGTCGCAGCAGAAATTGATACTCATCAGACCAGGCAACGTTTTTCCAATCTTATTTTGTCCAATTTTGGTGAGCCTGTGCGAATTGTAGCCTCAGTTTCCTGTTCTTAGCTGACAGGAGTGGCACCCGGTGTGGTCTTCTGTTGCTTTAGCCCATCTGCCTCAAGGTTTGACGTGTTGTGCATTCAGAGATGCTCTTCTGCATGCCTCAGATGAAATGACTGGTTATTTGAGTTACTGTTGCTATTCTATCAGCTCGAACCAGTCTGGCCATTCTCCTCTGACCTCTGGCATCAACAGGGCATTTGCACCAACAGAACTGCCATTCACTGGATATTTTTTTGGACCATTCTCTGTAAACCCTAGAGATGGTTGTGCGTGAAAATCCCAGTAGATCAGCAATTACTGAAATACTCAGACCAGCCCATCTGACACCTACAACCATGCCACGTTCAAAGTCACTTAAATCACCTTTCTTCCCCATTCTGATGCTTGGTTTGAACTGCAGCAGATCGTCTTGGCCATGTCTACATGCCTAAAGGCGTTGAATTGCTGTCATGTGATTGGCTGATTCGACATTTGTGTTAATGAGCAGTTGGACAGGTGTACCTAATAAAGTGGCCGGTGAGTGTAAGTCTTCCTAGCCTTAAAATTCATATAATAACATTTCATGTGTGGTGGGCAGAATTATTTACCAACCTCGTGTGTGCATGGACATCATTTAGATTTCATAGGTGGGGGGGCACACAAATTTTGTTGACGGGGGGGTGGCGAGCAAAAATTGTTGACGGGGTGGGGGGTTGAACGTAAAGTGTTAACGGAGCGGTCGTTTTCTGCATGGTCCTAGTGATAGATTCGTCGCTATTTAAATATTAGTTTTTTTACCGTTAAAAAGTGGGGGGGACATGGCTTCGTCGCTATTTAAATATTTGGTTTTAACTGTAAAAACTGGGGGGGACCAAAACTGGCTTTTGAAAAAGTGGCCATGTCCCCCCCCCCCCCCCCCCCCCCCCCCCCCAAATTACGTCCGTGCGTGTGTGCTAGTCACAATGTAACAATGCGCTTAACAAGACAGCTACAAAGCTATGAATGAAAGTTGTTGAAAGTACTTGATTTCAGATTTACTCAAACTACAACATAGCAACTGGTAAATGTAGCTGTAGTGAAAATTTCATTAATCCTCTTTTACAAGCCATTCCAATCACATACAGAATGTATTCTGTAGTATTGTGTTAAAGACCTAGGACCTCACTTGACAATCCACATTGTATTCAACAACGCTCCTGCCACCATTTCAGCCACACAAGGGATTTTTATATTTTTTTAATGTAGATTCTGTCAAATCCAGTGATGATGTCTGTCTCTGTGGCCAAATAACAGAAAGTTCTAGTGGTATGATCTGATCCAGGTGATCCCTTGTTAATCAGACCCTCCAGAAAGTCGCGATGTTGCGATTTGCAACTTCAACGCAACTTCAAGCAAACCCCGCGAATTCAGGGCGGTGTTGCAACTTCAGCCAATCACCGCAACTTTCCCGCAAATTTGACCAATCACTGATGTCGTCTTGATGTGACGTCGACAAACTCCCGCCTTACTTCCGTATATATGTTCAAGAGGGGCAGACTGAAAGCAGCATGAGCGACGAAAATAACGGCAAAAAGATCGGGAAAAGCAGTATCCCGGTACACTACATGAAAGCGGGGATAAACTGTCCAGATCCGACCCGCGAATTGATTATCTATGCCCCCCTGGATGATATTTAATTACTATTAGAACCGGCCCGCAGGCCACAGCCGCCCGCTGGTGTTTTGCACGCACAAACACTACATTCCCCACAATGCAACGGTAGCCCGCGAAGTCACTGCAGCGCACGCAAGCGGCGAGGGTCTGAGATAAAAATTATAAGTTTAAACTTTAAACTGAGATAAAGTTTAAAGTCAGAGATAAAGTTTATTTATCTCTGATCCATATCTATCCATATCTATGAGCTACTAGTTCGCTCTGGCGTCAACCACTGGCGATCGATCTCGATATAATACTTAATTTGTGTCCATTTTACAGGCCGCCCGTCAACAACGTTCGCCACCCCCTCCAGGTTCAAATCTCACTCCAAGCGATCTTGAAAAGTTGGCAACCCTCAATAAATAGGTAAATAGATTATTAAAATGGACTACTAAATAGATGAAACCATACAACATATACTCCCTATTGTAATGTACTCACAAAAAAGCAAAAACACACCGCAACTTCCATCGCAATTTTTTTGAAAAACACCCGCAACATCAAACATTTTAGCCCGCAACAATCACAAAAAAGGCCCGCGAAATCCTGGTGGGACTGGTTAATGTCACTAATGTTTAGATTATATTTAATTTTTTATTTTAAAAAAGTATAGAGGATAGATATAGAGGATAGATTTAGTCTGCTTCATTCCAGGTCTCTCTTATTGAGGATTATCTGGATGTTAAGGCATACACATACACAAAGTTATGCTTAGTAACTTTTAGTAACTTGGTAACTCTTTTTCAAACACATATGGATCAGTATTGTTTTTGTTTATTTTTTGATTAAATAGCTAATAAACACATTGCATAATGCATTAATAATAATTGAGATAAATATTTAATTACCTTATAGTTATAAACTTCTCAGAAGTCACAAAGTGTATGAGTGTGTGTGGGTATTTTAGGAAAATGTCTTATATTATAGTTTCAGGAATTATATCAGACAGATTGTTATAAAATATTCAACCATTGCTATAAAAAGTAGTATCGTGCCCTTACTCCTTTATTATAACATATGGAGAAAAAAGTTGGCATATTCTTCTGAAATGTGAGTGAAGCAGGAGTCGTGAGTAGGGTTGCTACCTAGGTCTGACAAAAAACAAGGAGACACTGTCATACGCAAACGTAAATTGTTGAACGGGGGTGTAAAATGGACACAGCGAGAAAAAAAGACGGATGTGTGCTGAAACAGTCTAAATAGTCGTTTTAACTAACCTAGTGAAAACCGGGACATTAAATGATTTTTTTTGTTGCCGGGACCGAATATTAAAAAGAAGGAAAACCGGGACAGCGACGTGAAAACCGGGACAGTCCCGGGAAAACCGGGACAGCGACGGGAAAACCGGGACAGGTGGCAACCCTAGTCGTGAGTGCTGACCATCACCTGGGTGACTAACACTGAGGAGGTGCTAGCCTAACACTGAGGAGGTGTTAGACTAAAACTGAGGACGTATTAGCCTAATACTGAGGTGCTAGCATAACACTAAGAAGGCGCTAGAATGAAGGTGAATCTCATGATGTTTTCTTTCTGATTTCCTTATATGCATCATTATGGAAGCCCATTCCCGCCACCTAAAATAAAAAAAAAACAGCACATATATATTTTTTTCTCATTATTAAGTAAATTGCTATCTCATTATTTTGAGATACTAAGTCATTATTTCGAGATACTATTTCAAAATAATGAGATATCAATTTACTTAATAATGAGAAAATATATATATATATGTGCTGTTTTTTTTTTTATTTTAGGTGGCGGGAATGGGCTTCCATACATCATAGAAGCTGATGATAAAAAAATTGATGCTGTGTTCCTTCACATTTATGGAGTGCACTTCCTGTTTAGTAGAAGCACATTTTATGCAGCGGTTTGTAGAAAAGAATTCTTTCCATTTTAAAGCAGTGGATGCTTTTCTTGGCCATCCAAATCTGAGATGTCAGAAAATATTTTCCAGCAGCCTGGAAAATATTTTCACTCCTGTGAAGACACTTAGGACCACTCTTGTCCACCATGCATTAAAACGGCTAGATAATGCTAAAATTATGAGCAAACTATTTTCATGCCTGGAATAGAAATTCTACATTCTAAACTCACTTAAAAATGCAAAGATTTTGCAAACCTGGTCAGTAATTTCATCCATTATCTTATATCATCTGAGCAGGTCTCAACTTGTTGTCCAAATGGAATTTTGATGCCAAACATCAGACACTAAAACAACTGTGTGCCGAGCTGCAACCACACTCGATGAGGGAGCAACATCTGACATTTGCAGGTCACGGTCCTGCACGTCATTCTTGTGATAGAGGGTGTAAGTGCAGGTGTGGCTGTAATGATGTAAGCCTGACGATAATGTCATAAAGGAGATATTTCTGAACACTATTCATCATCACAGTTTACTGAATGACTAACGCTGCCAGCAACTTAGACAAATATATTACTCATCATGTACGCAAAACATTTTGTTGCTTAGTGACAAACAACAATTTAAAGTGACTTTGCTCTAGGATTTGGTTTGAGCTCCATGGTTCTATATGTGTATATCCTCCTCTGTATTTTGAAAGTGTTCAAACTTGAGGATTTATGAAGCACAAATCCCATCATCAAATACAATGACAATAACCTGTCTACCAATAGAACGCTTCTTAACAGATGCTGAAACTTAAAATTATAGTGGATGACCTATTACTTCACTTGCTTAACATGTCTAATCAGTGATGCCATCAGTTTAAGACTTGCTTGAACATGTTGAGTACTGACATCCTGAGATGCAGCCGTTCCATTGTGTGTTCTCCATCTAATCTCAAGGAGAAACGTTGGAGACGGCTAGTCTATGTAAATTCAGGCAGAACACCACAGAGTTGCTTGAGTATTATAAACATGAATATTACAACTCCCTTTTTCTTTAGTTGAGTTTCCATTTTTTGTTAAACAGAAGACCTTGTTAACTACTGAACTTTGATTGTGATCATCACAGAACTTTGATCTGTGATGTGCACAGATTAAATGAGTTCATGTAATTCTGCATTCTTGTTTGGAGTGCAGAGGCTTGGCAGTGGATAGAATTAAAAGCTGTCCAAATAAAAAAAGTTACATAAGCACAGAACTAGTATAGCCACATAAGAAATAAAAAGCTATGATGTAATCAACTTAAAGTAATTTAAAGCAGCACTTGACTTATGATTAGAGATGTATGATACGTGCTTATTAAAAAAACCTCTTTGACTCAACAAAATAAAGGTGTGATTGTCAGTTTTACGTTGCTTTGAGTAAAATGTTAATGTAAGAACAAATGATTGTTCTTCTGTGGATTTTAAAATTGTAGGGACAGTTGCCCACCTTTCACATACATCCTCCTCAGTATAAAATACACTTATGTGAAAACAAGCATTTTCACTTCTATTAGCAGAAGATAGTGACATTTTGGGTAAGCTGATCTTTTGTAAGCCATTTTCATTCTATTATTGTGTCCACTTGAAAAAAACTCTTAGCCAAGTACCAGTCACTGGAAGAGAGAGTACGTTTGGTTCATGGCTGAATGGTTCAGTGCTTCTTTACCTGGTCCTAGGGGATCCTTTAGTTTTCACTAATTGATCCCCACACCCTGTTGCCAAGATGTCTGATTCCATATGTCAGCTAAACAGCTAGTATTCGGTTCATACAGGGGAGCTATAGGAGGAGAGGGGGAATAGTCGAGACAGTTCAGCTGAAAGGAGTTTAATCTGCAGAGTGACCAGATGTGAATTAACTTAATTTGATGAACTAGTCTTGCATTTAAATAAAATTACAATAGTTTATTGAAAATCTTGACACGTGCCACTACTGATGTTTAATTTGTCGTTCCTGATACCGCTTTGAATTTATAATGGCTTTCTTTATGCTATGAAAACATATGCTGTTGTATTACACATCCAAATAGTGAAAATGTTTAATTTTTCATGCAGATTTTCCAATTCTTCTCCATCTGAGTGTCTTGAGTGTCAGCGGCGATCACCATGGAGGCAGGACCATTCAGTCGGAAACAGTGGGCATCACAGTCACTACGTATTACAGCAAGAGAGATCTCATTGGTTGGAGGCCGTGGCAAGTCCAACGCCATCGCTGAACGCTTCTCTAAGTAAATGACAAGCCGTACATGTATCCCAACTGTATACTCTGTGTGTGCTGCTGGATTCCTGACTGTGGGCCACTGAAGACCTCTAAAACCTGAACTGCTGAGGTCGTCTGATTTGGAAGCCGAGAATATGGCTGATTTCAAAACCAGCACTACTATTCAGCACTACTGTTGCTTTAGTAGCATATTTTTGCTCACACAGGGGAAAAAGAATGCATGGCCCTAGTGACTTAACAAAATGTTATAGCCTCTACCTGAAGCATTCAGTATCTAGTAAAAGTGTCTTGGTACCTTTAAAAATCAAACAGTTTTTTGCATTAAGCTCAGTATTTCTATTCCAGTTTTTACAGAACAATAAATTCTCTTCTTAGCTATGCCTAGCAGAGTACTAGTGCTCATTAATTAAGTTTGTATGAGTAAGTTCAGTATACCTACTTTTTGATACTTTATCATTCCAGTACAAAAAAAAACCTCTTACTGTGTAGTCACCTAACAGGTTCAGTTTGAGGTGGTGTTGACTCATGACCAAACTTGGATTAGTGAGCCCAGGTTTACCTTTCCAACCTCAAAATTAGATTAAACAAATAAATTATTTATCATTAAAAATGTTGACCTCAGCTTCAAAAGCAGATTCACAATTTGGGGTCTTGGTTGGGACAAGGAGCTAATTACGAATGTGTTACAAAGTGCAAAATAAATTGGTGAATTTTTTTGTCTTGAGGTGTGTTTGTCCAGAGGGCACTTTGAAAAACCAGTCAAGCTTGTTACGTTTCCCGTTTCTACTGTCTGGTAGCAGGTGATGATTTGATCTTTCAGCATCCGTGATGGAGCTCCAATAAGCTGTGTGCACTAGAGCACAGAACCAAGAAAAGATTCTTGCTCTTACAAACACTAACAGAGTCTGTGGCCTTGACATGCTAAAGCTCAACTGTTTCTGTGAGCTTCTGAAATAACGCCATTGTGTGCTGCCCTCTCCTGGACAGTACTTTAACGAGTAGCTTTTTTGAGTGTGATATTGTCTTTGTCCACCAGAGGCAGTAAGGTGTAACTTTAGTGTTTAGTTTGTTACTGTGATAAGCTGTTAAATTTATGCATCTCATAAATGCATTGTTTTTAAAATGTGATTATATTTCCCTCAGATACCAGAAGGCTGCTGAGGAAGCAAATGCTAACAAGATGAAATCTGTAAGTTTATGCTACTGGTTTCTTTCACATACATGCATGTTCATACACCCGCACTCACACACACACACAAGCTCACGCACACAAAAACATAAAAGGCAGGTTGTGAAACATGGGTATGATTTATCACAGGTAACTTCAATATGAGCTTGGAGCTTTCACTGCTGCTTCTCTGAATATGCCTTTTTCAGTTCATGAGGGTTTAAGCAGTCTTCTTTAAGTGGGTATTTTTCAAAAATTGTGGCATAGTTACTTTTTGGCTACCACTTTCCTGATGCTGTAATGTATAAATAGTTTACTCAGCTTTGCCACGTTGCATTGACAGTGCATGTGTGTATGATGGAATCATTCTCATTGTGTACTGCCATGTTTCTCAACCCAGCCCTTAGGATCCCACTAGCCAGTCCACATTTTTAGTGTAACCCAGCTCCATGCATGTCAGTATGAGGTGATTACTGTACTTGCACTGGGAAGTGGGGTAGAGCAAAAATGTGGATTGCTTGGTGAATGCAGAGGAGCAGACTGCATAACACTAGGGTAATTAGGTCATAGTAGGTAAACCATAGTAGGTAAACCCTCATTTATCTCACACCCTAGTTCCTCACACCCACAGGTCTTCAGCTTTAATGTTCATCTTGAAGTGTTAAGCTGCTTAATGTTTTCACTGCCCTTTAAAATGCCTGATTCAAATCATGATGATTTAGGCAGTATTTGGTCCTATTCAGGCCTTTGCTGAGTTTGGTTTGAGAGAGAAAGATAGAGATAACTTGTCAGAGATCAAGACGAATGAATAAGACTGAGGAAGTAGAGATAAAAACCCAAAATAGTACCATTTTTGGAGGAGCAGGAAATGTTTTCATGTGACAAAACAGAATAGGAAATGAATTGAACCGGTCAGGAACTTCAGATGCGGTCACTTAGAATGGGTCTGTAATTTTAATTTTTTTAAATACATACATATATTACATTTTATTTAATAATTAATTCATGGTTACTAGGTTAAATTGTTTAAATGTTCATCCTACATATCTTCTGAGATTTATGCTACTTCCAAAAACAAGGTATTTGACATAGATGAACAAGGGATTGAAACGTATGCATTAAGCAAGCATCATGTGGATGGCATTGGGAAATTGAGAATTAATGTGACTTTAATGCTTGCTAAATGATCTACATAAATGTGCCTCAAATTAGTAAAACAGGTGTTTACATATCATTTTACTTTTATTGCCTGTAGTTTCAAAATGTTATATACCACTTAGCTAAGACAATGTTTACAGACCGTTGGAGATGAAAGAGTTAATTTTCCTAACAAATGTTGCATTTCCTGTCTAAAGGTTCCAATTCCCTGTCTCTCTCTCACGTCAGTGTGCATTTCTGAATACCTCTCTATATTTTTTACCTCTTTTCTTCTTCCCTGTCTTACTCTCCTTTCTCCTTGGTTTCCCCCACTAGCACTTGCCTTCTCTAGCCCCTTCATTCCTCCATGGTCTTTCGTCTCCTTCTTCATCTCCCTTTTCCTCTCTCTGGGTAGTTTGACGGGGGGTGGGGGGAGTTTACGCATCGAGTTTTTCTGTCTGCTCAACATCTGGGAGAGCTTTATCACCAGCTTACTGTCTTAAAGCCACAAGCGCGGAAGCTGCAGCGAGACAGTGGAATAAACTGAGGATAAAGCGCCTCATCCCACCAGGTCTTTTAAATTCGCTTCCTACAGCTGCTCTTTGTCTGTGTCTTTAACAAGTTTCAGTGAGAAAGCCATTGTGTAAGTGTAGGGAGCTGCTCTTTTATCTCTTTTTTTTACTTGGGTACAGAGGTGGGTGGGAGGGAGGCAAGGTTTAGACAATGAGGAAATGTATTTGTTTAGAGCATAATGTTCATGTACTGTAGAATGAGATAATAAGGTCTTTTGTTGTAGTCACTTCCTTGTTCTTCAATAAGACTGGGTTTGGTCACTGCATGGCTGCTTGGTTTGTGAATAAAGAGGAACTGGTTATTGAGCTGCTCCGAAACAAAAGAACTCGGGACAAACTGGACTCCCGTTTTAGCTGTGCTTGTGTATGCTTTAGCAGTCACCAGTCATGTGTGTCATGGTGTGTTTATTGTTTGCTGGGCATTGTTGGACCTGGGATGTTGCTGTGAGCTATGTTTTAGTAATATCAGTGTGGTTTTGCTACAACAGCACTGCAAAGCCTCACTGAAGTAGTGTTAATTAACTCCTAGGCTATATTTTAGAAATGTGCTTTCTTGTTTTGTCTTGTCCATTCCAAGAATACCAATGTCTCCCTGCTGCAGACTGATTTAGCTGATTATGTTATCTTGAGTCACCTTAAGAAATCAAAAGTACACTTTTGTTCATTATGAGCAGAAGTGACCCACACATACATGCCTACACGTGGAACCACTATGGACCTGCCACAATTACCCAAACACATATCTATTCAATATTATTCAATCTCTAACGTCTTTTCCTCACTTATTTTTTCACTGTTGTTTTTTTGTCTGACCTTCTTTTAGCCTGTCGAGAGCCTCCCCCCTACCTTACGTTTGGGCAACCTCAGTGTACTTAAGAAGCGCTGGGAGCAGAAGCGTCCAGTACAGCCCGACCCATCTATTGATGACACCACTGCCCCAGCCCCTCCCGCTGTTGCCCAGCCCGCTGCTGCTCCTCCCACAGCAGCTCCACCTACCACATCAGAGCCCCGCCCTCAAGGCCGTTTGGGCGGCCTCACCCGGCATAGCAGTCTCAGGCAGCACCTGACCCGTTGGGACCCACCTGCAAAGCTCAAGGAAGTGAAGGAGATGGAGACGAAAAAGAACATGCAAATAGAGGAGGAAGAAGACTGGAGGGCACCACTGTCTCCAACCTCCCCCTGTTCCCCATTGGAGAAGCCAAGTGTGCCCCTCAACAGCCTCAAGATGATGTTTGAAAAAGGGGAAGGCAGGGTAAGATGGGTTCAAGTGAATGAAGATTACAATATACAAGTACAGATGAATACATGCCAACACACACTTGCAGCCTCCCGCCCACTTTTTCTAATTTTTATGTTTCTTATCATGCTGTATCACACTTGTTCAAAAACTGTGATACCAACTAATGTGAAATGTTTGCTATACATTCAATCAGACTTGCATAAATGACATTGGCTATTAGTGACCATTACATTGCCATTTGACTCAAAGTGTTAAGCCGGGCAAGTATGTGTGGATTTGCTTGTTGGAACCAGATTTGTAACAACCTTCCCTAAAGGTGGTGATTGAAAGACAATGTGTCTTTGTGGTCTGGCACAGCTGTGCTGCCATTTCCTGCCTCAGAAAATGCTGACTCTGAGAAGTGGTAATTAGATGACAAAGAGCCTTTTTCCTGGTCTGGTCTTTTTACATGAATGTTCGTCATGAGTCCTTAGTCAGATTTGCCCTATGGTGTCCTACATGCATAAGACATTTAATATTCATACTTGGAAACAAACTCTGATTAATGGATTGAAAATATGTACTGCAGTCTGCATTTTACACATAGGGACTTTTCAGACACAATTTGTTCTTGTTATTTTTTAGTTGATGCATGGCAATGTAATGGAAGCAAACATGCTGTCGGTGCTACAAATTCCTCACTGCTGAAGCTGTAGCGTAGTTGCGCTGTGCTGATGTTGGCTTGAAGCGATGATGTCATGGGAGTGGTATGCACATGCTTCTTAACCCCTTCCTCAGCCCCACCCCCCACCGCCAACAAAACCTGCCCCCTGCTGACCAGCAGCGTTCCACATCTCACTCCCCCTTCTCCTCACACCCCCTCTTCCACTTTCGACTGCTTTCCTGTGCCACGTCTGTCTTGTATCTCTCAGCTCATTCTGGCTTCACACTGATTTACTGCCAAACCCAAGGAATGCCTCATAAATGGCAGCAACAATAAGATAACAGTGAATGTGGGCTAGTGGGTCAGCAGTGCACTCAGCTGGAATGGTCGCGTTTTTTTCTATGTGCTTTTAAAGATGAGGACATGATATGTGAGCAACTATTTGTTAGATCCCTGATGAGGTTAAGCTATTCATCACAGTAGGTTAGAGGGTACGAAATAGCACTGTAAGGTGTAGCTCTGTTCATTTGGTTTACGTATGCTTAGCATCTGTGGCAACATCTTCTCATATTACAACCCATAACCCTTCTGTTCTGTAGACTTGTATTACATTCCCTCTCTCAGTCCCCCCAGTGCATAACGCAACATGCTGTCCTTGGAGATCAAGAACATAAATAAAACTATTTATGGATAACATTCTAGGCTGAAGCATAGACTAAAAAATAAGTAGGTTGATGCAATAATTTTTCCAAATTCCAATTTGAGCACTTTCTTGTATATATTTGCCAATTTTACCAGTAAACTAATTCATCAGTATATAAAAACATGTAATACATTCACTGACAAAAGTAGTGGAAACAATGTTGAAAGTGTCAAAAAAAGAAAAGTAACTGCAATTATTTACTTTAACTTGAGCCTTCATGTAAGTATTGTAAAGCATTTTAATATAAAATTCCATCAACTTCAAATTTCCAGATTCATTCATCATAGACTTACAATGTAAACAGATACAAAATGTGAATAATGTATGCAAGTTAGCTCATCAGTAGTGCCAAAATTACTATCATTTAGACTAATGCATTCTCTTTTGTGCGTGATATTTGGGTGATTCTTTCTGTGGGCGTCATTGATATAACTCATTGTTCCTGCTGTAGGGAACATCTACCTTGACATAAGCTGATTTGAAATCAAATCAAATAAAATCAAATATATTTGTATAGCGCTTTTCACAACACATGTTGTCACAAAGCGCTTTACAGGATTTACAAGGTTAACAATACTATGGATCCAAATCCCTAATGAGCAAGCCAAAGGCGACAGTGGCAAATGAGTGAAAAACTCCCTAGATGGTGGGGAATAGGAAGAAACCTTGGGAGGACCAAGACTCAAAAGGGAACCCATCCTCCATTGGGCTGCCCGTTAACACACAAGTTACACAAAAACAAATTATACAGACGAATACATAAGTCACAAACAAATCACACAATCAGGCTAAGTATAAGGTAACTAGACTGAAAGTTCTGTGTGTTGATATTGTCAATGTAAATGTCTTGTGATGAACGCCAGGTTTTCACTCCGACTGCAGTGTTACTCCCCAGGTGAACCTCAGAGAAGAAAGATATGTGATGTGGTAAATATGTAACAGATTATTCAAAGGCCAAACTAAACAGATAAGTCTTTAGTCGAGTTTTAAATATTTAAACAGCCCTCCATGTGCTCACCAGAGGTAGCCTGACTGCCATTAGGTACCGAGATGAGATCCTCAGACCCCTTGTGAGACTATATGCTGGTGCGGTTGGCCCTGGGTTCCTCCTAATGCAGGACAATGCTAGACCTCATGTGGCTGGAGTGTGTCAGCAGTTCCTGCAAGATGAAGGCATTGAAGCTATGGACTGGCCTGCCCGTTCCCCAGACCTGAATCCGATTGAGCACATCTGGGACATCATGTCTCGCTCCATCCACCAACGTCACGTTGCACCACAGACTGTCCAGGAGTTGGCGGATGCTTTAGTCCAGGTCTGGGAGGAGATCCCTCAGGAGACCATCCGCCACCTCATCAGGAGCATGCCCAGGCGTTGTAGGGAGGTCATACAGGCACGTGGAGGCCACACACAATACCGACCTTCATTTTGATAGCACTGAAAGATAGCATTTCAGTGACATGGAATTGGTGTTTACTTTGCTACTGAGAGAATTGGTAAGGCTGGTTGTGGAGAGAACTTTCACAGGCAGGATGGCATATTTGTCATGCGCTGGTTCTTAATTTAATTAAAGGTGTGTGTGTGTGTGTGTGTGTGTGTGTGTGTGTGTGTGTGTGTGTGTGTGTGTGTGTGTGTGTGTTTTCTAATTGTTTTTACATTTTTCTTTTTTTTCCTTATATGATTACCACTACTGATTCTACCCAAAATATAATGCATTCACCTTAAAAAATTTAAACATCTCAATAATCTCATGAAATGCATCAAACAAACTTACACCATTGTTTCAGTTGTTTACTGGATTATAATGGCTTATTTAGCTTAGGCTAAAATTAATGGGTGTTTTTACTATGCTAATGATTTTGCAGACCAAAGATGCCTTGCCCTACCAAAGTTGTTTACAGTGTGGACTCAGACCAAGGGGTTTCTGTATTCACTCTTTGTTACATTAAAATAGTTGACACTCTTGTGAAATAGATAACACCTTGTGTGTGTGTGTGTGTGTGTGGTTTCCTGTGGAAGACCGAGAGGGAGACAGGAAGAGGAGAGTGCTATAGTCAGCTGGGCCTTTGGGCCTGTCTGTGCATTCTCCTTTGTGCTCTCTTCCTTCCTGACTTGCTCCCAGATTGGAATCTGACGAGTGCTTCTGCGGCTTTATTCAGATTTAACCTTGCTGTATGGAATGGACTACAGTTTCAACCTTTCTGGCAGGCTGAGTTTTTTCCTTTGTTGTTCAGGCACGAGGACAGAGCAGCACTTCAGAAGATATGGATGTCCGACTAGGAGACAGAGGTAAGGAACATGCCTAACCACTCTGTTATTTCATGCACACACCAATTGTATATCAGATTTATATTCCGAAGTTCGGCAAAATTCTGCTTACCTAATGAATCCATTACACTGAAATTCCTGCTCATATCAATGAGGGTGTATGTGATGCATATATTGCAAGGGTAAAAATATTACCCTTTAAAAATAAAGCAACATGATTCTTAGCACAGTATATGTACAATGTATGAAGACTGGGCACATAATGAAGAATGTTTATACATTGATAGAAGCATTATAGCATTTGTATAGCTCTTTCCGAAAGGCTCTTCAAAATTTGTCAGAATTTGTTGCATTCTTGGGAGAGAACTCCTTTTAGTCAGAATCATTGATAGAACAGAAAATCATTGATAGAATAGAATACTGTAATGCAACCTGAAATATTAATGAATACTGAATATGACGCCATGTTTACACAAACTGGGTTATATATAACAGTGAAGGGACCACTTCTCTCATTTTGTCTTGGTCCTTGAAATTTGAGTTATTCAAATTCAAATTCTAGTACATTTTCAGAATTCTGTTATATGTAGTACACATTCTAGTATATCTGTAAAACACTGACATCCAGAAATAGTGTGTATTCATCTACACACATACATTCCATGTGATGTTCAGTACTTCTATGTTTACAATGTTTATTTAATGAATAAAATATTCACTAAATTCAACAAATGTTGATTCAAAATATTTGACCTGTAGTGTGGATAAACTTCACAATTAAATACACTTTCTCTCTTAGGTTTGGTCTCACTGGAGCGAACTAAATCTCTGAGGGACCGGATGGCCAAATATCAGGCTGCCGTGTCCAAACAAGATTCACGCACACCAGCGAGCACAGTAGGTGGACATTTGTGTGTATGTGTGGTATTTGTATGGTATTATATGTGTGTGTGTTGTTTTTGCAAGTTGCATGGGAGTGAACTACATTATTAGATTCATTTATATTTTTAGGGTAATATATTCATACATCTTGAAGTAATTTCTATTCTGATTTTCTGTATCTCATTATGAGCCTTATCTCTAGTATGTTTATAGTTTGCCACAGTCTGACTTTTAATGCAATCATTATTCATTGTGCCTCTCTACCTCCTTCAAAGATTGAATTTGACTTATATTAAAGAATTCATAGTGAATTCATAGGGAATTAATATGAAAATGTATTCACCAAATATAACTGGCAGCATCTCACCTACAAATGCTAATTTTGTTCACAATGAATGAATGCAGGTTGGGGTCAGTTAGAAATACATTGACATCTTGGAAACTGCTCCTCACTTACATTAGACATTACTGTAGCTGGGTGTTTGAGATCCCAAGTTGTACAAAGCTCATACAGCCATGTAAGTGCCACATATTATGTTGTTTATTGTGTATGTCCCTTTGGCATGGTAAGCAGTGCCTTCTCAGGTTCAACATGCATACACATAAAGAGAAATCTTTATAATAATTTCACATAGGTGTTCAATTTTATCTGCCTATCTTACTAGATAGCTAGCTACTTGGTTATAATCAAGCACTCATTCTTGTGCTTTATTGGAATTCTGTAGTCTAACCAGCCTGAGAGTGAAGCCAGCACTTCAACCTTAGACCACAAGGAAAATGTGCCCCCTGGTGGCAGAAGACAGGCACTGGTATGTCTATTTAATAGCTAAAAGATAAACCCTTTCCCTGTTCTTAAGATTTTTTATTTTTGACTGCTCATTCAATCAATCTTTGTTTTTCTTCTTTTGTTTCTTAAATTCATTATTTATATCTTTATTTTGCTTTGTTTTTGTTTTGTTTCGTTTGCAGAGTTCACTCTCAGACAGTTTACAGACCAATGGTGAGTCAGTCTTTCACCCACCACTACCCCCACCTTTCCCCCACATCCAGTCCCACCCCCAGTATATTTTACATATGAATGGCCTATACAATCTCCTTTGATAATGTGAATTATATTAAAAGGTCGTTTGTCTTTTCTCCAAACATATTTTAATTTTCGCCACTTCATATATAAGATGCATGGCGAAAGCAATGCAATAATCTAGTTGCATAAATTAGGCTTGGGGCTCACTGACTTCAGATCTGGGTGTGCTTCCTTCAGGGGTGTTAGCTAATGCAGCAAGCCCTGGCGCTGAGCCAGAGGACAGTGACACACCTAGACTGGTTAGGGTAAGTGATTTGTGGTGTCATTTGAATGTTTTCTCAAGTCATTAAACTTATGTCTTGAAGTGTGGTTTTGGTGTTTATATATACACACTCACCGGCCACTTTATTAGGTACACCTGTCCAACTGCTCATTAACACAAATGTGGAATCAGCCAATTACATGAAAACAACTCAGTGCATTTATGCATGTAGACATGGTCAAGACAATCTGCTGCAGTTCAAATCGAGCATCAGAATGGCAAATAAAGTTTATTTAAGTAACTTTGAACATGGCATGGTTGTTGGTGCCAGACGGGCTGGTCTGAGTATTTCAGAAACTGCTGATATACTGGGATTTTCACACACAACCATCTCTAGGGTTTACAGAGTATGGTCCGAAAAAGAAAAAAATATACAGTGAGTGGCAGTTCTGTGGGCACAAATGCCTTGTTGATGTCAGAGGAAAATGGCCAGACTGGTTCTTACAACAACTGCATGATGCTATCATGTCAATATGGACCAGACTCTCTGAGGAATGTTTTCAGTAACGTGTTTAATTTATGCCACGAAGGATTAAGGCAGATCTGAAGGCAAAAGGGTCTCCAACACGGTACTAGCAAGGTGTACCTAATAAAGGTCTGAAATGTCCAATTTCTCCAATTTTAATATCTATCCACCTCTCTCTCTCATTCTCTCTTCATCTCTTATATATATTTGTCATATACATTTAACCATTTTTTCAAAACAAGTCCATTTATCCTTGTGTGTGTATGTGTGTGTTTCTTTTGTTTTTGGACTTTGTTATAAGGACTAGATAAGTGCATTTCTAACAATGACTTTTGTCCACTCTTTGATTGTCCTTGTCATTAATGCTGCTTGATCTCTTATATGGTCAGACAGCTATTGTAATTTGTGTTAACTAATTGCTAATGTAAAATATCTACCTATACACTTCTCATGGCAAGAATGGTGTCCATTAGTTTGTAATCTGACTAACTCTGCCAAACTGATTTAGCTTTTATCCATGTTTCAGGTAGCTGCATTTATGAAATGTGTTCTTTTTTAGGGACAGAAGTTCCGTTTCTCAGCCAGGGAGATTTGTGTAGCATGCCAGACAACTGTTTACCCACTAGAGAAACTGGTTGCCAATCAACAAGTTTTCCACAAGGCCTGTTTCCGCTGCGTGCACTGCAGCAACAGACTCAGGTAAGTCCCTAAAGGGTTAGTAAAACAAATTTATTTGTGTAAGCTTATTGCAATGCAAAGTCTTATAGTTTTCATTTATTGTTAACATGTCAGGTTATGCTGTGCCTTTAAGCACTGGAGCACACACTTCCAACATATCACTTCAAATGACTTACTAATTATACTGGAAATTTTTATTTAATAATTACAACACAATGATCAAAATGACATATGTTTTACTTGATCAGCATTTAAAAGACCAGCTGTGTTTTTGGAAGTTCCCTGAACTTTGCTTCAGAGTAGTGCGTCAACTGGAAGAAAAAAATGTAGTTTATGGAAGGAAATTTTATTTTTTTCCCCTGTTCCATGTGTATTTGTTCTCTTTGTTGGTTAGCTTGGCCAGCTATGCCTCCCTCCATGGGAACATATACTGCAAACCTCACTTCAACCAGCTCTTCAAGTCCAAGGGCAACTATGATGAGGGCTTTGGCCACAGGCCCCATAAGGAGCTTTGGACGCCCCGCGGTGATGATGAAGAGACTGAAGAGTCTGAAAAGCTGAAGCCTGCTGTATCTGAACCCATGCTGGCTAAGTCTGTCACAGAACACGTTTTAGACCAGAGCTCCACAGTAGAGGAAAGTCCCCTGGCCAAAGTCACTGATGTTGCAGCTTCTCTTGAGACAAGAGCTCAGCTGAAAAGCTCAACAGAAAAACATTCAGCAGCCACATTGCTGGAGACAAGGAGGCTGAAGATTGCCTGGCCCCCATCAGGGGATGGGGAAGCTAGTCCTAGGGGGTTGAGCCTGGCTGCTGAGAGTGCAAAAGGACCAGTGAGAGTGTCTAGACCAAAGTGGCCTCCAGAAGGAGAAGTCCTGTCAAGCCTTGAGAGCACAGAACGGGCCGAGCTGAGGAGTCTACGCCGTAGCTCCTCCCTGAAAGAGCGGAGCCGCCCTTTCTCTGTTGCCCCCTTTTTAGAGTCCTCCGATCCTATTCAGCAAGAGGCCACCAGGTCCCATATGGTGAGGCGGGGCTCAATGGAAAACCTCCGATCTTCTTGTAAAACACAAAATATTCAGGACAAGCAGGTAAATGAGAAAGTGGAAGAGCACAAAGAAACCAGAAAAGCCTCAATCACTGAACACAAAATTATAGATGATCACAAGGGCTTGAATAAGGATGTAGAATGTTTCCCTAAGCCAGATGAGAAAGCCAAAGTCCCACAGTCAATTCTCAAACGTCCACAGCCGACAAAAACTGAAGCCGTTGATGACCCCGAAGAGGATGAGGAGGTACAGGAGAAATTCCTGAGCAAGTCCAGTGGACTCTTGCACCTCTCCACTCCATCAGTGGTTGAGAACAAAGCCAACAGGACATCCCAAGATGTGGGTTTCTGGGGTGGAGAGGAGGCAGAGGAGACTCTGACAGTGGAGGAGATGATCAAGAGGAACCGCTACTACGAGGATGAAGAGGATGAGGAGGAAGTGGCTGAAGTGTGAAAGCACTCATCCTACCTTCACGATTGACTCTCCCCAGCAACACTAATTTGCAGAGGAGCAACAGAAACATAGTCTAATGGCCAGATGTAGATTCTTCTCCGAGTTCAGTGTCTCTGTGTTTTTGCTTTCAGCATCTCATCGACTGTACCAAAAAAGAAACATATGTTTCTGGTACTCTTTTGTTCTCTTTAACCATTATATGCTTCAAGAATAAAAAGGACATTCCTTTGGGTTATCCTCAAATTTTATGTTTTGCTTTGAAGAATCAATAAGACAATAATTAAATTAGCCAAATGATTTGCTGCAAATCTTTTGTTGTTTTTATGCTGTATGAAGCTTGCGTTGTAGAACAAAATTTGGTTAAGTTGTAATTACCATAAATTCAGTTTTACTGTGTTTCATACTTTTACAAGGGATTCATACTTTTACAATGCATAAAGAAAACTGGCCTTTTATATTTATACTTGAAGATTAGCAGGCCTTGGGTCAGACTCCTTCATGGAACATGAAGCCCATCTAAATGGGCTTATCATTTGTGGGTCCTTTGTGTCTGAAAACAAATATGGTGTCTGTCTTAATGATTAACTTGTCTAGTTAGAATAATCTAGAAAAAATATCCATGATCTCATTTTCAAATGTTTTATATTCTACTTTATATGAGATCAAAAAGCCTTAAAATGTTAATTTTAATATGTGTCTCAGAAATTTAATAAATGATACAAAAACCTGACTTGAAAGTAGTTAAAACTTTGTCAGACACACATTTGTACACTAATGAGCTATCACAATCACACCAAAACAGCAGATTTTTTGGGCTATTCTGTGCAATAGTTAGTACCTATCAAACATGGTTCAAAGAAGGATAACTAGTGAAATGGTGGCAAGGTCTTGAATGCCATAGGGCTGACTGATGCACCTTTATCTGATCAAACAGATCAAAATGTACAAAATGATGAAAAAGTTAATGCTGGCTCTAATAGAAATGTGTTAGAACACAATGCTGAACGGGCTTTACAGCTGCAGACTGGTCCGTGTGCACACTGAACCCTGCTGAAGGTGCCTACATTGGGCAAATGAGCATCGGAAGTAGACCATGAAGAAAAGGAAGAGGGTGGTCTGATCTGCTGAATCACATTTTCTTTTATGTCATGTGGATTGACAAGTGTATGTATTGGGAAGAAGGGCAAGC
Organism: Brachyhypopomus gauderio; assembly: GCF_052324685.1. NCBI lineage: Eukaryota > Metazoa > Chordata > Actinopteri > Gymnotiformes > Hypopomidae > Brachyhypopomus > Brachyhypopomus gauderio. Next base: position 8,129,124 of record NC_135211.1, on the reverse strand, counting down.
CAGCAGAGGTAGGGTAATGTTCTGCTGGAAAACCTTGGGTCCAAGCATTCATGTGGATGTTACTTTGACATGCATAGCCTATAAACATTATTGCATACCAAAGTACACCCCTTTATGGAAACAGGATTCCCTAATGGCAGTGGTGTCTTTCAGCAGGCTGTTGTGGCGTTCCACACTGAAAAAAGGGCATTCTATGGGGTTGAGGTCAAGGCCATGTCTTTAAGGACCTTGGATTGTGCAATGGACACAGTTCTGCTGGAATGGAAAATAGGCTTCACCCAAAAGTTACACAAACTTGGACGCATACAGTTGTCCAAAATGTCTTGGTATGCTAAATCACTAAGATTTCTCATCACTGGAACTAAAGGACCTAGGCCAACCCTTGAAAAGCAAACTCACAGCTTTATCCCCCCTCCGTTCCCTAGTTAGCACAGTGCAGTCAGGCAGGCAACGTTCTCCTGGCGTTCACCAAACCCAGACTTGTCCATCACACTGCCAGATAGAGAAGTGTGATTCATCATTCCACAGAACACATTCCACAGGGCACGCTACACCCCCCCTCCCCTCCCCCCGAAAAATTGTTTTCCTTTCCTAATAAACTGCAATAAAGAATAAAGAAAAAACTGAGACGACAGTATAGCTTTAGAAACGCATGTAGTGCATTCAAATAACATTTGTACTAGATAACTTGTTAAGCAAAATAAGTTTCCAAACAAAATAAGGGTTCACAGCTCTGTGGTTCTCGGAAGCGGAATATGTAAATGAGGACGTCAAAGGGCCGAATCGAAACTAGCTAGCGGCGGTAGGCTAACGACAGCTAGCGTCGCCACAGCGGGCGGAAATTATCATACAGTTAAGCCCGCCCACTAAGAGGGAAGATATGATTGGTCAATTTTGCTGTCATTTGAAACTGGTATTGCGCTGAATTATAACTGCCAGGCCCTCTGTAAATGAACAGCGGGCATCACAGTGCTGATAGGGGGAGACACAGGCTCACAGGCTTCCACTTAACCCCTCACCTTCCAACACAGATTGAATAGACACGGTTGAATAATTTATTTGTTTATATTTTTGTAATTGTTTAGATGTCGATTGTAAAACTGTAAGTAGATCAAATAAAATTGGATAATTATATATATAATGTTTTAATAATATTTTAGGCCCTCTGAGAGGGCGTAGAGGGCCCTGACGGTTCCCCACTGCTTTACACACCACTCCATCTGACTCTTGGCATTGTGCTTGGTGATGTAAGGCTTACATGCAGCTGCACAGCCATGGAAACCCATGCCATGAAGGTTCCAGTGCGTAGTGTTTGTACTAATGTTAATGCCAGAGCAGTTATTGAGTCAGCAGAGCAATGGCGACTTTCACACTCTGTGTACCTCAGCACACAGCAATCCGGCTCTGTAACTATATGTGCAGTTGCTATGGTTCCTAAATGTTTCCACTTTTCAATAAAACAGCTTACCGTTGATCATTGAATCATGCGGTTTAAATGAAATGAATTATTATTATTATTATTATTATTATTATTATTATTATTATCTAAGAGGGAAGAAATTTCATGAACTCATTTGTTGCAACAGTGGCATTCTATTACATCCTATTGATCCTATCCTAATGATCCATTCTTTCACAAGTGTTTGCAAAGGCAGACTGAACGGATTGGTGCTTGAACTTATCTGTGGCAATGTGACTGAATGAAAAACCTGAAATCAATGATTGTGTATTTGTTTCAGTCTCCTCCATATATTTGGTGCCATAAATCAAATGAGTATTTTAGCACCTTTGGTTTCATGAAAGCCAGTGTAATTTCCATTTTTGAGAGTTTAGCATTGTTACTTATTCATGCATTGTTTTAGAGTCAAATGTAAGAGTCAAAATAACTACTTGTGTGTGTGTGTGTATATATATATATATATATATATATATATACGTAATTTAATTACAAAAAAAGTGTAACTGTAATTCGTTATAGTTACGGGGGTGGCAAGTGTAAAATGGAGACAAATTAAGTATTATATCGTGATCGATTCTTAGTGTTGACTTGTAACTCCGGCGGTAGCCCAACTAAAAAGTAGCTCAAAAAACCGCACCCCGCGACCCCAAGCCCAATTTGGCGTGAAAACCGCGAACCTGGCAACTATGGCTACTAGAGGTGGGCGATACTGGGAATTGTGGTATTGATACGATACTAAGTAAATACAGGGCCAGTATCGCCAATACCGATACTTTTTAATAGATCATAGATCCAAAGGATCCAAAAGATCTATGATACAATTTCACCAAACATTGTATGTGACAACAAAATACTTTATTATCACAATAAATATTTTTGTTTAGAAACAAGAGAACAGTAACAAAACAACGTTTGCCTTAACATTAGGAAAATAAATCTTTTTTGAATGAATGAATGTTCAATTTATATAGAGCCTTTCAAGATAGCCAAGGTCGCTTTACAATTTTAACACAGGTACAAGTCTTACACAACCAATCACACACCAACTGGAAGCAGCAGCCAATTGCACACAGCGTACTTTCTACCAGATGCCACAGCCCCCTTGAGGACTGAATGGGGTGCAGAAAGTGGAGAGAGGACAGACCCTAGTGACAAAGCACCATCCACCACTGGGCATACAAGCACACACACATGCATGCACAGACACCTGCTTTTCTAGTGAACAGAGACACACAGTTACACACTCGGGGAGAATTAGTCAGGGAATGCCAATTTACCTAACTTCCATGTTTTTGGACTGTGGGAGGAAACCAGAGACACCTGAGGAAACCCACGCAGACACTGGGAGAAAATGGAAATAGGGATTTGAACCCAAGATAGGGATTTGAACCCAAGACCCCAGTGCTAACCACCAAGCCACCGTGTTGCCCAAACAAATAGAATGCACAAAAAATACAAAAATGAATAAAAATGATCCCCTCACTAAGAATTTTCTTCCTTTCATTGCAATTGGTTTTTCTTAAATAAACAAGAGTAAAAAAATTACAGAAAATCATTAATCTATTTTTTTTACCTCTGTATGTTTAAAGTCTCTATAAATTTCATACTTGTATGGCTGTGTAAATATTCATTGAAGTTAAATTGTTCATATTTTTTCTAGTCCACCTCTCATATCTTTCAAACTTTATGTAATTTTGTTGCACTATGTGCACTTGCCTGTTGCTTTAATTCTATAAAATTCCCTGTTGTGGGATAATTAAAGCTTAAGCTAATGTTACGTGATGATGCAACAACAAAAGACGACAGGGAGCGGGTCGCTGTTCCGTGCTGTGTGAAGCAGCGCTGCTCTTACAGACAGAGGAGACTTTGATGAATCCGCGTGCACAGCAGTCAGTGCGTGCGGGAGAGAAAAAAAGATAGAGTATCAATCTTTTTACACGAGTATTGTTCAATATCAATACCAGCATTTGTATCGAGATTATCGATATTTGGATCGATCTGCCCACCTCTAATGGCTACCTGCTGGGCTAGCTACTACCATTCACTTGAATGTGTTTGTCCTTTAGCATGCTAGCTTGATTTACAGGCTAACCAAATTAACTGTTTAAGTCCTAAACAGGTATTCGTTGGAATCATACATGACTATTATAGACAATGACAGACGTTATCAAATGAATATTTATGACTGTTTGGTCTTGGAAAAACGTTTGTCGATGTCTATGACACGACCTAACCTACCCAATTGGTATCATTGGACCTATCTTAGACCTACCGTTCAACAAGCAATACATTTTAATTAAATGTGTATGAAGTAATGAAATGCAGTTTGATATCTAATCAAGTGCAACACGTGCAGATTGTATAGAATGCAGTATTTAGAGATAAAATGCAGTTATTTACAGCTAGTGTAAGTAAAGATGGTTAATAGTTATGTGCAGAGTAGATAAATTACCTAGGGAAATGCATGTGTGTGTAATGTATGGCAGTACACTGCCAGGGTTGCCAACTCTCACGCATTGAGCGTGAGACACACACATTTGGCCGTTTTCACATGCTATCACGCCACACTTCCGATTTCTCACGCCGAAAGAAAAAATCTAGTTTATTTACCTCTTATCCACATCTATGATTCAATGAGTTACTAGTTCGCTTTGGCGCCAACCACTGGTGATCGATTGATTGTGATATAATACTTAATTTGTGTCCATTTTACACCTCGCCGGTAACAATTTACGTTCGCCACCTCCTCCAGGTTCAAATCTCACTCCAAGCGATCTTGAAAAGTTGGCAACCCTACAATGCACAGGGCAAAGAAAAATAGCATGGTATAAATAAATGTGATAAATACAGATGGAATCATACAGATAATATACAGATTATCCTATACCACTGTAGATAGGGCTATACAGATGTGAATTGAAGAGGAACACTGTACAGATGTTGTGTGGATGGTAAGGTATGGATAGAGGGAAAGGAAAGAATGGTCTTTAGGAAGAGTTCAGTAAGGTGACCGCTGTGGGAAAGAAGTGGTTTCTGAACCTGCTTGTGTTAGTCTGCAAACTGGTAGAGCCTGGGGGAGGAGCAGAAAAGAGTACGGCCCGATGACAGGAGTCTGAGAATCTTACATGCCTGGTGCAGGCATCTCTTCTTGTGGACCTCCTGTGATTGCCTGTCAGCAATTCCCTCTCAGCTTAGTACTCTTTTAAGGTTCACACTGTCAGTTCTCAAAAATTAAATGTTGATCATGGGTCAATACTCATTTAAACCTTAAAGTAATCAAAAAGTAGTTACATTACTTTTTTAAAAGTAATCGGAAAAATTACATTTTAAAATTACATTTTAAACAAGGTAACTTATAACTGTAACGAATTACCCAACAGTGTATATACACACACACACACACATATACACCATTTGTATTTATTATTTTGGGCACAAGGGGGCAAAAATGAGTCAGTAAATACTCTCCTGTTGGCTTGCAGTTGTGTGAATGTTTTCATTATTCACTTGGCATGTCATTCAACCAGTAGTGACGTTCCAAAAACCAAGGCTCTCAGATACAGATGTGGTTGAAAATGCAATCACTTCTCTACTTGATTCTCTATCATTAAACCACTTCTGATGCTGAACTGCCTGACAAAAGATTGCAGGAAAAAACTATTTATACCAGCAATAAATGTTTATGAATAAAGTACCATTTCATTTGGTTTAGATCAGGATAAATGTAACTGAAAACAGTTTGCTTCAAGCTATAAACTCTTTAGACATTTTTGGTTGCGTGTGTCAAGCCATAGACGTCAGATTGGCTACCATGTATGTCAATCAAAATACAACCGTCAGTGCAGATGGAAATAGCCTGTCATTCATCCACTACTTTTTAATGTCACGTGATCTACCCACATTCCTTCGCGATCGACGTAATGGGCACCCCTGATATACAGTATATAGCATATAGAGTTTGTGATATACACTGACTGTACAATAGTTACAACTATATGTATTTTGTGAGTACCTTGCAAAAGTTTAACTAAAGTTGAAGGTTACTTTTATATAAATATTTTTCACAGATTCCCCAGCCTCCTGCATTTTTATTAATGATGTTTTGTTGAAAAAACTATAAATAAAAAAAGAGAATGTACAAAATTAGTAATAACCAGTGATGAGAAAGAAAAGTAACTTCTTCAAAAACTAAACATATCAATAAAGGAAAACGCAAGTGAAAGGCTGCAGTCTATTTATAGTCATTTAACTTCTTCTTGACCTTATAAGAAAGAACAAAGGCATGACATACCCGTGCACTTTGCTGAATTTTTGATGTGTCTTACATGTGGGTGGACAGCAGCAGTAGATCTGCGTCAGGAGATCAAGGAAGGACCTTGTTATAATGGCATCTTAAAGAGTGTATCTTTCAACAGGCAGAATACCGCTTGGACAAAGAACTTGGAGCCTCATCATGTGACTCAGAATGACTCAGAACGCAATTAACTAAGGAATTTATGCTAAATAGCACATCTTTCTAATCTGGGTCTAGTCTGTTTGACTTATGAACAAAAGATACCTCAACCATATACAAAAAGCTATAATTGTTTTTGAACTGCACAGCCACAGGCTTATAATGTTTGATTTTGAATTTGCAAAAGATGATTAGCAGAGCCTTACAAAAGGTTTGCTGATGTTACTGTTTAACCAAAAATGTTACATTTAAAAAGCCCCACATGAAAATGTGTTGAACGTAAAATGCTATATGAAGTAAAGTTGATAGTGTGTTTCTTAATTCCTGCTTTCTATATTTGTTTGTTTGTTTGTTTGTTTTCCCAATTTTGAGCAGACTGGCTCACTTTCAAATATTTAGTGTTTCCCAACCCCTAACAAGTTAATATTTTGTGTTATTCCAAGTGCCATCACACCTGAGTCATGAGTTCTGTGTTCTACAGTTTTACAGGTCCTGATTACCTGCCTCAGGGGCATTAGAGGGTGCTATAGAACAAAAATGTTGACTGGCTAGTGATCCTTGAGGATGGGATTGGGAACCTTGGACGTAGATCACTTAATCTTACTACACTACTCAACCACAACTTCAGACTACATTATTTAATCACACACGTGGCTATAAGCCATTAAGTGATATATTTACAAGATGCAAGAACAGGAGGATAATTACTATAGGATTCTGCAGTGAGACTACACACATCTTTGAAAAAGCAGTGTTGTATAAAGTATTAGAGACCCATACTTGAGTAAAAGTACTGTGACGGGTAGGGTGAGCGAAAATAAATGGAAGCGATCACGCCAAGTCTCAGGGAAATAGGATGGTTTAATATGTAAAGTGCGCAAACCAAAACCCGTGAACTGATCCGAATTAAGGATATAATAACCAGCAGTCAACTGGTACAAAGACAAGACATATATAGACGAACAAACGACCCTCAGGTGAGACGGATCGCGGGCTCCGCCCACCTGAGGGACGAACACAACGCCACACCCACAGGACAAGCTGCTGCTGTAGACGGGGGCGACCAGTAGGGGGCCGCCGTACCGTGACAAGTACACTATCAAAAAATTGACTTGAGTAGAAGTTGAAGTGTTCTTTAAAAACTTTACTTAAGTAGAAGTACAGAAGTATTCAGCATTTTTTGTACTTAAGTATTGCAAGTAGTTTATTCTAAAATATATTACTCAAGTACTGAAAGTAAAAAGTACAAGTATTGTGTTTTTTAAATTAATTAAAGAAAGCTGTCAAAGTTTGATTATCAATTGTTTTTATATATCACTTACAAATCAAAGGTGTCAAAGACCACAAATACAAGTGTTCTGTATGTACAAACAAGTAGCAACTTAAAAAACTGGGCTTAACACGTACACAAAAAACAGATAACCTATATCCCGCTACGTCGTAGGTTTGACGCAGAAGAACACGTTCACCTTAATTTAGCTGAGAAAACGAAGTGTATTTTGGATGTAAAGTCCGTCCATCGGATTCTAAGGGTGAGCCTACTGCCCTACGTTTACCCTCAATAAATGCCCTTATACCCTATAAAAACACTACACTATAAAAATGATTAGTCAGCACGAAGAGACAAGGCTTTTGCTAAAACACAACTCAGCGTGACATGGCCTTTATGATTGCCAGCTAATGTTAAATGAATACTGCAGCACGTCATGAACATAATTAGCTTAGTTAGCTAAGATATCTAACCTAACTAGCGCTTACTGACAGCTCAAGCTGGTGTGTCTTCTGTGCGTTATATTTATAACTTACATTGATGTGTTTCCTCAAGTTCGAAGGTGAATTTTTGAAGGCCAATATTTCACCCTCTTTAGGGAGGCAGAGATGGCACTTCATCATATAGGAATTTACTTTCACTCCAGCAAACGCAAACACTGTCTCTAGGTAGGGCCAGGGTGGTCTCCTTCCTCACCTCCATAATCACTCGATGTTGAAGGTGTGGAAGGTGCCAATATATGTACATTAAATCGCCAACAAGCTTATTATGCAGCACTTATTCTGCTCTTCTGCTGTTACCAAACACAGTACCATCTTTTGAGATAAAAAGCGAATTATTTGGAACAATTTCGAGTATATGTGTATTTGTATGTGTATTTTATTACAAATCGACTCGACTACTGTAATGCACTCTACTTTGGTCTCGATCAGAAGTCCATTAAGAGGCTACAGCTTGTAGAGAATGCTGCTGCACGGCTGTTAACGAGTACAAGAAAACGGGAACATATCGCTCCAGTCTTAAAGTCACTGCACTGGCTTCCAGTTCAAACACGCATTCATTTAAAAATCCTTTTAATAGTCTTTAAATCTCTTCATGGTCTAGCCCACAAATACCTGTCCGAAATATTGCAACCCCATAATCCCGCCCGTTCGTTAAGGTCAACAGATCAAAGCCTTTTAACCGTTCCCAGGACGGTGAGGAAATGTCGAAGTGATCGCTCCTTTTTTCGGTTGCGGGACCAAAACTGTGGAATGACCTCCCCTTTGACATCAGGCAGATAGAGTCCTTCCCTGTTTTTAAGTCTCGCTTAAAATGCCATCTTTTCTCACTGGCTTTTAATTCAGTTAATTAAGCTTATTGTGTTAATCCTTTTAGTGTCTTTTATTGCCTTGTTTTCGCACTACCGTTTGTAGATGTTGTGCATGTGTGCAGCACTTTGGTTGACACTTGCTGTTGTTTTAAAGTGCTATATACAGTTGTGATCAAATTTATTCAACCCCCACTGAAATAAAGTGTTTTGGCCAGTTTGACATTGATTTTGATCATTTCAGTCATCTTATTTACAATTATATCAAAGAGGCACTTATAAATTAGACAAACATAACATAATATTTATGATGGAATAACCACAAATGTCTTTACTGTGCTCACATCATTATCAGTTTTATTCAACCCCCTAGTGACATTTTTTAGTACTTAGTACAACATCCTTTTCCAGTTATGACAGCTTTCAAGCGTGAAGCATAGCTTGACACAAGTGTCTTGCAGCGACCTATGGGTATCTTAGCCCATTCTTCATGGGCAAAAGCCTCCAGTTCAGTCACATTCTTAGGCTTGCGCACTGCAACTGCCTTCTTTAGGTCCCACCAGAGGTTCTCAATTGGATTTAAGTCTGGTGATTGCGATGGCCACTCTAGAATGTTCCAGCCTTTCATGTTCAACCATGCTCTAGTGGACTTGGATGTGTGCTTCGGATCATTGTCCTGTTGGAAGGTCCAACGTCTCCCAAGCCGCAGGTTTGTGACTGACTCCATCACATTTTCCTCCAAGATCTCCTGGTACTGAAGGGAATTCATGGTACCCTGCACACGTTGAAGCTTTCCTGTACCATTAGAAGCAAAACAGCCCCAAAGCATAATTGACCCCCCGCCATGCTTCACAGTAGGCAAGGTGTTCTTTTGTTCATAAGCCTGGTTCTTCCTTCTCCAAACATAGCGCTGGTCCATTGTCCCAAACAGTTCTAATTTAGTTTCATCTGACCACAGTACACTGTCCCAAAACCTTTGTGGCTTGTCCACATGACTTTTGGCATACTGCAGTCGACTTTTCTTGTTCTTTGGAGTCAGCAAGGGGGTGCGTCTGGGCGTTCTGGCATGGAGGTCTTCGTTATGCAGTGTGCGCCTTATTGTCTGAGCTGAAACTTCAGTGCCCACATCTGACAGGTCTTTTTTCAGTTCCTTAGCAGTCACGCGGGGATTTTTCTCCACATTACACTTCAGGTAGCGCACAGCAGTCGCGGTCAGGATCTTCTTTCTGCCACGACCAGGTAACGTTTCCACTGTGCCCTTTAACTTGAACTTGCGAATGATACTTCCGATAGTGTCTCTTGGAATATTTAACAACTTCGCAATCTTTTTATATCCATTGCCATTCTTGTGAAGAGCAATAACCTCTTCTCTTGTCTTCTGGGACCATTCTCTTGCCTTCACCATGCTTGGAAACACACCAGTAGATGTCTAGAAGGAGCTGAGTATCACAGTCCTTTTAAATCTGCCTAATTGGTGCTTATCATGCTTGATTGCTGCTCGTTGACATCCACAGATGTTTTCAATACCTGATGGAAAACACTGGAATGAACCTCTGTTCTTAGGAGTGGTAGTCGTAAAGGGGTTGAATAATTGTGTCAATGAAGAAATCACAAAAAGGCCATTTAATACTTTATGACAAAAAAAATTGATGCTATCTTAGTTGCATTTAGTTCTTTAACAAGTCCTTGTAAGATTTCATTATGAACACAATTACAAATGTGCACTGAATTCCATAAAACCCTTCGCAGCATTGGGGGTTGAATAAATTTGATCACAACTGTAAATAAAATTGAATTGAATTGTATAAATATGTAAATTAAGCTGAAGGTGCTGGAAAATACTGAAAATGGACCTTCAAAGTGACGTACAAGTGCATGAATTCCACCTTGTAACGACGCGACCGCGCGCGTGGCCAATGCACATCGGCGTCATTTTTGTCGTTCGGACCCTTGCCAGTCACGTGTCAAGTGAACCTAGATTACGAAGCTCAAGTATTCAGTGAAGGCAGCAGCAGAGTAAACGAGACGCGACCGGAGCATGCGCAGTTTTCTCATAAGACAGCCTGATCGCTTGACCCACCAGCTGCAAACCCCCCCCCCCCCCCCCCCCCCCCCCCCCCCCCCGCTCAAAAACTAACGTTCGCTGATGTTCTGCTGAAGGATTTTATGATGCAGCTCAGAATTTGCTTGCCCTTGAGTGACTGCGTTCCATCTAGCCTCACACTCCCTCATGCTTGACACTTGTATGGGGCGTCTGGCATCGGTATGCAGTGTTTTGTTTTCTCCATAACACTTTTCAAAGTTTGTCTGTTCATGGAACATTGTTCCAGAAGTGCTATAGAATATCCACAAGGCTTTTAACATATTCGAGATGGGTAGCAATGATTTTGAGAGAGCAGGTTTTTCCTCCATGATAACCTCATTCGAATATCACTCTTGTTCTGTTTTTCTTCTGTCAGGATCATGAACACAGATGTCATCAAGTGTAAAAGTTGTAAAAGATGTAAAAGATGTCTGCAGATCCTGTCACCATAGGGGTCCTCTTTGAGGATTCCATGGCCCAGTACTGATCTTTGTTGGATGGCCTTTTTAGGTAGAGTAGCAACAGAGTGAACTTTCTTATTATTGTATATGATTGGAATGATGAAAGCTCTAGTCAAGTGTTTTAAATACATAAACCTTGTAATCAGCATTTTAGATCAACTTCTTACATGATTGATAGCAACACTCGACTTTAATTTTCCTTTTTTAATAAGCCATTATCACAGAGATTCACATACTTTTCAAAGGTATTGATTATTCAAGCTATTTGTTTAATAAACATATGGAATTGTAATTGTTTTTATTTAAATGTTGTTAAATGAGACCTTCTGTGTGCAATTTGGAGCAATTCATGTAGAAGTCCAGACAATTTAAAAAATATTTAGAACCTCTTTTCTGAATAATAATGATGACAGAAAACAGAATAACAGATGAATTTATTGGGAATTCACTACTTTGGCAGCAATATGTAACCATTTTTCAGTCTGTGCTCAGTCAGCTTATATGGCTGACATGGGTTTTATTTTGAATGCATTGCCCTTATGGCGATTTTAGAATGAATCACTTAACCAAACCCTGACGCCACCATGAAGTATGTCAGCTACCATTATGCCCTTATGCTTGTAACTTAACTGCAACCAGTAGAGGCAAGATGTGTGTGTTAAGGATCTTAAGAATAACAAAGATAATACCAATCACTACCTTGTCTCCCTGGAATGGAATTTTACTCAAGACTTCCAAAAACAGCATTTCCTGTTTCGTCAAATTTCATCATATATTATTAATATAGCTAATAAAAGTTTACATTATATACAAAAAGAGAATTCACCAAAACACACCAACTGGTCCTCTCTTTTTCTAGATTTTAATTTTTGTAGAAACTATAAATCACAAATGGTATTATCATAAAAGACCATTGTAAATAAATAAAGTCAAGGAATAGACTTTATCAGAGATCATACTATACGGCACAGGGGTTCAAATGCTTTGGGTTCATTAAAACCAGCTTCTTGATTTTCTCCACTCCACCACAACTAACTGCATGATTTTGATTGCTGTTGATTTAGGTGAGCAATATATTTGCTTTAGCACCCTTGATATCAGCCATATACAGATCAGGTTCAAACACATATGGTTCAATCCAAGATATGAATTACTTACTTCACTTATACATTTATGGGAGAGTGAGGCAGCATGTTGAGACTCTCACTAAAGCAAAGCACAATGACACCTGTCAAGGGATTACAAAATCCCAAGCAAAATAAAAACAACAACAACAAGCAAGCTCAGTATGCAATGTTTGTAAAAAGAGAGTGACTAAGAGTTATGTTCATATATAGAGAATGTTAGATCTACAGCCATACAGAGCATTTTAAGTTTATTTGACGCAGTGGGCTCTGCATAGCAAGAGGAAAAACAGTATAATTATAATCAGAAACAGAACATTTTCAAGAATTTTCTCAGCAGTTTGTGAGAGGAAAATTAACTTCAGATCTCTCATAGATCTGTAAATCTTTAGATTCACAGTGTTTGCCAGAAATACTGGTATAATGAATTAATATGAAATAATGATATATAAGGATAAAATTAAATTATTTTGCACATTTTTCTGAGAGAGAAAAAGCATTTTTATATTTTACTTTGCATACCCTCTCAATGCCAAAATGCTATTATGTTCTCTTTAAATGTTTGACGGTGTGGGGCAGGCATCCGGCCAGATGAATAGTAGAGCCAGATGAAACAGAATGGAGTAGGAATTAATGGTGCCAGCTTTAGTCACTGGGGAGGCCAGGATGGATCTGGTGTGTTTGAGATTGCTTGCTGATGTAATAGGTAAAAGCCAGGTGGATCTGATGGCTCTCAGCATGCATTAACAGTGCTAGTGGGGCTGGTTACAGCTTTATTTGCTGGGAAGGTTTAAAAATCAGTTTGGGGGACCCTGGGCTACCAGACCTCACTGTTGAGCATTCTGGAGGAGTCATGGGTTTAAACCAATGGAGCACCAATGAAAGGGGAGTGTCTATCTGAAGACCCCTGAGAGGAACTCACAATATTGTAGATGCTGAAGACATTAAGCAGGACCTCATGCAAACCACTAATGGGGTTATAATGGCATAGGATATTTTACGTCTTTTTGTGTATATATGTGTAACAGATTGGCTGAGCAGGTAGGACACAGATTTTAAGGAGTTTTAATTAAATAACATGAAAATGACAGAACTCAACACAAAAGAACAAAAGGTGACATAAAAGGCTAACAATAAAGACAGGAGGAGCAGAAATTACACAAGGCATGAACAAAAACCAGTACTTACAACACACAATAACCCACAACATTAGAGACCAGACACAGGACTTAATTACACTAACTAAACAAGGAACCCAACAAGACACACCTGAAAGCAATGAGGGACAGAGAACAAGGCAGGGGTGTGAAGACAGAGACAACTAGGAATTTCAAAAAAAAGACACTAACACAGAGAACAAAACAAAATACATGACTGACAGGGGGGAAGTGGGAACCACATGACATAACCCCCCACCAAGGCGCGCCGCTCCAAGGCGCAACCGAACCAAAAAAACCCCCAACATCAAGCACAGACAGGAGGAACCAAACCAAGCGCAGGAGACGAAAGACACACAGGGAACCAGGGCGAAGGCACTGAGGAGGATACCAGAAACAGAGGACCTAGGGGCAAAAACAGAAGGCACAGAGGACAAATGGCCAGGGGACACAACAAAGGAGTGGAAACAAGCTGAGGGGGACAGGCAAACGGTACCTCGGGAGACTGGACAGGGCTAGGACGAGCAACAGACACCGGGGAAGCAGGATCAGAACAGGGTAGGGTTGTCACGATACCAAAATTTTGACTTTGATACCGATACCAACTGTAGTATCACGATTCTCGATACCAAAACGATACTTGGAAGAAAAAAAACAATAAAAATATCTGAACATAAAATGTTTATTTTTGACTGAACTGGATTGAACACTGAACAATCGGTTCAAAAGTTTTTATTCTAAAATGAAACATTTGAACAAAAAACAAGTTTTGTTATTATAACCTTAACTATAACATAATTATCTAAACACTTCCTAAAATCTAAAACCTCTTCTTTTCTGAAACTACACAATAGGAAGTTTCTTTGCCTGTTTAAGGTTCTTAGCCAGGAAAACCAGTGTCAACATGGTCTTCTGTCAACCTTGGACTGCAGATTAATCCAGAAGTACTGAATACTCTTTCTGATGCACAGGAAGAGGCAGGGATGCACAGATATTCTTTAGCAAAATGTGCAAGGAAAGGCAGACTTGTGGCATGTCTCTCCCACCAGGCAAGTGGATCTTCATCAGGACTAATCTCCTTCATCTGGTTGTACAACCTGAACTCACTACTAAGTTTTTCAGCAGGAGTTGCATTAGATTCATCACTCTCCGTTGTGCCTGCAGAACCACCTTCTGATCCCTTTTTCTCTGACATTATGCTAGACAGCATGCTTTTCAGATCAGTTTTTTTTTCTTTGCCATGTGTCCCATTGCATGTTCCCCACTATCTTTCTGATGCTCCTGTTCTGCTCCTTCTGGTAACTGAACACTGGATGCTCTGTGTAGAAGCTCTTCCTTCACATCTTTTTCCATAGGCACAAAGGAGGACTCTGTCATCTCTGGTAGCTCAACGTGTTGAGCCACATGCTCCCAATTAGAAGCAAAGGGCAGAAGCTTCAGGGGTTCAAATCCCACATCCACCTTTAGGGCAGTCATGGCCTGGTGGTTAGGGAACTGGTCTTGTGACCGGAGGGTCGTGGGTTTGATTCCCAGACAGGCCATGACTGAGGTGAGCAAGGCACTTGAGCAAGGCACCTAATCTCAACTGGGCGCCAGGCTAGGGCACGTGTGATCCACAGCCCCCTAGTAATCACTAGTGTGTGTGTGTGTGTGTGTGTGTTCTGACTGCACAGATGGGTTAAAAGCGGTGGACAAATTTCGATTGGGGTGTAAAAATCACAATTGACAAAATATGGCACATTTCATTTCATTTAAACCTTGGATCTAGGTATGTGGCAGTGTTGAGAATTAGTTGCAACTTTTTGTTTTCATACCCCTTTTTCATGTCATTTTTTATCCTTTGTTTCTTTTGCAAGGATGCTGTCAGACTCCTCATCTGATGCATCTGCATTTATTTTCCATGTCAAGAGAAGAACTGAAGACAGGGTGGGGTCTTTCTCACAGCTTAAAGCATCTGTGAAGTTGCTCATTGGTGAAAGCACATCTCTGACTGTCTCCAGGATGGTGACATCCGTATCCTTTGGCATAAGATGCCACTTTTTGCGGTTCTCTGCCAGGACAGCACAGATAGCTTGCTGCTGCTCACAGAATCTCTCTACCATATATCATAAGTAGAATTCCACCTGGTCGGCTCATCGTGAATGAGCTTGTGTTCTGGCATCTGCAACGTCTTCTGTTTCTCTATTAGTGATCTGGTCATTTTATTTGATCTGCAGAATGCTGAGACCGTTCTACGGAGCCTGGACAGACAGGCTGCTACTCTGTCAATGTCCAAGGCTTTGTTTACTGCCAGGTGCAAATTGTGGCCAAAACACGGGATCCAGTTGTATTGCTCAAATGCTTTGACATTATTAGCGGCATTATCTGTTGTTATTCCAGCCATGTTGGATATGTCCAGCTTAGGGTTGTCCCGATCCGATATTTGGATCGGATCGGCCGCCGATATTAGCAAAAAATGCGTATAGGTATCGGATCGGCAGGCACGATCCAGTTTTTTTAAAGTCCGATCCGGGTTTTCCAGCGCACCCATTTAGATAATCCATTCCAGTTTTTGCTGTGGTTTTGCCAGTGAGAGTAAAATCCGGTCCGCATTTTCCAGCACACGAGCATAGCGTCTCCCCAATTTAGCTCTGCGGCATCTACTAACCATTAGGACCACCGTGTAAATTTGAAGTTATCGGTAAAAATGTCAGTTGTGTGGGATTATTTTACCTTAAAGGATGACAAAGACGAAGAGGTAGAGTGCAACATATGCCACAGTAAAGTCAAGCGTGGTGGTAAAGCTGTAAGAACTTTTAATACAACCAATCTAATCAAGCATTTAGCGAAATACCACCATAAACAACATGACGAGTTTCTAAAGAAAACCGAAGACAAAAAGAAAGGTCCTACACAACCAACACTGGCAGAAACGTTTGAATTGAAGGGAGTGTATAGATGGGGATGGAGCAGCAAAGTGTGGAGTAGAAGGCATTTTGCTTTTAATTAGTTTACGATATGTCCACGGATTTTTTTTAAAGCTTTGATTTACACTTGTTCAAGAGCACTGATGGATGTTAATGTTAATAGACTATTTGTTAATAGACTATTTTCCACTCAGGTTGTGTGTTTTGCTTTTTTAATATAATTTACAATATTATTTGCACTTGTGGCTTTTTATTCCTTGGTTTACTGATGCTATTTCTGTTTGTTATTTAATAATTTGTCTATTTTGAGTTTATTAATTGCTAAATAAACAGGTCAGTTTCTTGTTACCAACCATTGTGTATTATTCAAACACACCTAATTCAGCTGGCTACTTGTTATCAAGAGTAAAACGCTTTTCAACATGAGTTTGACAGGTAAGTTGGCTAAATAACTTTAAATTTTAATACATGCTCGGATAGATCGGTATCGGCCGATATCGGTATCGGATCGGAAGTGCAAATAATTATCGGTATCGGATCGGAAGTTCAAAAAGCTGGATCGGGACATCCCTAGTCCAGCTTCCACTGTTCAGTTAAAGTTTCCTCAAGGGCCTCATGTAAACTCTCTGCAGTATGGTCAGTGTGCAGCACTGTACAGTCTAAACACCAAGACTACATTTTCCATTGTTCTGTTATGAACTGAATGGTGACAGCCATGTATGCCTCTGCAGTTCTGCTTGTCCAGAGGTCTGTAGTACAAGCAAAGAACGAAACCTCGGCCAGTTGTGCATCAACAACCTTGCGGATCTCACTGTACAGTTTAGGTATTTCGGTATACATTAAGTAATTTCTGCCTGGCAGGTCATACCTTCTGTCTAACTGCTGTATGAGATTTCTGAACCCAGTTTTCTCAACTGTATATACAGGCACCTGGTCCATGCAGATGTATTCAGCTACAGCTCTGTTAAGTCTTTCTGCTTCTTTAGAGGAGTGATCATATTTTCTCTGTTTGTCTAGCACAGAGGTAATGGTAGCATGACTATGTGAACTTGATGGGCAGGCAGAAGTTAAGTTCTGAATAAGGAAAATAAAGAGACAGAAGAACATTACAATGTTATGTTCATTTTAACACTCACTGCTCCGTTTTATTAATCAACCGTTTACCGTATTTATTAAGCCCATGTTCAGTGTAACGATCAAGCAGGCTATGTGCCTGACTTCAGATTTGCGATGGAAACGCGAAAACATGAACATCTTGTGTTCATGTTTCACAGCCAATGGGATAATGGAGAAATAGAGAAAACCAAAACAAAACTCCTGCACACTCCTCTCCGTGTTACCCTGTGTGCACACCGCAATCGATAAAATCGCTCTCCGTCGCCGAAGTAGCCATCACGCCGGCAGGCAGCACGTGACACATATGCAAATCAGTATTTATCTCAGTATTTATTTATTTTAATCTATTGATGGCCGGACACATGATTATAAAGGAGTGCATAAACAGTGTGTGTGTATGATTTAATTGTTTAATATTCTAAAAGTATAATATAGTCTATGACTAGACCTAATCCCTATCCAGGAAACCCTTTTCAGTGTTATCCCCTGCATAACACTGAAAAGGGTTAATCTTAGTAAAGCTACAGACAGAGTGTATCTTGACTAACTCCACTAACCTGTCGACTTCTCAGCTCTTTGTAGAGATCAGGGTGCTTGTCTGCTAAATGCTTAGCTAGGTTGCTGCTGTTCCCTCCTCTGCACTGGATAGACTTATAACACCGTTTACAAACTGGGTTTGTGGTGTTGGTCGGATTCCCCTCTTCATCAGCGATGTAAGCAAAATATGCCCACACTTCACTCCTCGCGCCCGTTTTGTCCACAAGTCGCGGACGAGAGACATCTGTTATTTTATTTTATAAATTGAATCAAATCGCACCTACTAATTTGACTCATTTGAAGCTAGTGACTGGGCTATATACAGCATCGAACGCCAAAGAACCGAATCGTTTATGACGACGTAGTATCAAAAAAGAATCGAACCTTCGGTACACCGTGCAACTCTAGAACAGGGAACAGGGAACAAGGCAAAGTGAGGCAAATATACGCAAGACTACAGACACATGGACAGGAACAAAATGAGTGACAACTCTAGGAACAGACACGGGTACAGGGACAGAAACAACACCGGAGACAGAAAAGGGCATGGGCACATGAACAATGACGGCATCACACACAGAGACAGGGAACAGAACAGGGCAAAAATGGGGATACAGGCACAGACAGGAAACCAACAATAGGGGAAGCAAAAGCAACATCAACATCGGGCCCGCAGGCGGGCGGAACAGTCACTGTGGGCCCTGTGAGGGCACAAGAAACAGAAGTAGGCCCCAGGCGGGCCGCGGGAACAGGCGGCGGTGACCCCTTCCGGGCCGCGGGAACAGGCGGCGTTGACCCCTTCTGGACCGCGGTAACAGGCACGGGTGCAGGCCACTCTTGGGCCTCCGACACGGGTGCAGGAGACGCCGTGCTCGCTGGCTGTGGGTCTGGAGACACCGTGCTCGCTGGCTGCGGGTCTGGAGACGCCGTGCTCGCTGGCTGCAGGTCTGGAGAACACAGGATTGCCCCTGCGCCACCCCTCCATTCCCTCATCCTCCCCTCATCGTCAATGGGGTTGGACAGAGGACACGTGAGGACCTGATGCACAGGTTCCCAGCGCCTGTCTTGGGACGGTCCGCCACGCTGGAGGTGTAGACTTTTCCAGGAGGGGTGTTTTTTCGCTGTCCATCGCTGACACACTGTAAGGCCGAGGGACAACACCGGAGAAACGTGCCTGCTAAAGCCTGAAAAAGCCCTCCACCGTCCAGGCTTCCCCAGTCCTGTGGGTAAGGACAATGTTCGCCCATTCCAGTACCTTACCCACTAGTCTCGTCCTCAGAAACAGTACAAGGACCATGTCTGGCAGCTGAGAGCATATTAAAAACTGGAAATAGGCCTTTCTCTAAAGCACAAAGCCTTCAGCGGACTCACCATCGAATATGTCCGGGCAGTGAGTCAATGAAGGCAGTGCAATGGGCCTACCAGTAGTGTCCAGAGTGAGACACGTCTGTAGTCCAATTGTGCCACGTAGTCCTACACATCCTAGGGAGGGGATAGGCTAGGCACCGGTCTCACTCCACTATCTGCTGCGTCCATTGTGACAGTGTGATATTCTGTAACAGATTGGCTGAGCAGGTAGGAAACAGATTTTAAGTAGTTTTAATTAAATAACTAACATGAAAACGACAACTCAACACAAAGAACAAAGGTGACATAAAAGGCTAACAATAAAGACAGAAGGAGCAGAAATTACACAAGGCATGAACAAAAACCAGTACTTACAACTTACTACTTACAACATACAATCCAGTTGGCACACAACCGACCTTCAACGTTGAAATGTGGTTGAAATATGGTTGAAATACTGTCTGTTGTTTCAACGTTGAAACAACATTGAAACAACGTTTAATGTTAAATGATTGCGCAAATGTTGAACTATTAACAGTGAATCAACGTAATATCTTCAACCTGCCTTTGTATTACCATTTCAAAAAACACAATACATGGCATTGGATGAGGGTTTGAAAGTATTATTAATAATAATAGGTATTAATTATTATTATTATTATTAATAATAATAATAATAATAATGTTATTTTTATTTATTTATTTATTTATTCATTCGTCCAAAAACGTAGTCAAAAACAGGCAGGTATTAACCAGGAAGACAACATCAGGCAATGAAACAGTTTGAAATGTTTTGAGGCAGAAACAAAACTTCGCAATGACAAATCAACAAGTTTAAATAGAGCAGGAGACAGTATTGGACATCAGGCAGAGCAACTGTGAGGCTTGTGTGATCACTCGAGGGATTCTGGCAGTTGTGTCAGTGATGCAGGCGGAGGGCGTGAAATGTAAAGGTATGTATGTCCTTTTTATTCTTTCTTCTTACATAATATGCGTGGTATTATATTGTATCATATATTAATATCAAGGCATTTTTTTCTGTTCCACCAGACCCGGTGACCCTGGCTGCTTGGCGTGGCGTACGCTGGGAGAGTTTGGCATTGTTGCTTACTTGGCATCTTTTAAAGTTAAGTTACGGTAAGCAAAGTCAAAGTTTAGTCAATACCTGAGGAGTATAATATTATTAATTACACATAGAGTTACTAAAACAGGCGACCCCCACCTAGCTGGTTAGCTTTCCTGGCTAGATGTTGTGATGATGCCTGACTAGCATGAGCAATTAGAAACGAGTGGATGAAAATTTTGATGTTTGTTCGTTTAAAGATTTTTGGCACTGTACACAGGACAGTATTTATGGTGTTTGCTTTTCCTCTTTAGACACTGTTCTCAGCACACACAATATCACACAACAGGAGGCAACTGACACGATGGCTAAACACAAGGGCGTAGGAGCGGGTTTGACATTGGGGGGGAACACATTTGCTATCAAATCAAAGCCCACCCTATCCTCTAAAATATTACTATAAACTTATTCCACTGTAGGTAAGGTAGTTAATCGCTGTATGTATGGTGACGTAGAACATTTGTAGAATTACGGTAAATTGCAAATATATAAATAAACAAAATACAACATTTTCGATACTTATGTTTATTTTTAGAGTGCAGGCAGGGTGGTGTGGATGGCATAAAGTGTCTGGGTTTATCTGTGATAGAAGGGTGTCTGCTAGAATGAAAGGAAAGATCTATAGGACAGTAGTGAGACCTGCTATGTTGTATGGACTGGAGACAGTGGCACTGACAAAGAGGCAGGTGAGATAAAGTTTTGGAGATAAAGTTAGAGAAGCGAGATTGAGATGGTTTGGCCATGTAGGCCTACAGATGAGGGAGGAGAGGTATATTGGTAGGAGGGTCTTGAGGATGGAAATTCCAGGCAAGAGGAGGAGAGGCAGACCTAAGAGGAGGTTTATGGATGCAGTGGTAGAGGATATGAGGGTGGCTGGTGTGTCAGTGGAGAACACTCAGGACAGGGCCAGATGGAGGAGTTCGATCCGCTAAGGGGTCTTTTGGCGACCCCTAAACGGGAATTGCCAAAAGAAGAAGATGATGTTTATTTTTAGATTAATAAAGGACACTTTATAAACTAAACAAGATACTGAATAATACACAGGGCTGGACTGGGACAAGAAATCGGCCCTGGCATTTTTTGGTTTAGACCGGCCCCTCATAATTAGCGGAGCACAACTGACTTGTAATTTTTATGTATGTGGGGTATGACATGGGGAAAAATAATTAAAAAATGACTGGTTAAAGTCATTGTATTCAATCTTAACATTATTATATCACAATCACTTTTATGATTTCATTGAAATAATCTCTAATATGTGTTTTCTGAATTTCTCCGATATAACAGCTCAATTCTAATTCTTGAGGGTAAAGGTGCTCCCTCCTTTAAAAAGCTATAACGTGTATTTGTATCTGGCTACAAACAAAGCTGCTTTATAAAATCATGCAATGCAAACATGTCTTAAAAGCATTTGACAACATTTTACTCTTATTCAGTGTGGGCATATCTTTTGCTAATATTAATTTTATATTTTTTTACATTTACTGTGGTCATGCTTAAATTGCAAAGCTTTTATTTATCATTTACAATTTTTTAAATCTGTAATTTTACTTGTTAGAGTGCTTTTAAAACATGTTGAACCACAGCATAGAGGCTACAAATTCAAACTACTATGTAGCCTTTCAACACACCTTTAACCTAAATATCTAAAATGCTGATAGCCTAAAATGAACACTTGCTGCTCATCCAACACTTCTCAGTCTTGACCATTTGCTATTTTATCAGAATAAGGGCGCGTGGCTGCCTGATTTTGGGAAGTATGCAAATACAAATTACAATTAATAATCAATTGCCATTGCTCATCATTCTCATGTAATAAAGTCCCTGTGTTATCCTAATGTTACTACCTGCTTACGTACTTAACTTTCCCGCTCAGTCTCTCCCTCGGTTTCTCTTTCACAAGCCTGCATCTCTGGCTGCTGCTGCTGTCTTCACCTACAGAGTACACGCAGGCTACAGCAGCGAACATATCTACCGAGCTACCGAACACTATGCCACTGCAGCCCAATGAATTAGAACAGGCAACACAACAGTTTTATTCCACACTCAGCAATACCTTAGACAGTGTAGCTCCAGTTAAAACAAAATTAATTAGGGAAAAAAAGCTTTCTCCATGGTATGACGACCACACTCCTCTTCTAAAACAGGCAGCTCGAGCAGCGGAGCGCAAATGGAGATCCACCTCAATAGAAGTGTTTAGAATCGAATGGAAAGACGCCATAATCAAATATAAACATGCCCCAATAAAAGTTAGAGCCTCATACTATTCGACACTAATAGAAAACAACAAAAATAACCCTAGATTTCTCTTCGCGACGGTATCTAAACTAACAAGAAATATCAATGACACTAGTTCTAATACAGCACTTACACACACTAGTGACAATTTTTTTAACTTTTTAAATAATAAAATAGATAATATCCGACTACAGAGTCATAATACATCGCAGCCTAACCTCCAATCCAACCCCAGTAGTTTAGTTATTAGTAACTATGCATCCAAAAATATTACTGAGCTAAATGGCTTCGATCCTATAACACAAAAAGAGCTCACAACACTGATTAATTCGTCTAAGCCCACATCATGTATATTCGACCCAGTTCCAACCTGTCTATTTAAAGACCTAGTCCCAGCCATTGCTAGGCCCTTACTTATTATGATTAACTCTTCCCTTAACCTAGGGTACGTGCCCAAACATTTAAAATGCGCCGTAATTAGACCCTTGATTAAAAAACAGAATCTCGATCCACAGATTCTAGCCAACTATAGACCCATTTCTAATCTCCCATTTATCTCTAAAATTCTAGAAAAAGCAGTTTCCAATCAGTTAAACCAATATCTCCAATCAAATAATATCCATGAAAAGTTCCAATCAGGATTTAGACCAAACCACAGCACTGAAACAGTGTTACTCAGGGTAGTGAACGATTTACTAATATTGGCCGATAACGGGCTCGTCTCGTTCCTTATACTGCTAGATCTTAGTGCAGCTTTCGATACTGTAGACCACAACATTTTGCTGGATAGACTAGAAAACACGGTAGGTATTAAAGGAGTCGCACTCTACTGGTTTAGATCATATTTAACCGACCACTTCCAATGTGTAAGTGTTAATAATAAAACCTCTAAATCTGTGCAGGTTAAATATGGTGTCCCACAAGGGACAGTCCTAGGACCACTTCTATTCACACTGTACATGTTACCCTTAGTCGAGATTATGCATAAGCATGACATCAGTTACCACTCCTACGCAGACGACACTCAGCTATTTTTATCGGCAAAACCCGATGATTTAGGCGTAAACAGTAAAATCGAGAAATGTGTAGAGGAGATAAAACATTGGATGGCATATAATCTTTTAGCACTAAATCCCGATAAAACAGAGCTAACAATAGTCGGGTCTAGGGCCACGAGAGACAAGATACGTAATGTAGCATTGAATCTACATTTTTTTACTATAACCCCCAGCGCAGAGGTAAAGAACTTAGGTGTCACAATAGACCCAGATCTCTCGTTCGATACACACATTAATAATATAACTAGGGTAGCGTTCTTTCAAATACGCAACATTGCTAAAATTAGAAACATATTAAATACTAGTGATGCAGAAAAACTAATCCATGCATTCATATCCTCTCGTTTAGATTATTGCAACAGTCTCCTGGCTGGATGCTCTGGTAAATCAATAAACAAACTCCAGCTGGTTCAGAACGCAGCAGCACGAGTTTTAACAAAAACTAAAAAGTTTGATCACATTACATGTCACATCACATTGATCGTCATTACACTGGCTGCCAATTAGATTCCGTATTGACTATAAAATACTTTTATTAACATATAAAACACTGCACGGCTTAGCTCCAGACTATCTTAGTGAGCTTGTTGAACAATATAACCCAGCACGTTCACTTCGCTCACAGGGCGTAGGGTTATTAACTGTTCTTAGGATCAAAAAGATCACAGCAGGTGGAAGAGCCTTTTCTTTTAAAGCTCCACAATTGTGGAATAATCTTCCTGCCTCTATTCGGGACTCAGACACGGTCTCAATGTTTAAATCTCAACTAAAAACTTATGTTTACCTTGGCCTTTGATTAATCTGTTACATATTTACCACATCACGTATCTTTTTTTCTCCAAGGTTCACCTGGGGAGTAACACTGCAGTCGGAGCCTATACCAGCATCACTGCTTCGACACGGAATGAAAGCCTGGGGTTCATCAACAGACATTTACAGGGACAATATCAAAACCCAGAACTTTCATTTTTACCTAGTCATTTTTACTTAGTCTGATTGTGTGATTTGTGTGTGACTTGTGTATTTGTCTGTATTTGTGTAATTTGTGTGTTAACGGGCCGCCCAATGGAGGATGGGTTCCCTTTTGAGTCTTGGTTCTCCCGAGGTTTCTTCCTCTTCCATCTTAGGGAGTTTTTCCTCACCACTGTCGCCTTTGGCTTGCTCATTAGGGCTCTGGACCCATAGTATTGTTAACCTTTTAAATCCTGTAAAGCTGCTTTGTGACAACTTGAGTTGTTAAAAGCGCTATACAAATATATTTGATTTGATTTGATATCTGTGATTTTTACACATTTTGTAGCATCTACATTGAGACTTTTCAATTTCTACGCGCGTAACATCTCCACACCCGCTTTCTGCTGCTACTGTTGCTCCATGCTGCCTCTCCTTTAACAATGCGCTCAATACTGAACGTAGCGGGAGTTACAGCAGATCACGCAGGGAAAGTGGGCCGCTTTCGTCCTATATCCTGATTGGTTCAGTCCACTGTCTATATTGAAGATGGACCAATGGGCCGCTCCCTCTAAATTGTGGGCCGGTCTCTTAGAAAAAAAGGGAAGAAAAAAAATCCATCGGACCCTGAAGAATGTCGGCCCACCGGGTAAATGCCCGGTACGCCAGATTACCAGTCCAGCCCTGATAATACATGATATTGTATGACAGTGGCTGGTGTGTCAGTGGAGGACAGATGGAGGAGTTTGATCCGCTGTGGTGACCCCTAAATGGGAATTGCCAAAAGAAGAAGAAGACTGTTGTTCACAAACTTTAAATAAATTATGCATGCAATATATGGATTATATTCACATACACTGAAAAAAATTATTCTGGCCCTTATTAAATGTAACATATTTTTCAAGTCATATTATGTTATTTTTTTATTGTAATTAAATCTAACATATATATTAAGAATAACTGTGGCACTAAATGGTTGAAATTTGTACTATTGTATTTTTATTGTTTAATAATTTCACATAAAATTTGTGTAAATGTGAAATTCTACTTACTGCGCATGCTCCTGAAAGCACCGCGAAAAAACAAGGAGACCGGCCATCTTGGAACACCGATTTAGAACGAATTTTCCTTTTCAGAAGAAGCATCTAAAAGTAAGTACAGCTTTTTTGTCTTAGCTCCGCGTTTTACATGTTTATTATTAAAATATAGTCCTTACTAAAATATGAAAATGTATGTGTAAATCACAGGTAAACGCATTAGCTAATAAGTCTGCTTTTATTGTTATGGTGTTTAACTGTGGGCATAAGCGTTTAGCTAGCTGTACATTAAACTCTAGTGTTCTTTGTACACTTCGTTGCACATCCTTTTTACTTTTAGTTTTAAATAATGTTAAACACACCGTTATTTTTTCACTCCTTTTCATACACCCATGGTCCTTTCCAGCTAAGCAAAGCTGGTGCTAAGTCATGCTAGCTAGGAGTAGGCCTGTGTTGAAAAAATCGATTTTCCGATTCAGGATTGATTCGCATATGATGATCTGATTATCGATTCGTACGTCCAAAGATCGATTTCTTAGTAATCTTTTACCCCCGCCTCGTCACTGAATTCACGCAGGCGTGCTCGGTCTAACTAACTGTAAAACAACATGGCGTCGGACAGTGCCGGTAACGACGATAGTCAAATCGGAAATCTAAAAGCAGAAGGACAGTTTATCCAGTGTCAGTGACTATTTACAGTTAGTCCATGTCACTGACAGTTTACCCAGTGTTTTTACAGTTTAAAAAAGTTTAAAATGTTCTTGTAACGTTGGGCGCAAGGCGAGAGAATCCTTTGCACTTTCCAAATCGTTACATTTATTACATTTACCGAAGCGCAGACAGCGCACATAAAACACGTTTACATAGAACATGTGTGACTCAAACAACGACGAGCACAGGACACCGCACGAACACACAAACCCCACGCGACAAGACGAGCCACAGGTGAGACGGATTATCACAAGACGCACCCGCACCCACGGAGATACGCAGACGAGTAGACGCAGACAACGTTAACACACGCCCAACAGTGAGGGGTCGGGGACCGTAACATGACAGTTCTGTTCTTATATTCGCACTTTAAAGAAAAATACACGTTTACATTTTATACTTTCAGTTTATTAACTGTGAGCACTTTTAAAATAAAAATGCATTTGGTAGCAACAGCTTTTGGGTGAATTCTTAATTATTTCAATCATAATAATAATGCACTGGTTAGTGTCCCAGTAGGAGTCCACTGTTGCAGATATAGACACCTCAAAGATGTCCTCTGTTTATTGTCCTGGATTACCTTTCTTGAAGGTAGATTTATGATGACCCTTTTCACCAGTCTTCCAGCCATCAGTAACTACCAACTACCAGTAACTATTTGCTGATTAATATCGATATAATACTAGTTTTAACATGTTGCTTCTGTACATAGTCAGGAAACAGCTCAAATAAATACATTTTTAATAACACTAAACCCCGAATTGGATCGAATCGATTAAATTGGATTAAATCGAAATAAATCGATTCTTAATCTTCAGAATCGGAATCGGATCGATTCTTGGAATTTGAATCGATACCCAGCCCTACATGGGTACCATGGTGGCTGCTGCCATGAGTTGCTAGCCCATGGCAGCACCGTTAGGTGCTGCTATTCTGTCTGGTCGTGACAGAAATACTCAGCCTTCCACAATGCAGGCAGCAGAGTCGGAGTCTGTAACGACTGCCCTGGCTAGCCAGGGACAGTTGCTTGGCCACCATCAACAACTTCTACAAGATGTGTCACAGTCCGTTTCTGAACTTATTCATCAACAAAGCACCCAGCAGGAACAGCTGGCTCAACTTGGTGAGAATATTGCCCTACTGTCTGTTCGCTGTCCGGTACCTCCTGCGGAGACTGGCATGGACCATTACCCAGTGAGTAAGCCCGAGATGTTTGAGGGAGATCCGGATAAGTGTAAGGGTTTTTTGCTCCAGTGCTCAGTGTATTTTGAGAGCACTCAACCTAGCTCAGATCGGTCAAAGATCGCCTTTGTGGTGTCATGCTTGTCCGGCAAAGCGTTGGACTGGGCTACAGCGGTTTGGGAGGATTTGCATACCAAGTCGTACGCTGAATTCTTGTCAACCTTTTGCCGGGTTTTTGAGTTTACTAACAGTGGAATGTCGGATGGTGAGATATTACTCAGGCTCAAGCAAGGTTCTCGTACCGCAGCCTCCGCCTACGCTCTCGAATTTCGTACCATTGCAGCTGGGAGTGGATGGAATGAGCCGGCCCTTAAAAACGTCTACCGTAATGGTCTGAATCCTGAGATTCTTAATGAACTTGCTTGTTGAGATGAGGAATCTACCTTAGATCAACTTATTGCTATGTCAATATGCCTTGACCAACTGCTCAGCCGGCGGTCAAGGGTGACTCGCCAAACCCAAATCCATGAGCACCGTGGGTCTGTACCACTGTCTTCAGCTCATCCAGAAAATGCTCCCAATCCTCCCCGAGTCAGCCCATCAGTTGAACCGATGCAGTGCGATTCCGGCCGCTTGTTGCCCGAAGAACGTCTGCGTCATCTACGCGAAGGGCTATGCTTATACTGTAGAGGATTGGGTCATGTTAGGCATGACTGTGGAAGGCGTCCACTGCAAAATCCAGCACCTACCCCCGGACAGCGCATGGAGACCACTCCACGCGCTTATGTGGTGAGAAACAAAAAGATTGGTTTCCAAGTCATTTTTGATTCCTGTGGTGGTTTACGGCCATTCTGCCTCGCTTGTCATTTCAGCCCTGATTGATTCTGGGTCTGAGGGGAACTTCATCAGCCAACGGATCACAGACTACCTTGGCATTAAAGTGGAGTCCCTGCCCAAGTCGTTTCAAGTCCGTGCATTGGATGGGTTGCCAGTTGGAAGTGAACCCATATCTTATGTTACAGTACCAGTTGGAATGCAGACAAGTTTTCTGCATTTTGAGTACCCATGTTGGTGCTCCCTGCTTTGGATTTTTCTATTATTTTGGGTAAGATTACTTAGCCAGCAGCATGCTAACAAGCATGCTAAGAGTCGTCCCAACT
Organism: Brachyhypopomus gauderio; assembly: GCF_052324685.1. NCBI lineage: Eukaryota > Metazoa > Chordata > Actinopteri > Gymnotiformes > Hypopomidae > Brachyhypopomus > Brachyhypopomus gauderio. The sequence goes on along the minus strand of NC_135211.1, from coordinate 8,100,442 downwards.
ACCAGCTTGCAATTCGTGCCAATCGACAGCTATCTAATAAGCATGCTAATAGGTTTAGCCATCGGGATGCTAACCATGTTGGCCATCGGGGTGGTAACCATGCTAGCCATCAGGATGCTAATCATGTTAGCCGCCGAGGCATTAACGGTGAAAGGAGACAAGGAACACGGCCACAGCCCAAAACGCTGCTAATTGGGGACTCAGTCATCAGAGATGTATGGAGCAACAGTATTAAGGCCTTTTGCTTTCTTCGTGTTACTGTCTGTGAAGTGATACCCACACTGTAAAAAAACATTTTTTTTAATAGTAAATAAACTAAAATAGATATTTACTGTAAATAAACACAGTATTTTTCTGTCTTTTTCATAATAAGAGAATATACCTGTAAAATACAGGAAAATACATTTTTAAAGAAAACTCCTTTAAATATACAAAGTCTGTAAATTTAAATTACAAGAATTTCTTGTTTTATAACAGGATTGTATATTTTTTTAAGGGTCTTGAGTTTTCATTTAGTAGTTATCAGTGTAAAAATGCAGTTTTCAGTGTAAAAACACAGAACAATGCCTTTTGTAACTTCACAGTAATTTTCAATTTTCAAACAGTAAATTCATGGCATATTAAAATTTTATGTTATCAAAGAAATTATATTTAACCAAAAACAGCAGCCTAACATCTACATTTGACCAAAGCTGGAATTATAGTGAATTAAGATTTGAAGTAAAATATTATGTTAAATTTCCCATTTCCAATTCTCTAAATATACATTAATAACTCTGCTACCAAACCAGCTGTAAATTGAATCACATACACTAAGTACTGAACAACAGCCTTTTATTTGAAATGACATTTAAAGCAACAAGTTTAGAACGCAATACTGCTCCACTCTGCTCAAGCAAGTGAATAATATAAAATATTTGGTCCCTCAATCCTCAATCCTGATATAAGGCATTAGGAGATTTTTTTCAGAAAGGCCCATAAGATAACCTGTTAAAACTTTGCAATATATAGCAATAAGTTTGCGGAGGGGGGTCAGAGAGAGAGAGAGAGAGAGAAGAGATCGACCCATCCATACATTCATCCATCAGGAAACAGATCAGCAAACAGTTCTGTGTGGTGATTGGACAGAATCGTGGGTGCCTGGTCTGTTCAGCCAATGAATGCCAAGAATCACTAGTTTGAATTTGAGCGCCAGGTGCCTGGAGATGTTACGTTCCGTTATTCACGGAATCGCAGGTAAAGGCGAGACCGACTGAAGCACTGAAGCACCAGTTCACGCCAAGTGTCTGTGTTCAATATCAACTGAAGGTACGTCTTAGTTTTTTTTTTTTTTCAAAAATTGCTGCTTTGCCGGGAGTGTTTAGTTATTTTATTTTGAGTAGCATTCTGACGACAAGTTGTTGTCTGACACGTTGTGTTATTGTAGTTTTGGTTTCAAACGTGTTTTAGCCAGTTTATTTTAATCTGTTCATGGCATTTTTTTATCACATTATTTAATGGTTGTTTATTTTCAAAACGCCCAATCGCGAACGTTAATTGTTGAGCGGGGGTGGCGAACGTTAATTGTTGAGCGGGGGGGTGGGGGGGTGGCGGCGAACGTTAATTGTTGAGCGGGGGGGGGGGGGGGGGGGGGCACATAGATATGGATCGGAGGTAAGTAAACTAGATTTTTTTTTCTCGCCGCGTGAAATCGGAGGTGTGGCGTGTGAGCGTGTGAAGACGGTCAAATGCGTGTGTCACACGCTCAATGCGTGAGACTTGAGAGCCCTGGCTATGTTGCTTCTGTGATGCTGAGCTCTAGCTATAAAAGGTTTGTGCTATTACCAGAAAAGAGTTTGTTTGTATTTTATTCTTTAACCTTATTTTTCTATTACATACTTATGTTTTATTATTATTTATTATTACTAAATGTTGAGAGCACACAGCCTTGCACAAAATGATTGCACTATTATTACTTGTACACGTGTTATCTAATTTTAGATTTCATCTATTGTTGAATAAACCTGCAAAATATTTGGAATTATTCTGGATTCATTACACAGTAAAAAACAAAACAAATTAACATGCTGCTGTTCAGAGAGACATTACATTTCTGTATTTGAATCTTAATGTATTGTGTTTCACACTGATATCAGGATATCCAACAATGTTAAAGTGTTGAAATGTAAATTAATTAGACCGGCAGCCTCCTTAAAAATAACGCAAACCAGTATCTTTTGCCAGTGTGGTAGTGTTTTTTCCATGTACAGAATGAGGGAATATAAAAATAAGATCAGATCTTTCCCTTTTGTTCATAGCTTGCTTTGACAAGCTCTAAAAGCAGACAGCACTCAGTGGAGTTCTTTCTGACCCTACCGGTACTTGTCCATCCTCAAAGCAAAGTTGGCATCTGTGGTGCTCTTTCTTGGCATGACACCCTGCTGCTCACAAATAGTTCCCTCTTGTCTAAGTCTAGCTTCTACAACTTTCTCCCAGATCTTCAATGTGTGGCTCATCAACTTAATTCCATTGTAGTTGTTACAACTCTGTACATCACCCTTGTTCTTAAAAATGGGTACCAGCACACCTCTCCTCCATTCCTCTGGCATTTTCTCACTCTCAACCATACCATTGAATAGTTGAGTCAAAGACCTCACTGCTATCTCTCCTAGAGATTTCCATGTGACGAGTGTCAAACGTCTTGCTCTTCCGAGCCGGCACTCGTGTCCACCCTTCTCTATATTATTTCACTCGTGTCCACCCTTCTCTATATTATTTCACGCTGTGTGTACGTTCCCGTGCTCACCGCGTTACACACACCTTGCACAAGAGCTACATTGTGTCAAGTTCGGTCTTCCCTGGCATTCGTAAATCAATCAATCAAATTTTATTTATATAGCGCTTTTTACAACAGTTGTTGTCACAAAGCAGCTTTACAAGTGCCAGGTCCTAGCCCCCAGTGAGCAAGCCAAAGGCAACAGTGGCAAGGAAAAACTCCCTAGTTTTTTGCATGAGGAAGAAACCTTGAGAGGAACCAAGACTCAGGGGGGGAACCCATCCTCCTCTGGCCGACACCAGTCACCATGACAACAACAACAATTTATACAGAAAGAAGACAAAGAAAAGGAAAAAGATGTAATAATGTCCATCATGGTGTAGGCATCCGGTTAGGCAGGAGGTGGCTGGTCCAGGATGGATCGCTGGTCTCCTCATCTCATTATTCCTCAAGCAGGCAGGCAGCCATGTGGAGAAATGAAACAGGGAAAATTAGCGCTGCATGGGGACATATACAGGACAGGTGAAATTATAAACATTTCTGGAGTGTGGCAGCAACTCCGGCATTAAGTTAAACTATTACAGCCTAGCTAAAAAAAGGCAGAACCAGAAGGTAACACAGGCTTGGGGGCATCCTGAGACAATGGCATCCATCCACTGCACTGTCAACAAACTTGAGTGACCTCGAGCAGTGACAGGATGACAGCACCAGCACCCCAGTCTACCGTAAAACCCTTTGCCTGTGAACCCCTGGATCTGTACCTTTATCTAAGGGGGGATATTAATTATCAAACGCTAAACTAAATAAGTGGGTTTTCAACCTAGACTTAAAGATTGTTACTGTGTCAGAGTCCCGGACGCATTTAGGAAGATCATTCCAAAGCTGGGGGGCCTTACAAGAAAAGGCTCTTCCCCCTGCTGTTACCTTGTTAATTTTTGGAACTAATAAAAGACCAGCACCCTGTGATCTTAGTGGACGTGGGGGTTCGTAATAGGAAATAAGTTCCTGAAGGTATTCAGGAGCAAGCCCGTGCAATGCTTTATAAGTTAATAAAAGAATTTTAAAGTCAATACGGAATTTAACTGAGAGCCAATGCAGGGCTGATAGGACTGGACTGATATGCTGAAATTTTCTAGTTCTGGTCAGAACCCTGGCTGCGGCATTTTGAACTATTTGAAGTTTATTTAAATTCCTATTTGAACATCCTGACAGTAATGAGTTACAGTAAGGCGTGCACCAATTTTTCCGCATCATCCTGTGATAATGCATTTCTTAACTTAGCAATGTTGCGGAGATGTAGAAAAGCTATCCTAGTAGTATTATCTATGTATTTATCAAATGATAGGTCAGAGTCGAGTATGACGCCTAGGTTTTTAGCTACTGTGCCAGGTGTAATGGGGTAGTCTGCGAGATTAAGCATTAGATCTGGAATTTTCTGTTTTGAGGCCTTAGGGCCCAGGAGGAGAACTTCTGTTTTGTCCTCATTAAGTTGGAGAAAGTTTAGAGACATCCAGCATTTAATATCTCTTACACAGGCCTCAATTTTTCCTAAACTGAGTTTGTCATCAAGTTTGGCTGATATGTAAAGTTGAGTGTCATCTGCATAGCAGTGAAAATTGACACCATGTTTGTTTATAACTGTGCCCAATGGTAGCATATATAATAAATAATAGTGGTCCTAAAATGGAGCCTTGCGGGACCCCATATTTAACTTTTGTACGTTTAGATGGAATATTATTGAGCTCTACAAACTGATAGCAATTTGTTAGGTAAGAATAAAACCATGAAAGGGCTGTGCCTGAGACTCCAACCCAGCGTTCTAACCTTTCTAGCAGGATCCTATGATCAATTGTGTCGAAAGCTGCACTAAGATCAAGAAGCACTAACAGTGATACATAGCCTTGATCTGAAGCAAGGAGGAGATCATTTGTTACTTTAACTAATGCTGTTTCAGTACTGCGATGGGGCCTAAAACCAGATTAGGAATCACATATTTGAAAAATTCCATGTAGATATAGGCATAATTGCTGGGCAACAGCTTTTTCTATAATCTTAGATATAAATGATGTGTTTGAAATGGGTCTATAATTAGATAGTACAGTCGGATCAAGATTTGGTTTCTTGATCAGAGGTTTAATAACTGCTAATTTACATGATTTGGGCATGTGACCTATTGTAATGGATGAGTTAACTATAGTTAGAAGAGGTTCAGTTACCGCTGGTAATACCTCTTTTAATAACTTCGAGGGAACCGAGTCTAGTGTGCAGGTAGCACAATTTAAGGAAGAAATTATTTTCTCTAATTCTGATTGTGGGAGTGGATGAAAAGCATCAAGTTTGTAATTTAAATCAATATCAACCAAACCAGATGACATACCCGTTGTATTGCTAATAAAAGGTTTTATATTTTTTCTAATATTCTCTATTTTATTATCAAAGAAATCTATAAATACATTACTAGTGAGGTTTACTGGAATCTGAAGTTCTGCACCTGCTTGATTTTTTGTAAGTTTGGAAATAGTATTAAAAAGAAATCTAGGATTGTTTTTATTTTTCTCTATCAGTGAGGCTAGGTATGCTGAGCGTGCTTTAGCGAGTGCCCGTTTGTAGTCAATAATGCTATCCTTCCAGGCACAGTGGAATACTTCCAACTTTGTAGATCGCCATTTACGCTCTAATTTACGTGCTATTTAAGTTTCTAGTTTGGTCGGTGTACCACGGGGCGAGCTTTTTAGATCTAGTCTTTTTATATTTGAGTGGAGCTACTATATCTAGAGCTGATCTGCAGGTATTCTCTATGCAGCTGGTTAGACTATCTAACTCTCCTGGATCGGATGGCGAGTGGGCTAGAGCAGTTAAATCAGGGAGGGCTTCAATAAACTGTGTTGCTGTTAATGAATTTATCGAGCGCTTTATACACTGCCGAGGAGACGGGTGGGTATTTATGTTAAGATGAATCTCAAATTGGACTAAATAGTGATCAGAGATAGCTACGGTTTGCGGGAGTACATTTATATTATCTACGTCGATACCCAGCGTTAAGATTAAATCTAGGGTATGATTTTGATAATGTGTAGGTCCTACTACGTTTTGTATAATGCCGACAGAGTTTAATATAGAAGTAAAAGCCCTTGTCAGTGGATCGTCCGCATTATCAAAATGTACAGTTGTGATCAAATTTATTCAACCCCCAATGCTGCGAAGGGTTTTATGGAATTCAGTGCACATTTGTAATTGTGTTCATAATGAAATCTTACAAGGACTTGTTAAAGAACTAAATGCAACTAAGATAGCATCATTTTTTTTGTCATAAAGTATTAAATGGCCTTTTTGTGATTTCTTCATTGACACAATTATTCAACCCCTTTACGACTACCACTCCTAAGAACAGAGGTTCATTCCATTGTTTTCCATCAGGTATTGAAAACATCTGTGGATGTCAACGAGCAGCAATCAAGCATGATAAGCACCAATTAGGCAGATTTAAAAGGACTGTGATACTCAGCTCCTTCTAGACATCTACTGGTGTGTTTCCAAGCATGGTGAAGGCAAGAGAATGGTCCCAGAAGACAAGAGAAGAGGTTATTGCTCTTCACAAGAATGGCAATGGATATAAAAAGATTGCGAAGTTGTTAAATATTCCAAGAGACACTATCGGAAGTATCATTCGCAAGTTCAAGTTAAAGGGCACAGTGGAAACGTTACCTGGTCGTGGCAGAAAGAAGATCCTGACCGCGACTGCTGTGCGCTACCTGAAGCGTAATGTGGAGAAAAATCCCCGCGTGACTGCTAAGGAACTGAAAAAAGACCTGTCAGATGTGGGCACTGAAGTTTCAGCTCAGACAATAAGGCACGCACTGCATAACGAAGACCTCCATGCCAGAACGCCCAGACGCACCCCCTTGCTGACTCCAAAGAACAAGAAAAGTCGACTGCAGTATGCCAAAAGTCCTGTGGACAAGCCACAAAGGTTTTGGGACTGTACTGTGGTCAGATGAAACTAAATTAGAACTGTTTGGGACAATGGACCAGCGCTATGTTTGGAGAAGGAAGAACCAGGCTTATGAACAAAAGAACACCTTGCCTACTGTGAAGCATGGCGGGGGGTCAATTATGCTTTGGGGCTGTTTTGCTTCTAAAGGTACAGGAAAGCTTCAACGTGTGCAGGGTACCATGAATTCCCTTCAGTACCAGGAGATCTTGGAGGAAAATGTGATGGAGTCAGTCACAAACCTGCGGCTTGGGAGACGTTGGACCTTCCAACAGGACAATGATCCGAAGCACACATCCAAGTCCACTAGAGCATGGTTGAACATGAAAGGCTGGAACATTCTAGAGTGGCCATCGCAATCACCAGACTTAAATCCAATTGAGAACCTCTGGTGGGACCTAAAGAAGGCAGTTGCAGTGCGCAAGCCTAAGAATGTGACTGAACTGGAGGCTTTTGCCCATGAAGAATGGGCTAAGATACCCATAGGTCGCTGCAAGACACTTGTGTCAAGCTATGCTTCACGCTTGAAAGCTGTCATAACTGGAAAAGGATGTTGTACTAAGTACTAAAAAATAATGTCACTAGGGGGTTGAATAAAACTGATAATGATGTGAGCACAGTAAAGACATTTGTGGTTATTCCATCATAAATATTATGTTATGTTTGTCTAATTTATAAGTGCCTCTTTGATATAATTGTAAATAAGATGACTGAAATGATCAAAATCAATGTCAAACTGGCCAAAACACTTTATTTCAGTGGGGGTTGAATAAATTTGATCACAACTGTATGTATGAAAGGTGCTATACAAATAAAGATTATTATTATTATTATTATTATTATTACCCCTGACAGAGATTCTCTTAATTAAGGAACTCTCCAGTCATTAAAAATAAAGCACACTGTTTCACTGTTTATTGATTATACAGAAAAATATTTCATAATTTCAGTGCTCATCCCCTGAACATACAGTTATACCAGCAGAATACGCGGAACTCGGTGAAGTGTTCAGTAAAATCCACGCCACTAGGTTGCACCCACACAGAACCTATGATTACGCGATAGAGCTTATAGACCAGGGGTGGGAAATTCATTTTTACAAGGGGCCACATGAGAAACCTGAATTGTGTCAGAGGGCCACACAAACAATAATGACGTCATCACAGTGGCTCCGCCCACCTCACGCAAACTTCCGCGAACGGCGGAGACGTTTATACTTGCCGCGTCACATTCTGTGCAGTCTTCTCCGAAACGATGTGTGTTGGTATAAAGAAACACCCCTCAAAAACAGTGAAAGGAACATTTACCTGACCAATTTTAATGTTGCTTTTCGATTCAGATTTGAAAAGTGCTGGAATTTAGGCTAAATACTTGAAAATGTTTGAAATTGTAACTACTTCGTTTCACAATAAATAGCCATCTGAATGAACAGTTTTCTTGTATTACGTCTTGTAATTCCAGGACGAAACATGATAGAACGTGAAGACGTTAAGATTGGGCGTTTTGAAAATAAACAATTAAACAATGTGATAAAAAAGCGAATTATTTCGGATCATTTCGAATATATGTATAAATATTTAACTTAATTTAGTTTAACGTGCTGGGAAATATTGAAATGGACCTTGAAAGTGACGTATAAATGCTTTAATTCCACCTTGTAAAGGTATATGAACCCTGCAAACATGACTTTGTTCATTGTACTGAAGCGCGGCGTGCGTGCGAAGTTACAAAATTCGAGAGGTGCACGACCTTGCGAATCAACAGCGCGTGAGGCCCTCTGCCACCGCGATTACATAATTTTTGCCGCGCGGACCCTCGCGCCGCGTCAAGTATAAACCTGGCTGAAACCTAGCTTTAAAGCACTTCTACGGCACTTTCAAGGTCCATTTCAATATTTCCCAGCTGACTCAGGTTCTCTCTAAGCTCGGTTTCTGGAACGGAAAACCTGAGTTTACTTACCCGCTTTCTGGAATACCCCCCTGTTCAGTCAGCTATTTGTTGTGAATCGAAATACAGTTACAATTTCAAGCATTTTCAAGTACTTTAGCCTAAATTCCAGCACTTTTCAAACCTGGAACACAATGCACAATTAAAATTCGTCACGTAAATTTTCCGCCGTTTGCGGAGGTTCGCGCGAGGTGCAACGTTCACTCCCGAAAGCCTTAACTTGTCGCTGATCATCTACAGTGTTTCTCGCACAGCTCACACACACACGCAGGTACTTCCACACGGAAATAACACAAACGTAGCGCTTTCAAAATAAAAGCGTCACAGTTGTATTGCACGCAAAACATAGACATTTATGATTGGCCTCTCGCGGGCCACCAAGAAATTCGCATATCCGCTACTGCTAATTCCAGTAGCATTGGAGCAACTTAGGGGTGCACGGTATTTTACCAAACTCAATCTCAGGAGTGCATATAATTTGATACGTATCAGACCGGGTGACGAGTGGAAAACTGCTTTTATTACCACAAGAGGTCACTATGAATACCGAGTGATGAGTTATGGTTTGTTGAACGCACCATCTGTTTTTCAGTCTGATGTTAATGACATATTTCGTGACATGCTTGGGAAATTTGTGATTGTCTTTATAGATGACATTTTGATTTATTCCCCGGATTTGCAAACGCACATTTCCCAAGTATGACAGGTGCTCCGTAGACTTCTTGACAATGATCTGTATGTCAAAGCTGAAAAATGTGAATTTCATTTAAGCACAGTGTCTTTTCTGTGGTATGTTATAAGTTTGTCTGGGGTGGTTATGAACGATCACAAGGTTCAAGCAGTTTCGGATTGGCCGCTGCAGCGGTTTCTTGGTTTTGCTAATATTTACAGATGGTTTATTAGGAACTATAGTGCCATAGCCTCCCCTCTCACCGCCCTATTACAAGGGGGTCCAAGAAGGCTTAGTTGGTCTGGGCATGCGCAGTCAGCTTTTGACGCTTTAAAGGAAGCTGATGCTTTGTCGCGCATGTATTAGGGAGAGGTGGGTGAAGGTTGTGAGCAAGAACCCAAGACCATTCTACCACCATCTGTTTTTGTATCTGCCATTCATTGGGAATTAGATGAACAGCTTGCTGAGGCTAATAGAGCCCATGCTAGATCTGCAGGTTGTCTGGAGGGGAAGACTTACGTACCAGCTGAATTCAGGGATAGGTTAATTACTTGGGCTCACTCATCTCTTTCTGCAGGGCATCCAGGTGAGACACATACAGCTCAGCTCATTACAGCTCGGTATTGGTGGGAGACTGTAAGGAGGGATGTACATAGGTTTGTGGCTTCGTGCTCTGTGTGTGCCCAATGTAAAACTCCGAAGACATAACCCGCAGGGAAACTTATGCCCCTGCCCATACCAGAGCGTCCATGGTCACAATATAGCCATTGACTTTGTTACGGACATGCTGATCTCTGAGGGCAACACTACTATCCTCACTGTCATTGACAGGTTTTCGCGAGGTGTTAAATATATTCCCATCTCTTCCCTCAGCCTTCGAGACAGCCAAAGCTTTATATAATCATATATTCCATCATTTTGGTATTCCGAAGGACATCCTCTCCAATAGGGGTCCCCAGTTCACTTCTCACGTCTGGAGAGCATTCTGTGAACATATAGGCGTGAATATTAGTCTTACGTCTGGGTATCATCCCCAAAGCAATGGCCAGTGTGAGCGAGCCAATTAGGAATTGGGCAAATTCCTTCGTTTGTTCTGCCATAACAACCCCCATGAATGGCCTCAGTTTCTCATTTGGGCAGAAATATCACAAAATTCACTGATTAATTCCACCTCAAGGATCAGTCCCTTTCAGTGTATGCTTGGTTACCAACCGCCCTTGGCTCCCTGGACAGCCGTGACGTCCAGGGTCCCTGTGGTGGAAGATTGGATGACGCGTAGTAGAGAGGTTTGGGAGGAAACGCATCGTCATATCTCGGATGCCTTGTCTCGTTATAAGGAACAGGCGGACAGGCAAAGGGCCGAGGCACCCTCTTTTTGTCCGGGAGATCGGGTTTGGCTCTCTAGTAGGGACCTGAGGTTTGAGGAGGGTTGCAGGAAGCTCCAACCTAAGTTTATCGGTCCGTTTACTATAACCGAAAAAATTGTGTGTCTCTCCTTAAGCCTGTGGTTCCTGGCCCGTTGGATGAGAGGCTGCCCGGTGACGTTCCGCCCGCTGCCGTGGAGATAGAGGGGTCTCCCATATACTCTGTGCGAGAAGTGTTGAACTCATGGAGATGGGGGGGGGAGTCCTCTAGTATCTTATTGACTGGGAGGGTTATGGTCCTGAGGAGCGGAGTTGGGTTCCCGCTAAAGACGTCCTGGACCCCGGTTTGATTGCAGATTTTCATGGTCGTCACCATTCTAAGCCTGCTCCAAGGCCCAGGGGGCGTCTGAGGCAGTCCCTGTCTAGCTCCTGTCCGGACCGACGAGCATTTCCATCTCCCAGTCCGTGTGGGTCCCGGTCCTCCACTGGTAGGGCGGGTCTCGGTTCCGGTGCGGTGGGTGGCCGTTGCTGTGGTCGTCCTCGCTCTGGCCCTCCCCCGGTTCTTTTGGAGGGGGATACTGTCAGGCCCGTGATATCTACCTGTCCTGTTATATCCATGCCTGCCACATCGGACGAACTGAACTTTGTTACCCAGAATACCGCGGGGGCTCATGTGACCCCCCCGGCGTTCAGACTCACCATCTTACTGATGGAAATCACCTGTTCCACTCCATATATATTCTAGGAACGAGTAGTAATTCATTGCTGAGTATTTGTTGTGATGCATGCGTCTCTTACGTTTGCCCATCTCTGTTTATTCTGGATCCGAGTATAAATATTTTATTTATTTATCATTTACGTTCTGGATTGTTTCTCGACCCTGTTGTTGGTAAGCCTCTGTTTAAATAAATCCTGTCCAACATCTGCGAGTGTCTGCTATTCTGTCTGGTCATGACAGGGACAAAGATTAGCTACTTACCCCTGACAGAGATTCTCTTAATTAAGGAACTCTCCAGTCATTAAAAATAAAGCACACTGTTTCACTGTTTATTGATTATACAGAAAAATATTTCATCATTTCAGTGCTCATAATTTTGTACTCATTATTTCACTGCAGTATGTATCTTTTTAATATGTGTATAATTGTATTGTAATATAGCTTTTGTGATAGTTTTCAATTACAATTTAAATTATCATGATCTTCATTTGTTTATTCTCTTTCTACCTCATGTACCTGAGACCAGGATGCCTTCGTCAACACAGGCTTTGCTGTTGAGCATTAATACATGTCCTGCATTCTATTTAATCTAGTCACTTTCATTGGGTTGAGACATGTAGACTTGAGCCTATAACATCAAAATGTGCATGACCTTCTGGGTAGGTGGAGCCACTGACCTCAAGTCATACACCGCAAATTATGAACATTGATAATCAAGCTGTAGAACAGGGGTGGCCAACCCGTCATAGACCAAGAGCCACTTTTCTTACTGTGTTACGGCAAAGAGCCACATCGTACATGGGCGAGTGTAATCTGTTGAGCGGGGGGGTGAGTGTAAATGATTAGCTGTGAAGACAGTCAAATGCGTGTTTTCCACTACGCCGGTTTTAAAAGTATTAGCGGCTCGCTAGGCTTGTAAACTAACCGCGCACCACGAAAATGTAGCAGTGTGTCGCCCCGTTTGTGCAGGTGAGCCCGCGGACCGGCTGGGGAGCCGCATGAAACCAGGCAAAGAGCCGCATGCGGCTCGGGAGCCGCGGGTTGGCCACCCCTGCTATAGAAGATTAATTACGTGTCCCTTTCTTTTGGTGTGTAAAATTAAGGAATTCACCTTACCCTTAGGTCTGGACATTTAATTTACATCTCAAGCAAAAGACTTTTGGTAACTCCTTTGTAACTCAGTTGGTAACTGAACCAGTTAATTTTATTTTCATGGCTGCCTAAAGTGATGGTACATGCAAAATGTGTGTATGTTTGTCAGAGGTTAAAGGGTCATCTTTTGCTTTGAGTGACACGTTAAAAGCTTGACATGTGCATGCAATAATTAAAGTCATTAACTCATCAATTAACAGTTCAAGAAAGGTCAAGGGCTCCAGAGCCAAGTGTCTGAGCTGAACCAAAAGCATCTAGCTTTGGCAAACACTCTGTGATAAGCCACAAACTGAAAATACTGACATACACTTTCTCTCATAAAATTCAGACTACAATATTTAGTATGGTGATAATCACTGTATTCTTGCCCGCAGTAATGCAGCTGTTGCCAGAGCAGCGGGTCAACAAAACAAAGCAGTGTCCTGTCCACACCTTCCATCTGTGGTTAACATCAGAGACAGAGATTTAGGGATCTGTCTACACCATTGTCTGATGGTTCTGAAAGTTTCTGGGAAAGAAATTGGAATGGGAAATCAGGTAACCTTTTGCTGTGGGAGGACAGAAAGGTGTGGTGAACATTAATCAGGTTTCCCTCATTCTTCACGACAACACCAACTATGCATGAGTTTAAAGGGGAAATCAATGGGAGGTCCAAGGACAGAATCAAAGAATGAAAGGAACCAGAGGAAAACATCAACCTTTTTAATTGATTTCACATAAAAATATAACACTGAGACAAGACAGGAAGTAAGAGCAAGAAATTGGTTTGAGCCCACAGAGTACTGCTGAGAAATAAGGGTAGCAGTGATGGATTGTAACCTTAATGAAGATAATGATACTCATTCCTAAGTCATGTTTTATTTTTTAAAAGCTATGATTTTTTTCCCATTGATGGGACACATATTTTTGGCACATGACACATGTAATGAAAGACATTAATACATTGAGGGATTGTCTTGGCTACAGGGCTTAATTTGTAAATCAAACATTGCCGGAACGCAAACAGCGGGGGGGGGTTGACGAACGTTAATTGTCGACGGGGGGGGGGGGGGGGGTAGGGGGGTGACGAACGTAAATTGTCGACGGGGGGGTGACGAACGTAAATTGTTGACCGGGGGTGGGTGTTACACTGGCGGTATAAAATGTTACCGGATCAAGGCAGACAGTTGCCGGATCGAGGCAAAACAGTTGCCGGAACACGCGCTTCAAAATTAAGGAGTTCCCGGATCCTGTTCCGGCAGGATCCGGCTCAAATTAAGCCCTGCTTGGCTATGGTCACAAGTGATATTTATAGGGATAATCTTCCAAATTGTGTACTGTGAGACATTGTTGAGTCTTGTGAGTGCATGCATATACTGTACTTTCATTGACGTGGTCCCTCCACACAACATGATGTCAGTGCATAATGTGCTGAAGGCAATGATCTTGATATTTTGCTGTGAACCCAGCTGGTGTCAGGCCTACTCTGCTTTGCTGTAGTGTCCCTTTTCTGCACTGATATATCTGCTCCTGCAACACTCAGGGTCCACTTAGCACTGTGTTTGACATGATAGGGGCAGTCATGGCCTGGTGGTTAGAGAACTGGTCTTGTGACTGGAGGGTCGTGGGTTTGATTCCCAGATCTGAGGCCATGACTGAGGTGCCCCTGAGCAAGGCCCTTAACCCTCAATTGCTCACTTGTATGAAAAATTGTAAGTCGCTCTGGATAAGGGCGTCTGCCAAATGCCATAAATGTAAATGTAATAGTCACATGTCCTCTATGTCTAATTTGCCCTACTGCCATAATGATGTGCAAATTAGCAGACTAACCACCTGGATATCCCAAACTATCATAATATATGTAAAATCAGTTTTACATACATTCTAATTTTCTTCTTCTCTTAGTTAATTTCATAACATGAGCAGAGAAACATAAGTTTCCACAACCTAAAACTCCTCTTGGGGGACCTTGACCACAAGACCTCCTAGCTGTCTGTATTTGGTATACCTCCAAGCACAGCCAATGAGAAGCAGCCTGGGATCATGTTTAATCATACCTGAAGCATCTCAGCTGGTTCCTTTCAAATCAGTGGAACAATGACTGTACTCCAAACTCTTCAACCCTGCTACCAACCCGAGAAAGCGAATTGTGGATACTTGTATTTGCATATGAGGGATAGCTGAGGGATATCTGTATTCTTTTGGTCATTACCCATCATAACCATAGATGAAGCTCACTCTCAGCTGTTCACCACTACAGATGGGTACAGCATTACTGCAGCCATATGTGTATGCTCATCTCGTTAATTTCATACTATTTAACCTTAACTGTATCTGCATTTATTATTTGTGCAGAATAATTTTAAAAGTGCCTGCAATTAATTCCTGGTGATTTCTGACAGCTTTGATATTGTTACCTATATAGTATGGAAAAGATTCCATGCCAATTCGAAATGTAATCGCTACTAGGCAAAAATGGAAATGCAATCCACAAAATGCATTGCTTTTCCATACAAACATGCAGAATACGTGCCACAATGAAATGCAAAAGCACTATTACATTACGTTTCAATGCACTGTATCTCTTTATTGAAAAACAATACATAAGAATTACCATTCAAAACCAAAACGCTGAATTTGTGCCAGAATTGAATATAATACAGCTCGAAATGTAATCACGGCACCAAGGTATTGCTTTTCACCATACGGTATTTCTGACATAAATGTCTCCTTTAAATGTAATGATCACGAGATTGATTTAAACACTGATGTGATGAAAACATGCCACAATGAAAAGTAAAAGCTCCAGTGTGTGTGGATTTGTATTTAAAGAAAGAAACGCTGAATTCGTGCCAGAAGCCACCTTGAAATGCAATCGACTGAACGTCATTGTATTCCACTGTGTGTCTCTGCGAAGCTGTAATCGTGCCAGAATGAAATCTAATCACTGTCCAATAGGAACGCTCGCCTGCATTTGGGGCGGGGCTTAAACTCCAGTCAGAAGCAATCCCTCATAGTTGGACTTGAAAGCAGCAGAAATATCTTTTCACGACAGAATAAAAGAGGAAATAAACAGTCTAATTGGACAAATTGAGGCTGGTGCAGTTACAGACGACTACGTGCTTAACTTAATTAAGCTGAAGGTGCTGGACAATATTGAAAATGGACCTTGAAAGTGTCATACATGTGCTTGAATTCCACCTTGTAAAGGTGGATGAACCCTGCAAACAGCGCTGAAGTGCTGAACGCGACACGCCACAGCGGAGCCCCCACGATTGCTACCCGTATTTTCCAGATTATAAACCGCTACTTATTCCCTCACGCTTTGAACCATGCGACTTATAATGAGGTGTGGCTTTTCTGCAGATGTTTCTTCACCCGTCAGGGGTGGAACAGAAAGTTAATCAGGTGGTAGGACAAAGTTGTAAATCAAAGAAGAAAGTGCTCATTTTCA
Organism: Brachyhypopomus gauderio; assembly: GCF_052324685.1. Classification (NCBI taxonomy): domain Eukaryota; kingdom Metazoa; phylum Chordata; class Actinopteri; order Gymnotiformes; family Hypopomidae; genus Brachyhypopomus; species Brachyhypopomus gauderio. Next base: position 8,084,412 of record NC_135211.1, on the reverse strand, counting down.
TTTAAACACATGCAAGCAGCAGGCACGACAGATAATTTTTTTCAAACGAACGTGTTGTGCCGAATTGCGAGTCCCCTCGTTTGCACACGTATAAAAACGCTACAGATGATATTCCAGAGTTGAAAGGATGAAAAGGAAGTTTTTTTTTCTCTCACATTCTTTCACGGTATTTAATTAGCTATACCTGCTCTGGACAGCGTCTCTTGCCTCTGAATGCGATTGTCCAATCATCGTTGAGGTGCATTCCCTGTAGAACCACCCCTTTTGGGGCGATTTGAGTCTAACTGAAAATCGCCCCAACTGCTCTCGTAGACTCTCATGTTAAATGTTTTTTTTCTAAAGTGTAGGCGCTGCAATGCAATGTCTATGGGTTCCGGGAGGGCTTGCCCTTACGTGCTTACGTCAGACGTAACATAGGGAAAATAACGGAAGCTAGAGGTCTGCTCAACACGGCCAGCGTTCCTTCAACTCACAACAACTCAGTCATTTCATTAAGAGAAGAGCCATTCTGTCGTCGTAATAATCAAGATAAACTAGCAACTAAGGAATTAGGGCCACCGAGACCAAATTTAAACAAGTGAAGTGTCTACAAAGGGAGGAAAAGAATATAACCGGGGATTTTCGTGAAACTGGTATGAAGGAAAAACATGGCCAGCAGGCTGTGAAGTAGCTCGCGCCCTGTTCTGCTTTCCCTGCATTCTGTTCCATCCTTAATGCTGTTGCCCATTTATATTCTAACACCTAAAATAAAATGCTGTCTGAGGTATACAGAAATTAGTGTGGGAAAGATTCACTTTATTTAATTTTAATGGTAAATCTGGCCTCTCTCCATGTTTAAAGTTGTTTGTGAGGGCAAATTGAGAGATGACAATCTCAGTTAAATGTTCAGTCATTGTAGAGATTTAACCAAGATGATATTTACAAGATTCATCGGTGCACAAATACTGTACAGTCTATAATGTAAAGAGAAATATATATTTATCATTATATTTTCATTGGTTAAGTCACTTTTTTATTTACCCACTGAAATGGTCACCTTGGATGTCATCACAACAATTGCCCCCCCTGAGATATTTGTCAGAAGCCGCCACTGCTTATAGTTTAAAAAATGTGATTGTTAGAAAGATTTTTTTATGTCACAGCCCTCCTTTATGTGACGCGCGGTGCGGGGTGAAGGACGAGGCACAGATTCCTTCCGTTCACTCACAGTCACTTTATTATACAAAGAAGCGCAGTCAGCGCACGTAGAAACACTTACACATACAGAACGCACATTAAATAGACAAACCACATAATTCCCAAGTGATGACGAGACTAGCCACAGGTGAGACGGATGAACACAATAGGACGTAACCGCACCCACGAAGATCCACAGACGCAGACAACTAGACGTAGACAACGTAAACATATGCCCAAAAGGGAGGGGTCAGGGGCTGTAACGTCACACACTATCTTTTAGAAAAAATATAGCAGATGTTCTACTGAAGAAGAGAATATTGTATCCATATACAATATCGTATATTGTAAAAAAAATACTTTTTGGAGAAAAATACAGATACAAAATCGTTCTGGAAAACATTTGTGTGTGTGTGGGCTTTTTTAAATTGTATTTTTTTCATTTGTTTAAGCTTATACATCAGAAGTGTCATAACAGCCATTACAACTATAAAGTGATTTGCGAATGCAGTATCACTCAAATATTTGGGACTTGACTTGGACTTGAGACCAAAGACTTGAGACTTGACTTCAAGTCTGCATTACCATAAGGAAAAAATACATCATATTTCATCTGTTTGTGATACTACAGTAGCCTACACAGTAACTAGGATAGATTTCAATAAAAGATTTACAGGGTTTGAAGAAACTAGATTAATTTTGATGCACTTACAGAATTGCTGTAAGGATATCATGAGTATTCATTTTGTCATAGAGAAAACCTATAACAAATCAGGCATTGTATCTGCATTACCTATTTTTTACAGTATTGTTACAATCTTTCTATTTTTACGAGATAACCAGTCCCTGAGGCTGGATATAACCACACATACCACCGAGATAGTTTTACATCACTTTATTCATTATAACAAAAACATATAGGTCAGGTCAGGCGATCGCTGTGTCCGTAGAGTCAGAGGCCACGCTATCTTTAAGGTATCACACCACACCACCGCAATCCTCGATATCACTGCCACCGCAAACTGCCAACCCAATAAACCACTTAAATAACACACCATAAAATGGGCAAACACCACCACACACTAAAGGACCCCCTAATCCACCCCACAGCCACCCACCTTCCCTATCCTTTTAAACTAGAACACTAAAAACAAGCAACAATACAATTGTTTCTAAAACCGCTACTTATCTCGCCGGCAAATAAGACCCTCCCACGGGGTCTAAGCTTATAGTGTCGTTTAGTTATTTCACAGGCTAGGCTCCACAGTGGCACGGGCAAGTCCTACACTAACTCTCCCTGCTATCTTGCTACAGGAGGTAATCACTCCTCCCCTCCTATCGCAGGAACATCTAGGCCGGCTACTAGCTATCTTCATCGCCGGCTGCTCTAACCGCAGCGAACGACACACTCCCGCACCACGCTAAGCACCGATGACGTCTCGCCCAAGTTTGCCCAAACAAAAGCCTGTCTTCTTCACATCACCCATTCCCTTATCTAGCTCACCCTCATCAGTCCTTAATTACTCACAGGTGCACTCAATGCGCTCTCTGCCCTAAACCCACCCCTTCACAGCTCACTACAGTATCTTCCCCTTTCATGGCAGATGCTTCTTCCTGTGCTTTCCATCACCTGTGGTTTTGTGTTTTCCTTAATCGGATCGGCTCGGTAGTGCACAGAGAAGGCTATGTAGTCTCTCAACAAACCTTTCCAGTGGATGTCCTCCAGACATTATATACAGATTCACCTAAATTTGAGGTGGATGTTTTGCCTACAGCATCTCATTGCAAGAGCAGTGTGTAATTAGATATCAGCTTTTCCAGTAATAATACAATTTTATATTAGGTTACCAAGCAATGCCCATGTTATGACTTTTAAAGTTAACAAATTGCATAACCTCACTGTTAATGGTTTAGCCCTCTGGGTAATGATCTTGTGTGGTGAGAATGTGAGAAGCTATTGTTATTGCTTGCCTGCAAGAGTTTTGGGGGACTTGACAGACGATAGTGGGTTCATTATATAAAATATTTTTTATTAAATTTACCAGTGTCCTTTTTCAGATGTATCAACTCAATGTATCATACTCAGCAATGTTTCATTTAGAAATTAAAAAATGGCCAGAGGACATAAGCAAGTGGAAATAATGTGATATAAGATCTTTGCATAAAGTGCTATATATTTTTCATTAATACCTTAAGTAAAACTTAAAATGAATTGGGTCATCTTCCTTTGGTGACTAAACAAACATGACTTCATGTGTATGTGTATTAGAGAGAATCTAGTATTTAAGCAATCAAGCAGATGATCACACTTGCAATGTCTATATAGAACCATACAGCTATAAACCTTTCTGCTCCATGTGGAACAATTGTCTGTCACCTTAGTCTGTCCACAGCCAATACGCTCTGCTTTTCCCTGGAGAACTTCAGCTGTCATCTTTCTCATTTCATTAACCTTCTTCATGTTGTTCTTGGCCAGGATGTCTGTTTCAATTCAAGATTCAGTTTCAGTCTTTGATAGACTGTACATAGAAGGGTAACATTAGATGATACTTGTCTAAAGAAATACAGAACTCATTCTTTAATGGGTCATAAAATTGCTTCTTTAGTTCAGACAGATTTTACATTAAATGAGCAACTAACATTAACATGCCCATAAATAAGCTCCCATACCTACATGAAAAACATGGCCATTTTACTTTGACTATACATGGCCATTTGACTATAATAATGCAGTTTGCAGTAATGAAGCTCTAATGTATAATCAGTGATGTCAGTAACGCGTTACTTAATAACGCGTTACTCTAATCTTACCACTTTTTTCAGTAACATAATATAACATAATTTTCAGTAACGTAATATAACGAGTTACTATTTCCAGTAATCCAGTCCAGTAATCAGATTAAAGTTACTTATCCAAGTAACTGTGCGTTACTAATTTATTTTCCTTAGTAAAAATATCGATTTTAAAAATTTTTCTTGGCTCAGTTATACTTTTGCGTCTGACCAAAGCGTTCGACTCCGCACAATTATGCGCACAAACCTGTGAGAGCACGAGTGCATTTTATACGTCATTCTTTGCAGTGTTCTCCGTAATGATATGTGGTAGTGTAAAGAAATACCCCTCAATAACAGGGGAAGGAACATTTACCGGACCAATTTTAATGTTGCATTGTGTTCCAGGTTTGAAAAGTGCTGGAATTTTAGCCTACTTAAAAATGCATGAAATTTGTTTCACAAGAAATAGTTTCTGTATTTGGTGTTGCCAAACTGCGCTGCAAAGCGTTGGTTTATGTGTTGTGTTTGAGAAGGTGTTGTGTTGGTGTGTGTGAGGAAGTTTTCTTTTGTTGTTTTTTGTTGTTCTCCCTCATTGTTTGGTTTTGTGTAATTATTTGATTGTTTTGTGCAGGGCAGGAGCTGCAGGCCGGACAGAGGCAGATGTCCCAGGTGGTGGAATCTCGTGCATGGGTTTGGTAGCGGAGAGTATTGAGTGTGAAGTGTGGTGTGGTCACGGTGAGCGTATAGTATAGAGGTGATCCCCTAGCTCTCCTCTTAATTATTAAGGCCGCAGCCCTGTTCCCTCTTGTTTTACTTGTCATTGTGAGTCTGTGGAAATTATATTTTTATATGATCTATAAAGAGCTGATCAAATTATATTTTTATATTAAAGAAATAATTGGAACTACCTCTCTGGTCCAGTGGTCTTGAACTTGTGTGTCCTTTTTCTTTAATGGTTTTATTTTGTGCTGAGGCTTTCATTTGCCCCAGTGTAATTCCTTGGGGTGAATTTCCCCTAGGTGGCGTAGTCGTGCATTTTTCTTTTTTTGGGGTTTTTGTTAGGTCTGCTTGCCACTCTTCCAACTCCACAAAACCTTGGGCAGTGGTTAGGTGAGGATCCAACTTGTAAGCTATATGCAGGAAGTGGTACATTGAAGCACATCCTGTCGGCATGCAAGGTGAGTTTGTCACAGGGACGTTATACATGGAGGCATAATCAGGTACTTAAATCATTGGCAGGTGCACTTGATAAGAAGCGGTTGGAAGTTAATGGCATGCCAGTTGCTAGTTCCAATAGAGTAATTAGGTTTGTGTGTGAGGGGCAGCATAGCAAGGAGCCAGCACAGTTGGTGGTAAGTGGTGGTAAGTGGGCTGATGCAAGAGATTGGAAACTGTTGGTTGATGTAGGCTGTAAATCAGGGCCGGATCTACAGGTGGGCCTGGGTGGGCCAGGCCCACCCTGATTGGCAGCTGGGCCCACCCAATCACAAGCTCAGAATACAGTTTTCCATATGAAAATTAATGAAAAATTTTTTTCGCCTAGCGCACGAGTCATTTAGTGATCATATACCTGCCCACCCCGAACAACTTTCGTTCGCCCCCCCCCCCCCTTCAACAACTTTCGTTCGTGTTTGCCCACCCTAATTACACACTGGCCCGTCCAAAAAACGCCGGCTGCATCCGCCACTGCTGTAAATTGCAGGTTCCAGAGTGTATTGTAGTCACAAACTTGAGGCCAGATGTTGTGTTGTATTCTGAAAGTAAGCGGATAGTGTATTTCATAGAGCTAACTGTTCCATTTGAAGACGAAGTTGATGCAGCATATGAAAGGAAAAGGTTGAAGTATGCAGATTTGGTGGCTGAGGTAAGAGAGCGGGGCTGACAAGCACATATTAGACCTGTAGAGGTAGGGGCTAGGGGTTTCGTGGCGAAGTCTGCCACAAGACTACTGGCTGAGTTTGGATTTAGAGGCTGTGTGATGAGAGCAGTGGTAAAGGAGTTGTCAGCGGTAGCTGAGAGATCTAGTCAGTGGGTGTGGCTAAGAAGGGCTGAGGTTAGGTGGGGTAAGGATAGTACTTGAAGAGATAATTTGTTTGATGTGTGTGATGTGTGATGAACCTTGTAAATCCTGTAAAGCGCTTTGTGACAACGTGTTGTGAAAAGCACTATACAAATAAACTGATTTGATTTGATGTTGAGATATGGGTAGGATTGTCACTTGGCTTTTCCAATAGCCGTCGGGTTGCAGGGTTGTTGGTAAATTTTGTGATGGGCTATATTGTGAGCTTGGAGGGGGGGTGGGTCTGGGACGCCAGACTCCACTGATGAGCCTTCTGGAGGTGTTGGGGGCTCAATTCATCGAAACACCAACGAAGGGAGGTGCCTTTCTGATGACCCCAAGGAAAAGCTTGCAAGGTATTGTGTGTGTCCATGTCACTTTGTTTTGAAGGTCAGTCCAGGTTTGTTTGGTGGTCTGAGTACTTGGCAGTTGAGGCAATGGCCCATGAACATAGTGCGCTGTGCTTCTGGATCCTTGTCGAGCCAGTATCAGATTGTAGCTGCTGCTGTGTTCTGTTCAAGCAACTAGTGTGTGCATAGGGTGTGTGAAATCTATCTTGTCTTCTTAGTAGTATTGGGTAGTTGAGACGATGGGTCATGGGCATAGTAGTAGGTATTATAAGATCATAGTCGTTGGTTGGTTAATACATCCTAGCCAAGCCTGTTGCATGACTCCGGATGTTAGGTGCAGGATTTTATCATCTTCCTGTATTATGTTACAGACACTCATGATGTGTCAGATGTTGGACAGGATTTATTTAAACAGAGGATTACCAACAACAGGGTCGAGAAACAATCCAGAATGTAAATTATATATAGGTTCGGAACACCAGAGCACCAAACTAAAGACGTTATATACTCGGATCCAGAATAAATAGAGACGGGCAAACGTAACGCAGAGACGCGTGCGTCACAACAAATACTCAGCAATGAATTACTACTCGTTCCCAGAATATATAGGGAGTGGAACAGGTGATTTCCATCAGTAAGATGGTGAGTCTGAACGCCGGGGGGTCACATGAGCCCCCGCGGTATTCTGGGTAACAAAGTTCAGTTCGTCCGATGTGGCAGGCACGGATATAACAGGACAGGTAGGTATCACTACGGTGGCCGATAAGGGAAAAACAAGTTTACATTTTAGGAAACAAATTTACAAAAATACAAAAAACGAATTTACAAGTATCGAAACACTTTTACCAGCTACCGAAACACTTTTACCAGTAGGCTACCGAAACAAATTTACAAACGGCGAATCTGACGGAAAGGGTAGGTACAAAACAAAGGAAGTGCTTGTTGCTGACCATTGTGTCAATCAAACTTGTTCGCGGGGATAGAGTGAGTGGAGTTAGCAGTCAAGTCAAGATTAGCAATGTTTTGTCCATTTTGCGGCACCCATTTTAGCCAGTTGGCAAGTTTTTGTTTTTCATGTGGGAAGTCTTTGGAGTTTTTAAAAGAGCAGTCAGAAACCGATGCTACGTCGATGTCTAAACCACTTGGAAATGTTAATGAGAGTAAGTGTAACGCTAGCTAGCTAGTAATGTAAACGCTAATAATGTAAGGATAGAATTGTAAACGCTAGCTAGCTAGCTGTCTTTATCAGAGATGTTTTTTATGCTATGCACTCATTTATTTGATTAGAAAAGGGCTGCCAAAACATGAAGCCAGCTTGGCATAACAATCGGGACAAGAATGACAGAAAAAATAATATTTTGTGGGAGAGCAGGAATGACGGATGTTTGATTGATAACTTTCAGTTGAAAATGTTGATTAGGTCTGTTTGTTCCAGCTGAACAGCCTTGCCCATCTTACAAACATTTCATGGAGTACAGAAACAGCAAATCAAAAGAAAGACAGGCTTTTAGCTGTGGGCCAAAGAGACGATCAAAACAAGAAAGGAGACTAGTTCATGTAAGTTGCTGAACATGGATAGCTGCAAGAGAATGTGTTTACAGTTAGGTCAGGTTTTATCAGTAGACGAATTTGATTAAAAATGGTAAAAAATCCCAGGCCCGTCGGCGGGCCCGGAATCGATCATAGTGTGTATAATCTATATGACTATTTTAAGCATCCATAAAAATAGAAAATAGAAAGCTTCTCTATTTTTCATTGCTTTGGGCCATTTTAGCATTAGTTTCAGTCAAAAAAAATAATAACCACAGATTAGCTTACAAGGACAGATTTCATTATATAATATTCATTACAGTATGAACGTTTGTATTGCTATTTAAATAGCTGTTGCATATAAAATGTACAGTAATCATATTCTTTGTTTATTTTGCTAGATAAACATTGGATTGATGGTACCACATGGATGTGACTTAAAACCTGTGAGAGGAAAAACACTCCCCTTACTTACTGACCCAGAGATAGAAGCACGTGATTTGCTGAAACAAGCTGTTCAGAAAATGAGGGTGTTTTACAAGGACATGGAAGAAGGACCATATGTCCTTTTGTATCCAGACTGCTCTGAGGTGGTCTATGTGCCTGGGACTGAAAGGTCATTCACATTGGCTGGATATAAAAAGGAAATTGGAAAGACGTATTGCAGGATCACTTTGTTTGTGTGCCTGCAAAAACATTTTGGAGCAGGTCTGTGGATCTGATATAGTACTTTTATATAATTACGGTTACATACATAATTGTGATTTTAATTTTTATTTTGTTTCATGTATCTGCAGTCAATGTTAACTCAGAATCAGACTCTGATTCTGAAATTGTCATCACAACTAGGAGCAGAGCTGAATTCAGTGAGGCTGACACTGTGGTGAGTTAATATTTAAGCAAATTAGGAAAAAATATACTTAATCCTGAACACTGAATCTGAACTACAGTGTGCATCTCTATGGTCAGTAGTCAGAGTGAGGATATGAGTGGAGGAGTGAGGTGGCTTTAATGAACTGGCTGGTCAGTATATGTGTCGTAAGAGAAGAACAGTACATACTACCTAATGTTTTTGTGAATTGTTTGTTTTTAACCTCAGGTTTTTAAACCCCAGAACCAAAGTACACCAAACAACAGACCCAAAGATGAAGTGTAAGTACTAACATGTAAACGTAAGTACTTTGTCAAATATAGTATGTGTTGAGGTCACACGTTTGGAGCAGACCCTTAAATTTATGTTGAGACCAGTTTTTCCTCTGACTAAGCAGTGCAAAATTTATGTGAAATATAACAATCAAGATTACCTTGTTGCACTAAACTAGTACTTTTAACATATTTCAGAGGTGCAGTAGGACATTCCTCTACAGTAAATCATGAACAGGTATTAAAGCAGGCTTTAGTTCAATTTCTTTGCTTTCAGTTTTGTGTTGTGTTGGACATTTAGGTTCCTTTGTCAATTTATTTTTCAGATAGTAATATCTGATTCAGAGGACAATCTGGTCAAGTCAACTTGCTACAGGTAAGGAAAATTTTTTTTTTGATAACTCATTTTGTAAATCACTTAAAGTAGTGTAATTTTTTATTTTTTTTGTAAAATGGCCATTTCTCTACAGTAAATACACAGACCTTTATGCACCATGTGTGGAAGAGGATGAAGAGCCTGTCCCTGTAGATTTTAAGACTATTCCAGACTTGACCATGTAAGCTGACAGTTGCCGGTTGTGACAACACAATTTTTCTCTTTACATTTACAGCTTTAAGATTTAATTTCTGGCAATATATAAAAGCAGCCTTATCCTACAGGCTTATGTAGCGTTGTGTAAAATAGCAAATTGTGTACTGTCTGAAATCTTTACCAATGTAGGTCACTTTTGTGTAATTACAGAGAGGAAGTAAAAATTACACTACCTGATATCATCACAAACCTGTCGCATCCAATTGATCATGGAAGAGTCAGCCGGTTCAACATTTCACGGTCAAATGTCTGGAATGGAGCAGTCCGAGGTTTCAAGCGTGCAACCTATTCAGAAAGCTGTGACATGCTGGTCAGATTTACTGATGATGCTGGTGTTTTTGAAGATGGAATCGATGCAGGTGGTCCAAGACGAGAGTTTCTAACTCTACTAATGAACAATCTGAAAGATCGGCCTATTTTTGATGGACCAGCAGGACAACGTTTTTTGGTCTACAACGCAAATGGTATGCATGGGGGGGGGGGGGGGGGGGTTTAGAAATCACTGCCATCTTCTGGTGAAATATAACATGCTGTGGTCAACAGAGGCTGTGGGCCGGAAAATTTGAACGCGGGCCCGCATTTTGCACTAGAGGCTGTGGGCCAGTAAAAATGTGAACGGACGGGCTATATAGATGTTTATGTAGTGTATCTGAATATAGAAATATTAATTATTTTCATTCACAGCTGTCAGGGAGGATGAGTACTACATGGCAGGAAAGATGATTGCAGTTTCAGTGGTGCATGGCGGTCCAGGCCCACATTTCCTATCGGAATAGCTTGTACTTTACCTTGCAGGGCAGAGTTCATTCAAAGGAACAGTTGATTTAATAACTGATGAAGGAATAGGGGAAGCTTTGCGAGAGGTAAGAAAACAAAGCCTATGTTAGGGCAGATGCTCTCATTCATCTCAACTTATGATCTTCAGTCATGTTAGAGGCATGCGAGTAGTGTTAGGAGCCTTGCCCAAGTATTATTGGTATAGTGTAGAACAAACCCAGATGGAGTTTGAACCCCATACACTTTGCCTGACCAAACATTGAACAACGTGTAATTGAATGAACCAGTTTTAGTTTCTCAATCAGTAGAGTAAATGCAACTGAAGGGATGCTCATTTCACTACTGAAAACACAACTAATTTAACTTCCTGTTGGAAATAATCAGAAAATTATAGTTTTAAGAGAAAGGTAAGGAGTAAGTGACCTTTTTGTTTTAGTTACCTTTTCTCCTGTTTCTCAATGAGCCCACTCTACCCCAAAGCATGGAATATATAAGTGGTATTCTCAGCACAGTTGTAACACTGGTGTTTGTACATGTATTTTCTTTTTTTGTGTTGTAGATTGAGAGTGCTGCTTCAGTGGATGCGCTGCGAGAAAGTATGCTAAGGCATAGTACAATGCTACAGACAGCTGGTTGTCTGAGACATGTGAATACTCTTGAAGAAAAGGGAACAATTGTGTCAGACTATCTTCGATGGTATATTATTGACCGCAACTCGTGTGTAATCAACAGGTAACATCCTATTCTTAGAATTTTGTGTTGGTTGCCATGTTCCAAACAAGTGCTGCTGGTCCACAGTGTAGCTGTTAACAGACAACTTGGAATGAATACTGTGTGAAGGGCTGTATAAATAATGTACAGCACATTTAAAATGTTTCTGGTGATTTAGCAGATTGTCATTTTAGAGAATGTTTATATTGTCATCATACTATTTGTATTATGTTGGCATACTATTTACTGATTGGTATACTATGATTGGTATACTATAAAGCAGTGTAACAGTGTGTTGTCCTCTCCAGATTTAAAGAAGGTCTTTCAGCCCTTCAGTTTTTGACAGCACTGCAGCTTTACCCTACATTGCTGGTCCCAGTCCTGTGCCACTCAGAGAAGAAACTCACTGCTCTCCAACTTGAGAGTCTTTTCCAACCTGACCTCAGTCCATCCGGGAGCAACAGGAGAATTAGAGAAGGTCAAACGTTGGGTTACTGGGCCGACTATCTTCTTGATTGTGAAGGTTTGCTAAAGAGATTGTGTAATAAATGACAATTTTTACTACTAATTAAAAACACTAGCAGTATAAGCATCACAGTTCTATTGCTTTACAGAAGGCCAGGCTGCTGTGTGTGTGAATGACGTTTTCATGTTTGCAACTGGACTAACTTCACTTCCCCCTGCTGGATTGGATCCACTGCCAAAGATTGAGTTCCTGGATGATTCACCATTTCCAATGGCAAATACATGCTCAAACACACTGAAATTACCACTTCTGGATTCATACAATGAGTTTAGGACAAATATGGACTTTGGAATTCAGAATTCCCCAGGATTTATATGTTATTAAACCATGGTATACCTAGGTGATAGATTTATATGTTTGTGATGGAAAAAACACATTGTTATTGCTATATTTTAAGCATAAATGAAGATGTGAATGTTCTTGATGGCAAATAAATTTTGATACAGCAATGATGTATTAAGGGGAGAAACAGTACTTGAAATAAAATGTTTATTTTCCATATTTGCAGTATATTTCATTCTATGTATTACCGTTACTCCATATTTCAAACATATTCATGTGAGCTTCAAGTAGTTGGAAAGGTAAAATTATAAAATCTACTCAGTTAATGTCTAATCAGAACAATTACAGCTGTGATATGTCTTTGAGACAAAGGTACAGTTGTGCTGCAGTCTCCCAGTTGCTTGGCTTTTGTAGCTGTCTGTGTTCCATCATAAAGTCCAAGTACTCCTGGATGTTTGGGTCACCACACGGATTAACCGTCTGTCTTATCTCAGGAAAACCATCCAGTTCTGTCTGTTCAACTCTAAAGCCACAGTCTCTGGAGCCAAATCTAGATTGAGGAATGGATCTTAATAAAGCATTCATTTACATATATGCCACAAATAACAGCTACAGTAAAGAAACAATACATCACTAATTAGTTACCTGTGTGGTAAGTAGTAAAGTTCATTAGGGACTCCTCCAGGACATGATGCTGTTCTTGAAGTTCGAATTCTGTGACTGTTCCACAGTGTCACACATTCATCCAGGTCCTTCTGTACGACATCGCCAAAGCAAAACCTCAGTAAACACTGATGTTCATGACTTCCACTGAAGTGTCCTGCATCTCGGAGGTCAGCAAATAGTTCCATCCAGAACTGAGACCTTTAGAAATGGAGTGCAATAATAATGGTCTATAGTCAGGTTAAATATACTGTACAATGTAACTGGTGTGTTTACGCTGAATTTTCTTCCTATACAGTGATATTCATGTCAGTTAATCTACATGATTATGAATGACAGTAAAAATGTTATATCTTTAGGCTAATAGCAATTATGAAAACAAATCCTTAGGGCTGCATACCTTCCCTTTCTCAATATCGACCACCACGACTCAATGCGTTGATTGCTGGTGGATGAGCCATACATGTGACTAGACACTCCTGAGTAGTAGTCGGTGTGCTGGTGTCGAAGAGTGCACTGAACTGCAGCCATAAGGCCATTCTCCGTACCACAATCGGTCCTCAGTCTCATGGGGACAACACCAAGTTTTTGTGCACAAGAGAGGAAATTGCGAGCAATTACTGATGGGTTATTATTTGTTGGTCCACATACAAGCCACAATACTTTCTGTGAAAACCCATCTATGCAGCCCGAAATGGCCAATCCAAATGGCTTGAGTTTGTCGTAACCATCAGAATGCCATATATAGTTGGGCCCCATTGAATAGTAGGTCCTTCTGACGAACCTTCTGCGTGCTCTCATCTCGCATCCTCGAGGATTGAGCTCCCGGAGTAACACCATAACATCATCTCTCTTTACTCGCAAATTGTACTTTTGCCGAAGTACTTGCCACATCGTTCGGTAGCCAAAGAGCTGCCCTGGTCCACGGAGCTCCAACCGTATAGCATTCTTGACAGCGTTTGTAGAGGAATAGTTTTTTCTGCGGTACACTCCACTCCTTTTCAGTTTCATTTTAAGACCGCAAACTCATGTTTACACCGTGTAAAGAGGATATCATATCGACGATTACATCATAGGAGTGACCTTCATTGAAGTAGCCTATACAAAAACGCATTAGGTCGTCTTCTGACTGCTCTTTTAAAAACTCCAAAGACTTCCCACATGAAAAACAAAAACTTGCCAACTGGCTAAAATGGGTGCCGCAAAATGGACAAAACATTGCTAATCTTGACTTGACTGCTAACTCCACTCACTCTATCCCCGCGAACAAGTTTGATTGACACAATGGTCAGCAACAAGCACTTCCTTTGTTTTGTACCTACCCTTTCCGTCAAATTCGCCGTTTGTAAATTTGTTTCGGTAGCCTACTGGTAAAAGTGTTTCGGTAGCTGGTAAAAGTGTTTCGATACTTGTAAATTCGTTTTTTGTATTTTTGTAAATTTGTTTCCTAAAATGTAAACTTGTTTTGCCCTTATCGGCCACCGTATATCACGGGCCTGACAGTCCCACAACAGATCTGAAGTAAAATACATGTAAGAAATGCCACCTCATCTCCCCTGAAACAGCCTCACCTGTCATTCATTACCACAATTCCTTTCTACCATACTTATACACCCTCATGTCATGTCACTCCCGTGTACCGAGCGTTTCCATTACTGGTTTGATCTTCTGTGCTCTGACCCTCGCTTACTCTCCAGACCTAGTCTCCTGCCTGTCCCTCTGTACCTCCTGACTTCTGTTCTCCCATTATGACCCTGGACCGTCCCGACCACTCCAAGAAAACGCTATGGCTACTGATCCTAGTGCTAGTGATTCACCTGCCGTTTTCTGTACAAGTGTTTCATTTAAATACAAGCGGTATTCTGCATTTGGATCCCTCTCTGCCTGGTCAATACATTACAATATCCTTTTGAAAGTGTCCATTTCAACCATCCTGCCTTACATATTTCTATAATTATCTAGATATAATTCAATATTTTGAACTGAAAAACTCTTTGAGATTACAACTTGTTGCATGTAGGTGTAGTCCAAGTCTGTGTGTTCACACTTCTCATTATTCAGATGTGCTACACACGGTACTTGTGAGGCATTATGTATATATCGTATGTGTTACATCTCCCCCACCTAGTGAGGGACAGGACCTCCCGGCAGAAGAAATTCCCCTTCCCCCCTCAGACGGGGAGAGTATGGTGTGCCCCGAGGGCAGCACTCCTGAGGATGTAAGTATCCTGAGCTACGGCTCCTCAGAGGAGGAGGAGGAGGAGGATATGGACGCTGAGGGGGAGGCACCTGCCACACCCTCCGAGGCTCCTCCTCAGAGGGTGTGGTTCAGATCTGGATACACTGAGCACCCCCAGTGGTGTGGCCCAGGTATGGATCTGCAGAGCACCCCAAAGTGGCACCTGGGAGGACACAAGCGCTCCCAGGGAGCCTAACCCCAGTGCGCGCCCTCCAGTGGCGGCGTTGAGGACTGCATGTCAGTTCAGGAGCCTGGGCAAGCTCCTGTGGCTTCCACTACAGGGAATGAACCCCAGAGTTCTGCTAGGGGAATAGGGATTCTGCCTAATCCCTTTTATCCTTTTGTGCCATTCATATCGATTGTTCCTGTGTGTGTGTTTGTGAATGTCCCTGTTCTGTGTAGCATGTTTTCCCCTGTCTTTCCAGGGAGGGTGTTCAAGGCTGATTCATGGTGGATGCTCCGCCTCTGGGTGTGGTTCTAGCAGCCCCTGGTCTGCCCGTCAGTGTAGGTCCGGGGCTTCACAGCTTCGCTGGGCGCTCCGGGAGGAGCTGCCCCTGTTAGGGGGTCTATAATATTACAGCCCTGGACCCCTCCCTTCGGGTGTGTCAAGGTGTAGTCCGAGTCTATATATGTACTTTCCGTGGGTGTGGTTGTTTGTGAATGTGTTCACACGTCTTGTTAGTCTAATGTTCTACACATGGTGCTGGTTAAGTGTTATGTATATATTGTGTGTGTTAGTCTTGTACTGTGCTCATGTTTGTGAGTCTATGTCGTCAGTACGACATTGTTTGTTACCTGTGTACAGAACTACTTCTGTAGCTATTGTTCATGCAATAAACTGCATGTGTATAAGGATTACACGTCTCTGCATCTTGCCTGCCTCACACGCTACACACGCACAGAATCAGCATTATAAACATTATGACTATAATTATAAACCTTGAATTTCAACAATTAGTAAAGGTACCTTTGAGAGTAATGCCTTTTTAAGTCTTAAAGCTTTAGAAAGACTTTGGCAACAATCCAGTTTTAAATATTAAATAATGTAGCATTTTAAACTCCATGATAATCTCGGGTTCTGTAATCATACCATCTTGAATTGTTGAGGATATTGACTACTTGTCAAGATGACATGGCCACAGGTAACATGAAATAACTTAGAAGTATGCATTAGTATGCAATTCATTAATGCTCAACAATAAAGGTCATGTTGAAGGCATCATGGTCTCAGGGTATATACATAAATTCCACTTGTAAGTCATATGTGTTCTGTTCCTTTTTAAGATAAATCTCTTCAATATTTCACACCACATTTTCAAAAAGGGATAAGCAGTTAAAGATGCTATACATAGATGCATATTAAGGCAGCATTTAGGTGAGAACATTTGCTTTTATTCTGCACATATAAAGCAATAAAGCAACAAAATAAAGCACAATAAAACTGGCCATGAACAAAAAACAATACATCTTGCTATGAACAAAAGGCAGTCTATATGCCAACATATATGGACTGAAATTGCTCAAAAGACTTGCCTGGCTTGTGACACTCTTCATGTGCCTATTAAACAAAAGATGGAAGGAGGAGGGTTAAGGAAGCTGGGAGTGATTACTCCACAAAGTGGCTTGGGAATGCAAGCAGCTTTGCTTCGAGCAATTCAGCTGTGTTTGGGCTTTCCACTGTAAACCGCCCCACCAAATTTGTCCTTTCTGAGTCAGACATCCACTCTGTATTTTCTGCGACAGAATCAGTTGGCCAGACTATTTCCATAAATCTTTGACGCAGGGGAGTGACGAGTGTAACACAGAAAGGAAGGTAGGACAAGTTATAACACTGAGTCGAGGCGTGACACACCATTTCATTTCAGAAAGTGAGACCCCGACAAAGGTTTAATTGTTTATATTCTTTCTTTGACTCAGCTGTTCGGTTTAACCCAAAACTAAGAATGTCCAACCACAACCTGACGTTGTGTTGTAAAAATTAGTCATGTTCTCAGCAGTTGTTACGTTTTATCCTGCTGTTTATCTCTGGTGGTTAGCAAGACAACAATCCTGTGTTGTGTTGTACACTTTTATACTTATCATTAAATTAAAGTTAGACATTTTTGTTTAGAGTAGTATTGGACAGCGGTTACAATCACAGCTGGAAAGAAACTACAAAAGAAACTACAAAAACTACATATAACTACAAACTACACATCGTGTGTGACAGAAAAATGCAATAAATTTAAGGTTAAGCTTCAGCATTGGTGCATATTGTTTTTTGAGGTTGACTGATTTTCATTTTTTATCACATGATGAAATAATAGGAGGAAGTGTTGAGGGGGAAAATGGGTGAACATGTGACTTTAGAAACTAAAAAGTAAATAGCTCCTTCTGTCAAGTGATTCATCACCATATACTAAAGCTGTCTTTTACATGACCCTCCCAAAATTTATTCCAGAGCTATTATGAACATATGTGTCATATCCATCTTTGAGAACATCAGAAGTTCACTTTTCTGACCTACTAACTGGTACCTCCTGGTAAATGCATTCTGCTTGCAGTAAGCAATATTTCCCAGATTTTAATCGAATTAAAATATAAATAAATCAGATTTACAAAAAATGCAAAAAACATAAGAAACCCTGAACTCAAAAAGATGAGAAAACAGAAACTGAACATACAAAACATGAAAAAACTGAAAGTGATGAACACAGAAACAGAATTAAACAACACAAAACTCACAGAGCCATGTACCAAAGCAAATGACAGCAAATTGATGCTGATTCAATTCCTGATTCAGTCACTACAGCTGGACCAGGTAGCATCTGGATTCAGGCTAAAACCCACAGATTTAACTGGATTTAAAGGAAACATGAATATTTGGTACTTATGATAGTGAAAGAATTAGATCCTCCATCTCACATGCATCACCAGCACCATGTGCATTCCAGCCAATCAACCAACCTCGGCCACCAGTATGGCCCCATCCTCAGTACATTTTACATCAAGTTTCTTGCCCTCAAACCATTTTGTAAACATTGTAACACTGTAAATTGAATGAAAGCTTCTGTGAAGATATGTGGATTGTTGTTTTTCTAAATTGTCCATTGCAGAGGCTATTCTGTTTCTTATCGACTGTGTAAATACACATTCATATTTATTTTATTTTCGTAAAAGAGATAAAATCAATGTTTACATGGTTAAAATAATTAAAATAGTATAGTTGTAATAATGTTATATATTGTGTTCAAATATTTTCAGGCTCTTATTCTGAAGTAAGATTCCCCCTAACTTGATGTTGCTCAGGCACAAGACATATTAAATTAAAGGAAAAAGCTGAATAACACTACCTCCCTTGGTAATATGCCTTGTTCGTTTGTGTTTGCTTAAAAGACATTACTTTTTGGAGACAAACACTACACGCTGGTTTGAATTTGTTCAACAATGTGCAATATGTTATTTTATTAATCTTTTCACTGAACGTTTAAAACAAAAGGTTACAAAATTGTCTAAACACTTTTTTTGAAACAATTACATCATAAATTATACACAATTGACATATTCTGAGTGACAGAGGCAGGGAGGGAGTTATTCTCTATAGTAAAGTAGCCTAGCATTAAGTGAAAAAAATTTATAAAAAAGCAAAAGTGAATAGCACTGGCAGTTATCTTTCTAAGTGCGGACTTAGCTGCTGCCGACACAGACGAGACAGGAGTGCTGTCTTAGAACATGTTACAGCATAAGCGGGTTGTGTGTGTGTGTGTGTGTGTGTGTGTGTGTGTGTGTGTGAATCAGTGGATGTGTCCCTCTGGCTGTGTGCCTGACGCACCATGACAGATAGATCCCCTGGGAATGTGGACTGCCTTGTTGTTGACATGTGATGGAGGAGGAGATCAGGTTGGGATCCAGGATCTGCAATATGAGCACCTAGTGCTACTCTTTCGGACCATACCAATCCCAATCCTCAAAGTAATGAACTCCCTGCAGCTGTTTTAGGGAACCTGGGATCAGCAGGAGTGGGTATGGGTATTTCACCAGCAGTACATCCAGACCTTTGTATCCCACACAAGGCCTCAGCCAGTGTTCATTCCTCAACACAAAGAAGACACTCACAGAGGCTGATGAGACAGATGCAACCCTGGGCCATGGCCTCCTTACATCTACCAGGTTTCGGGCAGCACGGTGGCTTGGTGGTTAGCATGATTGCCTCTCAGCACTGGGGTCTTGGGTTCAAGTCCCTATCTGAGTGGAGTTTCCATGTTCTCCCTGTGTTTGCGTGGGTTTCCTCTGGGGTCTCTGGTTTCCTCCCACAGTCCAAAAACATGGAGGTTAGGTAAATTGGCAATCCCAGACAAATTCTCCCTGAGAGTGTGTCTATGTCTCTATCTGTTCAATAAAAACAAGTTGTTGTCTGAGTGTGTGTGCTTGTATGCCCAGTGGTGGATGGTGCTCTGCCACTAAGGTCTGTCCTCTCTCCCCTTCCTGCACTCCATTCAGTCCCCTAGGGGGCTGTGGATCCCGGTAGAGAGTACGCTGTGTGCAATTGGCTGACGCTTCTCGCCGGTGTGTGATTGGTTGTCTGTGACGTAGCTGTGTTTACAATTGTAAAGCGCCTTGGGTGTCCTGATAAGGTGCTATATAAATTGAAACATTCATTCATTCTATAACATGCAGGAATAGGGATGGATTCTGTCCTAAAGGGTGTGTCTGGGACCCTCTGTCCTAAAGGGTGTTGGTATGAATGGGCCCTTTGAATAATGGTGATATGTGCATGTGCTCAGCCAAGGCCGCCCTAGCATGATGGATTGTGTCGGGGGGGCACTGATGTCTAATCTAGCTGAGGGGCTTAAGTGTAATGATGTATTTGCCAACAGGAGCACAAACTAATGTATGCCAATGGAATGGCATGGATCTTCAGGCATTAAGATGCATATTCTGGGATGGTGGAAGTTGAGTGGTCTGCAGTTCCCTCACCATCAAAGGTCCACCTCATGGTCTGCAGTTCCCTCACCACCAAAGGTCCACCTCATGACATAGTTTCACCCACGTATGCTACTTTTGAATCATAATTCAAGGAGTGTTTGATCATTCCCACATCAGAGAGGACCAGGTTGAACAATTACTCCAATTACGACAGGGGACATCATACACGACCCAGTAGAACGACAACAGTAGAACGACAGTGTTTACTGCAGAGTTGCGGCACATTACAAAAATGAATGCCATGTCATATCAAGAGATCAATCCTTGCTTTGGGTGTGTGCATGTACCAGTTCTCTATTTGACAATAGAAAGATCACAGTACCGGTGAAACTAACCTGGTGTATGACTGCTTGTTTCATTTCAGCCCTCAAACTCTTGAGATGCAGTGGTAATGTTATAGATAGAACCTTTGCTAGATAATGATCTATTTCCACACTCCCCTGTTCCGTTCCTCTCTGTATCAAAGGAATTGATGGTCAACCCAACAGTTCACTGAGAAGACACAGCAATGGTGGGTGCTCTACACAGTGAATCCCTTTTGTTTTACCTTGTTGTCAGCAAGAAAGATGGGTGATTTCAGCCCTGTATAGATTGTCGTGGGCTTATCGCTATCAAGGAGTTACTAGTTCGCTCTGGCCAACCACTGGCGATCAATCGACCGCGATATAATACCTAATTTGTGTCCATTTTATGTTCGCCACCCCCCCCCCCCCCGCTCAACCACTTACGTTTGCCAACCCCCCAACACCCCCCCCCCCGCTCAACAATTTACACTCGCCACCTCCTCCAAGTTAAAATCTCACTCCAAGCAAACGTCAAAATTTGGCAACCCTGCAGCACCAAAAATCCGTTATATCCTGATTTGCGTGAAGGAGGGTAATGAGTGGAAAACAGCCTTTATTACGACTAATGACATTATGAATACACGATGATGCCCTATGGATTAGCTAATGCTCCTGCCATTTTCTAATAGTTTATGAACAAGGTTTTCCGTGAAATGTTGAACATAGTTTACATTGATTATATTCTAATGACCTCAAGGAACATGTCACGTAGGGCTAGCAGCTCCTAGCAGCTCCGAGCTCCTAGGGCAGCTCCTAGCTGTCGCTTTGGTTTCCCTGTTCCTCGTGTCTGTGTTGTTCCCTGCTCGTTGATCCCGCCTTGTTGTCTGTCTCCATGGTTTCCCCTTCACCTGTATCTTGTTAGTTCCGTGTATTTATTGTCCCTGTGCTCCCCTAGTCTGGTATCAGTTGTTTTGTGCTATGAGTCAGTTTGTGCTTTCGGTCAGTGTTATAATTCATTTGTTCGCTCATTAAGTGTTTTTGGTGTTCTTTGTTCCCTGTGCGATCTCCGTTTGTTCCTGCCTAGTTTGCGTGTTCTCCTCTACTATATACTAGGGACTCGTCACCCCTGCAGGTGGATCCATCCCTGCTGGGATAAATAACTCCCTTTGTATCAGCAGTTCTGTTTTGTGTCTATGTTTCGGTGATGGGCTAACTTGCACCATCACACCACACCTTACCATTCTTAGTGGAAGTGGATGCCGTTCTCTCGCAATGCCATGTCTCTCTTCCCTAGCTATATCCGTGTGTGGCCTATTACCCCAAACTCACACTGACTAAGCACAACTATGATGTAGGTAATAAGTAACTGCTAGCAGTTAAGTATGGAGGCATTGGTTAGAGGGTGCTATTCACCCTTTTGAATTTAGAAGAACTTAGAGTACATCAAGACAGCAAAAAGGTTGAATGCCTTGGCAGGCAAGAAGGGCTTTGTTTTTTATGTGTTTTAAGTTCACCACCACCTTCAGACCTGACTGCAAGAATTCGAAAGCAGATGCCTTCTCACCAGTGACTGTATATATAATGGACGGTATGTCGCCGTTGACTCCCATTGTGAGCTTTTGAAGCCACCAAGATGGCCGCACGGACACCGCCATCTTGAATGCGCTTGCGCAGTAAATGAAAATTGGAGCCAGAGCATGCGCATTAGAACCGGTAGGCAGGATAGTATCTCCGCCAGAGACCGCATATCCGCCTCGACATTCGTTAGGATACGCCCACCAGTGTAGACACTTTTGACGTTTTACAAAATAAACAAAGGTAAAAGGTTTTAATACTGCTGTCTAGAGTTTTGCTGTCGAGAGTTTTGATGTTGAGCGCGTTCACGTTTGCGCGGTATTAGATGTCAACCAACGCAACTATTAACTGTCAATCACCTTATCGCCACACCTCTTTAAATAACACTTAATAACTTCTATAAAATCTGTTTATCGTAGAGAAAAACACTGGGAGAGATACTAACGCAATGGGGTGTTATAGAATTGACTAAATATAATTGCTCAAAAAACTTATTTTACGTGTAATAAAAATTCAAAGTTTCTTGTCTGGCCCGTTCACTTACATGGGAATGGGCGGGGATAAAATTTGTACTGCAGCCAGCCACTAGAGGGCAGCTGACTCGCGGAGGCTTCACTTTTCACTCGTGTCGTCCAGTCCACTTATATATATACGATCTCTGCTTCTCACGAATTCATGAGGATGGTAACGCTCCTAAAGCCATGAAACACATCATTTCACCCTCTGTGGTTGTGGCCCCCATTCAATGGTATTTAGAGTCACAGGACAGACAAGCTCAGACCATGGATCTACCTCCTGCAGGCTGTCCCCCCTCACCCTGTGCACAGACATCCTCCAATGGGTCCTCTCCCACACTGAAAAAATGGGAAATATCGGGTCTTTGGATTTACCCATATAAAATAAATAGTTCCAAAACAATTAAATAACATTCCTTGAGTAAACGAGATTTAATCAAATAAGGATAATTTGATCATGAGGGCGGTTGAATGTGCACGTTTCCAACGCCTTGAAGGAACATGATTAATTTGTGTTTGTGGTGGTCTCCAGTCCTGAAGTGGCGCTACTGCTCAACTCAGGTTAAAAAGAGAAGAAGAAGAAGAAGCCGGACCGAGTCGCTTGCGTCAGATCCATTCCAGCCAACCAGAGCCATCCAGCCTTTCTCTCCTCTCCACTCTGTCGATCCTGAAATGCCCGTAATCTCGCATTGTGAGAAGACTAACACGAAATTAAGTAAGTTATTCAAGTACTTTATTTATTATAGCATTATCGCACTGTTCGTCAGTCTTTTGTGTGTGGAAGCTGTTCCAAAGATGGAAGTTAAGCACTTTACTGTTATATTTTATCACGCACTGTATAGCCATGCATTGACGTTATGCTAGCAAATTTCATGCGTGTGTTATCACATGGCCCATGAGTAGGGCGAGGTTAGCCTTGTTCATTTGGATAAGACAGAAAACTATGTACATGTGAGGTAAATAAAGGATGACTACATTAAAAACAACAATAGCTAGCCATTTAGCAACACCTGACATCTAGCTAGCCATGGAACAACACCTGACATTTTTAGCGGGAAGGCAGGAGGGTCTGGTCCTCGCTGTGGGGGAGGGGAACATTCATTGTGTGGGTTTGCATGCGTTGCACATGTTTCCGTGTGTGCTGGTGAAGCCAAATTTTCGATTTTCACGTCTTTCACACTGACTTATCGCAACCGTTTAATGCACATCTGCATGTTAACATGTGATGATTACCAGATAAATCTGAGCATTCTTGCGAACAAAGGCAAACAGCAGCCAACCTGACATTCATTCGCTTCTAACTGGCGTGATCACCCGCCCATTGTTCGCTTACGTTCCCGCCAGACAACAACATTAATATGGCAAATGGGAGGCCATTTGCGCACGCACATTTATTGATTTGGCGCGCTTTTCTCTCAGTCGTGAGGTAGCTCCTCTGAGGAAAGTAAGTATTCTCTTGCGCTCTGGGCGAATTCCATGCTAACTGTTATACATCGTTCAATATATTATTATATATTATCATACATGTATATTAATATTAGGAAGCTACTTGTATACATGACGAATGTTTTGAGCAGTTAGTTCTATTTTTTTGCACTGGGAAAGTGGATTGAGATAGCAGGCTACTAGCGTAGCCGCTAAGGCGTTAGCAAGATTTGTCTCTTGGTTTTCTTTGGTCTTAACATACTAAAAGTATTTTATAATTTTTTTTTTTGTGTCAGGGTTTTTAAAATAGTCTTCTTGTTCTGCTATCTTTAATTTGAAAAAGGAAAGTGGGTTTTATGGTTATGTAGTAATTTTTTCTTGGTTCTGTTGCGTTTGATGACTTTGTTATATTGAGATGGGGAACGCTACGCTGATGAGTGGGGGAGGGGCGGCTGTAGCAGCCTTAAGTGTCCAATATTTCGGCAAGAATTGGCAAAAGGCTTATATTATAATTGTAACGTTTGGATGAGGTGACATTCCTGACATTAACCCCCCTCAACGGAGCGTCTCCTGATGCTCCACGACACGAAGGCGGACGGCCGCGGCCCCGGGGGGCAGGAAAATGTGGATGGGCAGTGTGGAAGTCGGCGATGAGCGAGGGACAGAGTACGTCCCGCGCAGCCAGCTCCGTCGACAGGGGGGGACAACCGGGTCTGTTGTCCCGGGCCCCAGGGCCAGGGGGGCCCATCAAAGAGCCCAGCAATTTATTTTTTATTTAAAGTCTATAATTTTAAATAATCTTGAAATCTTTCATTAATATAAAATTTTATACTCAAAATAGGCTCAGTGGCTAAAATATAGATGTTTTTTACCTATCTGCATATTTTCCATTAAGTGCATACACCCCCGCCTCCCACTGAAAAATGGTTTGATCCAGCATCGACCGTAGCCGGCTGGTACCCGCCCAGCAGCGATAAATACAGTGGTGGATAGTTAAAGAAAACAGAAATCTGGAGCGCAGAAAAGAAAGTAAAAACTTTTACCTGACGAATTTTTATGCATTGTGTTCCAGATTTGAAAAGTGCTGGAATTTAGGCTAAAGTATTACTTAGTTTCACAACAAATGTAATTCCAGGACGAAACATGAGAGAACGTGAAGACGTTAAGATTTGGCGTTTTGAAAATAAACAACCATTAAATAATGTAAAGAAAAAGCGAATTATTTCGAGTATATGTATAAATATTTAACTTAATTAAGTTTAGCGTTCAGGGAAATATTGAAATGGACCTTTAAAGTGACGTACAAGTGCTTGAATTCCACCTTATAAAGGTGTATGAACCCTGCAAACATGACTTTGTTTATTGCGCTGAAGCGCGGCGCGCGCGAAGTTACAAAATTCGAGAGGTGCACGACCTCGCGAATCCGCGCACGTTCGGTGCCACTGCGATTACGTCATTTTCGCCGCGCGGACCCTCGCGCCGCTCGCGACACGTCAAGTATAAACCAGTCAGCTGTCAGAAACAGCTGATGTGTGGCTATATTTTATACTATATGACCTAACACAAGGATTGTCTGCTACAGAGAAAATTCAAATGACGTAAGCCGGTGGGGGGGCACATGAAACTTTCTTGTCCCGGGCCCCAGCAAGACTGTCAACGCAGCCACCCAGGTTCTCTCCTCAGGACCTAAGCCCTCCCAATCGACGAGGTATTGGAGACCACCACACCGACATCGGGACTCCAGCAGCTCCCAGACGATATACGCAGGCCGACCGTCGATGTCCAGCGGCTCCGGGGGATAGGCAGGAACAAATGAGACAGACATGGGGCTGTAATGGACAGGCTTAAGGAGAGACACATGAAAGGTGGGATTAATGCGATAATGAGGGGGCAATTGCAGCTTGTAGGTTACAGCGTTAACCCTCTTCAGCACTTTAAACAGTCCGATGTAACGTTGACTGAGTTTACAGCAGGGCTGACGCAGGTTGAGATTCTTAGTGGAGAGCCATACTCGCTGACCAGGGTGATAGATCAGGGCTGGGAGACGACGGCGATCAGCATTCATGCGGCGGGTATGGAGGGCATGTCTCAACTGAACGTGAGCTTGTTCCCAGGTACGAGCACTGCGCGTCAGCCACTCGTCTAGAGTAGGGATATCAGAGGGCGTCTTATCCCATGGGAAAAACGGGGGTTGATAGCCGTAGACGATTTGGAAAGGAGTAAGTTTGGTTGAGGAGTGTATTATGGAGTTACGTGCCTACTTAGCCCAGGTTAGATATTTATGCCAGTCTCTCTGAGATACGCAGTACTGGCGTAGAAACCGACCCAGTTCTTGGTTGTACCACTCCACCTCACCATTGGACTGGGGATGATATCCTGACGTCAGGCTGGCTGTCACTCCGAACAGTTTGCAGAACTGGGTCCAGACGCGCGTGGTGAACTGAACCCCTCGATCGGACAGGATGTCTTCTGGGAGCCCATAGATCCGGAAGACGTAGTGGAAGATGTCCGATGCTGTTTCCATGGCTGTGGGTAACTTGGGGCGAGGAATCAGACGACACATTTTCGAAAACCTGTCCACTACAACAAAGATTATGGTATTGCCTCCTGAGACAGGCAGATCGGTGACAAAGTCGACCGCTATGTGTGACCATGGCCGACGTGGGATAGGCAACGGGAGGAGTTTACCGGTGGGTAAGGTGCGTGGAGTACGTGACTGAGCGCATATCTCGCAGGCGAGTACGTAGTCGCGAATGTCGTCCTCCCACAATGGCCACAAATACTTCCGAGCGATGAGGTGGAGAGTACAAGTGATGCCCGGGTGTCCAGTCCCTGCCGTGTCATGGGCGAGCTGGAGGATTCGCCCTCGCAACGACACCGGGACGTATTGCTTACCCTCGGGACAGACTTCGGGACTGGGGTCAGTGAGTAAAGCCGCATCCAAGTCGTCCTGCACATCCCATCTTATGAGGTCGAGTAAGCAGGAGTCCTTGAGAATATGCACCGGCGCCTCATCGCTCGGTGATCTGTCGTGGATCCGAGACAGAGCATCCGCCTTGGTATTCTTGGAACCGGGCCTGTAACACACGGAGAATTTAAACCGGGAGAAAAACAGAGCCCACCTTGCCTGACGCAGATTCAAACGTCTGGCGGACTTCACACACTCTAGGTTCTGTTAGGGCTTTAACTTCTATCAACCACTTTAGCCCAGCGTGTTCGTTTGATGGGAAAGAGATAGCAGGAACAACATACCAAAATTATAGCAATACCAAAAAGGCCTTTATTAAAACAGAGACATCTCTGGGGATCTCCCACATTCCAAACAATTCTCATTTACATCAGAGAGATCCGAAGTAAACTGGTAACAAGCAGGTTTATATACTATGGCCCCACCCCTTCAGTCCACTTGCATGGTCATAGTTAGAGTTCTCAACGTGCATTATTTCATGTCCACTGTGTCCCAACCTAATAGGGTGTCCTTACAGGCAGTTGGTGCAAGTGACCTTCTGTGGAGCTTATCAGTATAGAACATATTCTACAGATACTTCACTCCCTATAGACCAAACTGTTCTCTGATGCAACAATATGCTATATGGCCCCTATATGGCCCCTTGTGAGGCCCTTCTTAAGATTACGTATAAACTAATAGTTTAAGGCAGCAATTATTTATCTAATTAATAATTATATATCTAATTTTAATATCCATTTCATTGATGAGCAAAATATACTTTTGCTAATGTTATTGCTAAGCAAAAACTTATTTTCTCAACAGTTCTTATGGTCAGTATACACACATATACATGTTCCCCAGGCACCTGACTCTCCAGTAAGCAAGGAGATGATGAAATTAACCCTTTGGCGTTCGGTCTGGAACTTGGTAGGATGGTACAGGAAGTACACCGTACATTGCATCAGGAAGTGTCTACAGCGTTCAGGGGATCCATCATATCGCTCCGGAACAGCGACAGGAATACTGGAGGGTAACACGGAGACGATTACAGGACTAGGAGTACCGAGGTTCTGCGCGGTGGTGGCTTGATGGAGGGTCTCCGAGAGAGCCAGGATGGTAATCCCTTGGTTACGAGTCGTCTCGGTAAGTAGTGTGATTTCCTCCTCCAACGCCGCGATGCTGGCTGCTATGCACTCCGGATAGGCTTGAGCTTCTGCAGGATCCAAGATAATGGCGAAGTATTTTGTAACGTTTGGAAGAGACAGAGAGGGATCCTCATGCAAAAGCACAGTGCTCTTTATTTGGCAGATAGATACAACCAGAGAATGCGAGATGTTAATACATAAACGGAGTTGATCTAATGCCATTTGTTGAGAGTGGTCTATCCGGTCCAGGGTCGTAATGGGAAGGCAGAGTCCGTACGGTACCTGAGGGCTAGGCAGGAGACGGGGTCGAGGGAACAGGCAGAGGTCGGTACACAGGAGAAACAGCAGAGTATGATAACGCTCGGTATGCAACATGGTTGGCAATACTTTGCGACGAGGTGTTGTGATGACGGTGTATATGAATGCCTGGAATGTGGGCGTGGTGATGAGGAACAGCTGAGTCCTTAATGGCTATCAGGTGACATTCCTGACAATAATATATTATATATATGTATTGTATGTATAATATTATAGTAATTACATGCCTGAATTGTATTACCTATGTGCTAATTAATTAAAAAAAAAAATCTGCTTAATCGAGCACAACCCAATTATATTTGTCTGATTATGTGTGTTCAGTGTTTTCAGAAGCTGGGAATGTCTGTCTGTATATTGATTTCAACAATCCACTAAGATGTTCACTGTCTAATTGTAAACTTTTCTTCTTGTTTTTGAGGGTGAGAGATACAGAGACAGAATGATAAGGAGACAGTGAAGAAAGTGAGTCAACTGAATCCAAGCTCTCAGAATGAGCCACTAGTGCTCTTCTCGCACAAGGTTGCAACATTGATGCACAACTAGAGGACCCAACAACTTCCACAAATTTTACCTTCTGCCTAGTCTTCTCAACATCTATTTTTTAGATCAGTTTTCTATTTTCCAGATTCATGTTCCTCACAGAAAATGAGTCAAGGCCAGTGAATCTCATTGTGAAAGAATAATAATTCATACTATTTTTCTCAAAAGAACTGCAAATGGGTCCACCTTAACACCTTACAAGGGTTAATACATTCTGGGTTTCTGTGAAATTTAGGAGGGGTGAATGTAGCAGATGGAAAAAAAATGATGTATATATATATTTTGTTGTATTTGTGATTTATTTTATTAATTTCACAGAAATCCCTCCCTTATTTTTATTTTACTTTAAAAGTTCTTTACGGTCCTGTATGGCAAAGGGAGTACGTATATTCTTTTTGTCCATTCTGTGCACCCGTAGTTACCCTCCCTATTGGAGATGCATCCAATTGCACAGCCGGAGAGCCAACTGCAGTTCTAGACCTGCAGTTTTAGACCTGCAGTTCTAGACGTGCTGTAGTTTTAGACATGCGCCACCTAGCGGCTCGGAATGTAGCTAACGACAGCCAACTGCAGTTCTAGACCAGCAGTTCCAATGCATGCCGTAGGCTCAGGGGCTTGTATATTGTAATAATCCATTGTATAAAGAGTTTATTTGTTAAATATGCCCATTGATTCTCAATTGTTTTAGCCAAATCTCTAACATTTGACAAGTTTTAAACGATAATGTACACCACATTTTGTATTTAAATAGAAGTAGTACGCCTCATTTTCCCTGTTCTTTTAGGGAGTTTGGATTAATTTTGTCATTTACACACACAGCTTGTCTCCTGAAGATATTTTATTTTTAATTAAACTACTGGATTACTGGCATAGGCTATTTTATATTAAATCAGCAAAAATTGCATAATGTCCGGATGCTTTCAGTGAGTAAGCATACGTTTCCAGAATGTTAGGAGTGATTTATTTTACTTGTATACCTTCATTGGCATGCAACTAGCAAATATTATGTGATACTTGGGGTTTTTCGCTCACACGCCACACATCCGATTTCTCACGCCGAAAAAAAATCTAGTTTATTTACCTCTCTCTCTCTCTCTCTATATATATATATATATATATATATATATATATATATATATATATATATATGATTCAATGAGTTACCAGTTCGCTCTGGCGCAAACACTGGCGATCGATCGATCGCTATATAATACTTAATTTTTGTCCATTTTACGTTCGCCACCCCCCCCCCCCCCCCCCCCCCCCGCAACAACTTACGTTCGCAGGACTAGCATTTCTCTCAAAGTCGAAGTAGCTATAAAGTAGCCATAAAGGTAGCTAGAGACACACTAACGCTAGCCAGATTCATCCTTCATGACATAAACATTGCGATAACACAAAAATGACCTTCAGACCGATCATATTTACATTTATGGCATTTAGCAGACTAAATATATGTCTATCATATATTAATATGCTCAATTGTATCAATATTCAGAACATAGTCTGGGTTCTTATGGGTTAATAATGATGGGGAAATGCTACTTTAGCTTGCTTACTACTTTTAGTATTAATAGTAGCGTAGTACGTGCTAATTTCCTTCCTTTAAGTTGTTTCAAATTTAATCAAAGCTACTAAATAGCCATAAAGGTAGCCAGAACTAATGAACTAAGACACACTAACGCTAGCCAGATTCATCACATAAACATTCATGACAAACATTACGATAACCCAAAAATGACCTTCAGACATTATCATATATCTATCATATATTATTGCTGCTTATAAATATCATTCTTCCATCTGCTCCCGCGACATACTAAAACACTATCTGGATATTACGTTACATACATCTAAAACTACGGCACGTCTAGAACTGCAGGTCTAGAACTGCAGGTCTAAAACTGCGGTTGGCTCTCCGGGTGTGCAATTGGATGATGTAGGCCCTATTGTCGCGGTTGGCGCTATTTTTCCCTCAGTCTGCAGCGAACCCGACTGAGAGAGGTATGCTGTGTAGCGCTCTACATAAATTGTGCATTTTAATAGTTAAAACAGTTATTTTGTGAGCATTTCTAATACACAATGATACTGTAAGCCTAGCGACATGTACTACGGTGTTGCCAGTAATATTTTTGAGTTTTAAAACTGTTTTAAGAGCAAAGTTACACTCTTTATCAGGCGGTAAGCGCCCTTTGCTAGTCGTTCGGCAAAGTAGCGTCCTAGCTCTATCGTCTAACTGATAAAATGGTTTTCTTTCCATGTTAGGCATGCCTGTTGAAGCTAGTGATGCCTGTTGAATATTTTTTTCTTTGCTCTCTATGGTGTTTATGCAGGTGAGTGCTCTCATAGCCATTTTAGTTTTTGTTCTTAGTCGATGTACTGTGTATACAAAATGGAGCACTTTCGTTTTATCGTTTATTTCTTTTTGTATTAAGGGGTAGATGCGGGTGATTTTAGTTGAGATCTCGGGATAACAAAACAGGTCAAGATAAAGTGGTTAAAGTGGGTGTGTATTTTGAAATTTGTGTATAATAATATTAGGGATGTCAATGTTGTAATTAGGTTATATATATGTATTTTTTTATTTCTTTGTATACATGCACCCTCAGTCTGCAGCGAACCCGACTGAGAGAGGCATGCCTGTTGAAGCTAGTGATGCCTGTTGAATATTTTTTTCTTTGCTCTCTATGGTGTTTATGCAGAATACACAGACTGAAGCTGATTCCGGTGTCCAGAGTTTTATTCCGTACATACACAACGCAGAAGGGAGTAGCATAAACCTACAGACCGGCTACACATGCTTGAACATCAAATTTGGATGTACAACACATTTGTATAGACCTGATATGAGAACCATAAATATTTTAAGGCAAATTTCAATTATGACCAAAATCATGATGTTACTGAAATGTAAGTATGATTCAAGTGATTTCAGACAATGTCAGAGATTGACATGTCCCAGGATTTCGCTCACTTCATGGAAGGATGTGATGTCTGTGCCCAAAGAAAAACCCCCTGGAGACTACCAGTCCTCAAATGCCTCTGGTCACACGTCAATGGATTTTGTCACCAACCTGCCCAGCTCTCAAGGTAACACTTGCAAATTAGTGGCCATCCATCGTTTCTCAAAAGGATGCAAGCTCATACCAGCTACTGCCATGGAGACCACTGAAGCCATATATAATCATGTTTTTAGATTCTTTGGGCTTCCTGGAGACATAGTGTCTGACAGGGGTCCACAGTTCCCTCATGTCTGACAATCATTCTATAGACTACTTGAATGTTTGTCAGTTTTAGTCAGTCACTAAGCTCCTACTGTAGTGAAAAGTAGGAAGACTGAAGCTGCTTCCTTCCCTGGGCTGAGTATGCACAGAATTCCCTCTCTCACTCATCTACTGGTTTAACTCCCTTCCAGTGTATGGTGGGATTTCAACCCCTGTTGTTCCCTTGGTCGAGGGAGTCATCTGATGTCCCTGCAGTCAACAATTGGTTCCAGCATAGTGAAAAGGTATGGGAGGAGGCTCACATGTGCCTCAAACGAGCTGTCAGAAGACAAAAACTCCATTTGGATCCAGTCCAGTGCACTCCCCTGACCAGATGGTGTGGCTGTCTACAGGCGACCTCTGCCTTAAGACACCCTGCAGGAAGCTTAATCCACAATACATAGATCTTTTCAAGGTTATTTGCCAGGTCAATCGGGTGTCCTACAGGTTGCAGCTTCCCCCTCAATACTGCAGTTCTCATACCGTCCATGTGTCCCTGCATTTCCTTGTAGCTTGTCTCCCACTTCACAGTCTGAAACACCTGCCCCTTTGGATATCAACGGGTCTCCAGCCTACCTGGTTAATACCTTGCTAGATGCAGACATGTATGCAGTCAGTTTGATTATCAATTTATTTTATATATCACTTACAAATCAAAGGTGTCAAAGACCACAAATGCAAGTGTTCTGCATGTAAAAACAAGTAGCAACTTATAAAACTGGGCTTAACACTTCGTACACAAAAACAGATAACCTATGCCCCGCTACGTCGTTAGATGCAGAAGTACAAGTTATTCTTAATTTAGCTGAGAAAGCAAGGTGTAACGAACTTGGAGGGCTGAACGCTGGAAGTTGGAAGTGCGAACTGAACAATGATTTAATAACAAAACTAATAAATATAAACAGAGCACACAGAACATACACCAAGAATAATCAAACAACACCTAACATAGGAACCAAACACTAACATAAATGGGGGAACATTGCTAAAGAAAAGTAAATACATTAACAAGCTGTAGCCAGGGCAACGGGAGGAGTAACGTTGTGCGCATGCTCATTGGCTATATGTGATTTAGGCTGGCAGTAATGGGGCAGGTAGGAGTCCTTCCGAATGTGGTGGTAGGAGCACATGGAGCTGTCGGCGTTGTGAGGTAGGAAAAGTGGTCACTTTTAAGAATATGCTGCTATTATGCTAATGAGTTTATGCAGAAGTATTGTGTGCATTTTAAGAAAAGTGGACGACTACTAGCGTCGGTAGTGCTCCTACCTCGGTTCTATTGTGTGGTTGATGAATGGGGGGGTTTAAGTAAACTAATGGCTGATTCGTACGTTGATTGTTGCGCAGAGACTCTGGGTTATGTGGAGCAGAATAGGCTTGTAGGCCCTGCTATATGAGCGATAGCGTTAGCATCGCTAGTGTTAGCATTGCTACTGTTAGCTCTTGCTAGCGTTTTTTGGTGTGTGTGGGTGTATAGTAAGGATAACTTCTTTCCTATGGAAATTACAGACTGGATGTGTCCATGTTTCAACTAAGTGACAAAGGTGGAAAGTGTCTCATCAATAAATGTTATAATTTAACTGTAGGTTGGGGTGAGTGTATTATTCTTTCATAGTCCCCCAGCATAGGGGCCACATTTTAGCGCTGCAAGCAGGAGTGACTAAGGTAGTTATTGATGTTGGTAGTGGGAAAGAAGTAATTATTTTTTTGTTGTTTGTTTTTGATATTGTCTTGATTTAGTATAGACTAGTTGTTTGTTGTTGAGAGGGGTTGAGCAGCCCAGGTGAGGGGATAAATTGTGTAAAGTAAAATAAGAACAGCAGGTGCCAGAGAAGGTGGTGTAGGACTAAGGACGACTGGAACATGGAGGGCCCTACTTCACCGGAACCTGCACCCTTGATGGAAGGGGAAGCAGAGGGACTGAGGCCAGCACCTACTGTGGACAGTTTGGGTAGTCATGGACTGGGATCAGCATTAAGATTTGTCTACCTTCCAAGGGAGCGGAAATGCCCCAAGTTTTCAGGCTTGGGCACCTCAGCAGGGGCTTTGACTGTGGAAGAGTGGCTAGAGGAGGCTCAAGGTTGTATCAGGTCACGGTATTTATCTGAATGGGACAAAGCAATGTTTTTATACGATCATTTGGAGGGTCAGGCAGGTAATGAGATTAAGTATCGTTCTCAGGAGGTACGTGAAAGTTCCACACAGATTATTCAAGTGCTGCGTGAAGTATTTGGGTGCACAAAGTCTTATGTGTACTGGCAGCAAAAATGTTTTGATCGTAAACAGAAGGAAGGGGAATCATTTTATGAGTTTTCCCATGCTCTGATGGAGTTAATGGAGAAAATTAAAAACTGTAAAGGCCATTCTGTGTCAGATTCTGACCTGGTAATTAGAGATCAATTTTGTGAAAACGTGAGGGACTCAGCGTTGCGTAGGGAACTAAAACGTTTGATTAGGAATAATGCAAATCTGCCTGTTCTAGACAGACAATCAGGGCGGGATCAATGGTCGCAGCTGGGAGTGGTCTATGAACAGCAGTATACTAGCCAGAGGGCAGTAGGGATGGTGAAACCAACATCTGAATTGACAGAATTAAAAGAAATGGTTTTAAAGCAACAAGCCCAGTTAGATTTACTGCTCAAGCATCTGGGTCCTCCTGGGCCGCCTTCGAGAGCCACTAATTCTATGGGTACACGGCATTTTAGGAGGACCCCAGATGGCCAACCTATTTGTATTCGTTGTAATCTGCCTGGGCATATAGCTCGGTATTGCCAGTCTTCTGTTTCCTCTGGGAATCAGCCACCTTCTGCAGGTAGTTGTCCTTCTGGTAGTCAGGCGGGAAACTAGTATTTCCCAGCATGCAGAGCCACACGCTGGGGAATGATTTATTAGGCTCTACTGCAGTCTGTCCTTCGAGTTATGATCAATTAGTGGGGAATTACCCTGTGTTAAATGTAAAAATGAATTAAGTGTTGGTTCCATGCTTGGTAGATACGGGTTCTATGGTTACCACCATTTCCGAGGGTTTAAGTATTTTTCGGCCGTGCCAATCCGGCAATGTGAGTGGCTAGGATTGAAGGCTGCTAATGGGTTAGGAATACCTTATGTAGGGTACCTGGAATTAGATGTGGTTGTCTTGGATTCCCTTATTCCAAAAAGAGGTGTGCTGATCGTGAAGGACCCCATTGTTGGCCGTAAATCAGAGGTTCCAGGTATATTGGGCATGAATGTTCTTAGTGCCTGTTATCATGCTTTGGTTAATTGTTTTGGTGCCCATCTTTTCTCTGCCCCTCCAGTGAAGTTGGTGCCCTTGGCGTTTCAACGTGCTCTACGCCAGTGTGAAAAGACGGAGGTGATACTGAGTTCCCCCCAACCCTTCCGTGTTCGAATGCAGGGGTCTTTGCCCATTCGCATTTCTGCAGGTACCCTGCCCTTGGTCCCAGTAACTTGCCCCCAGACTTACCTGACCGAGTTTTTATTGGAGCCTTTGGGCCCTGGGGACAGTTGTCTGCCTGAGGGATTGTTGTTATCTCCAAGTCTGGTTCGAGTAGAGGCAGATAT